>NC_046223.1:5766823-6085429 GCF_009819885.2 Catharus ustulatus
CCAGCTGATTACAGGTGCAGGTTAATGAGGAGTAAGCTGGCTTCAGCACCCAAAGCTGTGACCAAAACTTTGCCAAAAAGCACTGCTGTGCTCATTCTCACTTTTGGAATGTGAATATGTGTAGCTGATTTCCTTCCCTCCTACGTACTGATCCTTCTCCAGCTTTTTCAGCTGTGTGCTGGTGATCAAGTTGGATGCACAAGCTGGGCAAGAGCAAGCTATATCTATCCTTGAATGGCTGACCTCATTATAAGAAAGAAATTAGTCTGGCAATCTAATACATTGCATGGCACTGCTGCTCCTAGGATCAGATACAAGCCTCAGGTCATGGCTACCTCTGGTGGTTAAATATCCCATAGCAGTTGTGATAAGAACAAATGGCATTAACCATATTTTACAGCGACATCTTGACATGAATATCTCTCCCTCAGGCTCCCCTTGAAAGTTCTTTTCACTTTGGAAAGATTTCCTGTGTCTTAAACATCACACCTTTAACTTAGTACTGTTAAACATTGGCTGTGTTTAATGCCAGAGGGAACAGTTTCATGAGCAGATTCTGTGATCTCTATATGCATCAATTTCTAAGATAACTTGGGCTCCTTTAGATAGGTACAAGATATATATGTATTTCTTATCATCTGCTTTTCATTCTCACACACTTCAAGAGCCAGCTGGATCTGCAAGTGGAACTATGTCCAGGAAATCTATTCTGTGCCATGCTGGAAGCAGGAAATACTAGAAATATTGTTTAAAGACTTTTTACTTTAACTTTCTTTTCTTTTTAAAGCAAGATTGCCCATATTTCAGTGCCAGAAGATTCAAAACCAAGCTACAAAAGCATTACCTGAAAACCAGCTGTGTTCCAGCTGCAGCAGCCTGCAGTACCACTTTGTGGTTACAGAGATATGTCAGTAACCTCCCAGTAATCTCAGTCATCTGCAATTCAAGACTCAGGTTTCTATGTGCAAGCAGATTTATGATGATACAGGCATTAAAAACATTGACAACAGTTTAAAAAGACCACAATAGCTGTACCTACCACACACTGGACAGTTACTGCTTTGGAAGACAGAGAGATAAACCAAAACCACAGAGGAGGCAGTTTTACCAGACCAAGGTGAGTGTGGAAGCTGTTAGCTACACTCATGTGAGGATAATTGTAAAATACCTGCTGTCCCAAGGAGGAAGCCCCAGAAAATGAGAGCACAGCTCTGGTCTTTCTCCAGTTGTTTAGATCAATGTGAGCACCAGACGGGAGCTCCTGGTATCTAAAGGAAGAATTTTGTGTACTGGATAACAGCAAAACACCATGAATCTGTGAGGTGAGATCACAAGAAGAGCCAAGGGCTTAACTGAGGTGTGATGGCAGTAGCCATGCAAAACTTGGGGCAATGAAGATCTGAACCCAAGTGAGGGAGAGGGACCATGCCACTGCTTACCCTGGCCTCACACTCTGTTGATCAGAGCATGCTGGAAATAAATCAGAATTAATGCTGGAAGGGTTCCACCTCTGATCCTTGTGTCATAGAGATTCTTGCATGACAAGCCATGCGGGAAGCCCCTTTCATTGCTGGGACAGCACTGATGAGAATGTGTCACCTGTGGAGACCTTTCAATGCTCAGAAAAGAGCAAACAAAAAGCAATGAAGCTGCTGTACACTCATAACAGCAAGTCCTCCTCAGTTTTCTGACCTCTCCAGACCAGCTGGGTTGATGGATGTACCATACTAAAGTACCAGCACCCCAGAGAGGGGGTGATGCTCAGACCCAGCTGTGCTGACTACCTCCCCGCTCAGTCTGTGAGCTTCCTACTAATCTTGCTTCTAGCTAGGAAGAGTCAGGCAAGCTAATTTCCTTGACTCAAACTGCTGGAGTTAGGCATTGATTTTTCAGCATATCGACATCTTTTTTTTGAAGCACCTGAGATATCTCCATTTGTTCTCATTTGACACCTTTGTGCTGTATTTCAGGTTGACAGACCATGAAAACACATCCAGTTGTCTTTACCTGATGAAACACCTCGTAACTGTGATAGCATTTGGCCACAAATTGGGAATCTCAATGTTTTCTACGCCCTGATACAGTGAATTTGCCATCCTGACCCCCTGACTATACACCATTGTTAGCGGCAATCAGGGGGCAGTAGAGAAGAGACTACTGACTTTTCCTACTCAAAATTCAGAACACAGTTTAACCAGTTTTTCTGTCCATGTAAGAATGGTATAACCTGTAATTGACTGCTTATTTCCTTGACAGAGAAAATGCTGAATGTGTAGACATGCTGTCTTTCAAGGGCTGTCGAGTAATGTATTGAGAGGTTTTAGGATTATGTAAATGGAATAAAGGTGGTTTTGGCCTCTGCAGTAGAAATGATTACTGGCACAATGACTGCAGAACAAACAAACAGTAAAGGCACATCTACATCCACAAAGAGGAATAATGAGTCAAAGGGCTTATATACCCCAAAGTTTCAGTGTAAAGACCCTGCAACAGTGGAACAGTAATGAAGGTCATCTTTTGCTTTAAATTTGCTAGCTGTAGAAAGCAATAGATTTTAGAACTCAGGATAGAAGTCACAAGTCTGAACCTGGGAGGAAAATAATTGGCAACTGTTACAGTGAAGTACAGTGTTAATCAAGTAAGTACATTATAAGCATTGAAGCATGTGTACAGGTAAGTAAAAAAAAACACCATTCCATACTCTTCATGTTTCTCTTGCATCTCTCTAACAAAACTACAGTAATTTCACGAATACAAGCCGCACCAATTTGACCAAAATTTTGGTGGAAACCCGGAAGTGCGGCTAATATTCCGGGGCGGCTAATCTATTAACAAAATTCTAAAAGCTGCCAACACGGAAGTGAGAGCCCGCGGCAGCCCCAAGCCAAGCTGGAGCCCGGCCGGCCCCGGCAGAGGTGGGAAAGCCTGGCAGAGGCGGGGCCAGCAGTGTCGGGGGCGGGCGGCAGAGCCTGAGCCAGCAGGGCGGGGGAGCCCGGGAGAACTGGGGCTAGCAGTGCAGGGGAGCATGGCAGAAGCAGGAAGGCCGGCGGGTGGGGCTGCCTGGCAGCGGGGGAAGCCCAGCATAATCGGGGCCAGCAGCGTGGGGGAGCCCGGCAGTGCGGGGGCCTGCAGTGCCGGCCAGGGCGAGGAAACGCGGCGGCGGTGCAGACGGGAGGGGGCGGCCGGCGAGCGTGGTGGCGGCGGCGGCGGCCCTGCCGGCGGGGCGAGCGAAAGCGGCGCTCGCGAAAGCGCTGCCCGGCGAGCGAAAGCGCCACCGCGAGCCGCGAAAGCGCCGCCGCGAGCCGCGAGCCGCGAACCGCGAGCCGCGAGCCGCGAGCCGCGAGCCGCGAACCGCGAGCCGCGAGCCGCGAGCCGCGAGCCGCGAACCGCGAGCCGCGAGCCGCGAGCCGCGAGCCGCGAGCTGCGAGCCGCGAACCGCGAGCCGCGAAAGCGCCGCCGCGAGCCGCGAAAGCGCCGCGGGGCGGGCGCGGCGCGGGGCGGGCGCGGCGCTCGCGAGGTGCGGCGCGGGGCGAGCGAAAGCGGCAGCGGGGCGGACGGCGAGCCCGGCGGCGGCAGCCCTGCCAGCCGGGCGAGCGAACGCGGCAGCGGGGCGGTGCTGACGGGAGAGGGGGGCCAGCGAGCCCGGCGGCGGCGGCAGCACCACCCGGCCAGCCCCGCCGAGCCGTGGCGCTGAGCTGGGCCACCCGGCCCCGTCGGCAACCATGAGCGGGCCGAGCCTGCCTGGCCCCGCCCCGAGCCAGTAAAGCCCGCTATGCCGCGATCCTCTTACTAATTGGCCAATTTGTGAAAGCTGCGCACGGATTCTCGCGACGAACGAAAGTGCGGCTAATATTCGGGGTGCGGCTTATCTATTGACAAAGACAGCAACATTGTCGAGGCACCGGGGGTGCGGCTTATAATCCGTGCGGCTTGTATTCGTGAAACTACTGTAAGTGTTTTTGCAGTTGCCCATAGACTGTCTGCAGCTCCAACTCACAGTTCATCATTCAGAGCACTGGTTTAATGGCAGCTATGAGCACATGCACAGCACACACTCCAGGAAAGGCCCCTCAGAGATCCTGCAAGACCCCAAAAAAGAGATGCTGAGCTTTTTGTGAAATAACAGAAAGTTCCAAAGAGCTGCATTTCTGCACCAATATGTTGAGATGACGCTACTTCCTGATTCAGGTGCAGTCCTAAAAAGGTAGGAAGAAGAGCTTTCTCCCTGGTAGATCATTCCAGGTAGAGGCAAGGTCAGTTTGAGCTGTTTGGATTGATACTATGGGCCAGGTATGCTGGTGACAACCTTGCACGCTCGTCTGGAGGCAAAATGTGCTAAAAGCCAACCAAGCAGAGGAAACCTGTTCCAGATGGCAAGACCTCAAAAGCATGCCCACCTGTCAATCACATTAGGGAAAGGTGAGGAGACAGAAAACCTGCTGCCGAGAAGTTAGAAATAAATTTCAGAAAAAAGGAAGAGAAAACCCAGAGGAAAGCATTATGCTTCAAAGATCTGAGTGAGATTGGGTGGGATTTTTCCTGCTCTGGGTCAGCTGCAGTGAGAAAGGTTTAATCTCAGCTAGGGTCCTGCCCTAGCAAAGTAACCTCTACTTTACAAGGCTGTACATACACTTCCCCTCATGTGTAGCAGGCTCTGGCCTCCCTCTCCACCACAAGAAGCAAGGACACCTATGAAGCCAAGGTGTACTCACTAGCAGAACCAGAAGCGTGAATACACAGAAGAGACAACAGAACAGAGCAGAATCAAAAAGTGTCTCTTGATCCACGTGACAGTATAGAGTGAGTAAATGCCACCCTTCTCATAAGAGAACAAGTTTTACTCCTCACTTCAGCACTAGGCAAAACTACAGAAACAAACAGTGAAGTGAAAACTCCTCAAAGAACAAGCCACAAAATTTTTCAATCCTAGGGCATATGATGTTTTCTTGTAATTCCCTCCTGTTCTATACTTGGAAAAAGAAGACAGTTCTCCAGATCATACCTTCTCCACTCCCACTGGCTGTGGTTTCTATACAATTATGACTGGACTCCACTCTATTTTATGAAACTCCTTGATGAAATGCAGTTTGTCTCCCTGCTGCCCTAAGTGTGTGGCCATTTGAGTTTTTGAAACAGCTATAACATAGTGCCACAACCTGGGCAAAGCAGTACATCCATCCAAAACCTAAGCAAATGGGAGCACAGCATTTCCAGTTCCAGAGCCAGCTCAGTTGGATCTTTGTGTATTCCATAATAAACAAACTTTATTAAAAGAGGTAAGAATCTAAAATTCATCAGTGCTTAACAAAATGAAGACTCCTTTTATAGAAGACAGCACAAAGACATAACATTTGTCTGGGGAGGGATCAAATTGTTTCCTGGTGAAACTGCACTCTTTTGGTCTGCTGGACCTGTTCTAATTTAAGACTGAATTTCTTACTGTGGCACACAGGAGCTAAGCTCACTGTTCAAACAGATACCTCTGTAGCTGTACAGTGTATGTTAAAGTGGTGCCATATCTCTGGAAGTGCTAAAACTCATTTCCAGAAATACTATTGGCTTTGGCTATGATGCCATCTGTAACAGTGCAGTCCTTGGCCAGTAAGTCCTACTTCTTCAATATGCCACAGGAAACTGTTTCTAAGATGTCAGACTCTCTCCCATATTCCTTTCCTCATTCCTTGGGTGCAATTTGAGACAGTTTGAAAGAGATACATGTTTTGTTTGCATAAGGCACTGCTGTCTCTCTGGAGAGGTGACCTAAAACAAAAGCCTGGTAGATTTGGACCCCACAATTCGGAATATAGATTCTATTATCTCCCCAGTTTTCAAATGTGAAAAGGGCATCACCAGTATCTTAAAGCTTTTCAAGACTTGTAGCTCACAAGTAAAAACCATATAATATCATATAATACTATTATAAATATATGAGGACTAAGATAGACATCATCACTGGATTTCATGATTTTATATTTTTTGGCATTCCCAACATGGAAAATCAAAATGTAAATGGCACTTCAATATATTTCATTAAAAATGTCCAATTTCTCCTCCAGCATCTTCAAGGATTTAATTTCTTCTCTTTCTTTTTATTTTCTGTGTATGCAAAAGCATTCTAAAGCTTCTTTTACTTGATTTAATGCTGAGTCAGTGCTGTAACCTAAGTTAATTAAACTAAACAAAGGCTGCATTGTCAACACTTTCAGCAAGAACAGAGAGATTATATTTTTTAATGCAATAAAAAATGCCAATTCATAATACTATTTCTATTCTGCTTACTGTAAATGAAATTAAGAAAACAATCAAATAGAGATAATGAATCTTAAACACTATCATTGTTACAGTATTCCTTATTGTTGTTTTCCTGTTTTCTTTCCTTTTGGCTTTTTGTCTTTTACCCTTACCATCAAGTCCAGTAACACAAAGTGCCTGTGACAGCAAGCAAAACATTTAAGCTGAAAAAATACTTATGTTTTCTACTTTCCTATTAGAAAAGCACACAGAAAAAAAAATTATTTTTCCTTACAAGGGATGAAAAATAATTAAATCTTCAAATTAATCTTGCATCACCTATTTTTTATGTACATTCAGGCTAGCACCAGATATATGGAGAGTAATGAAAAGAAACAGATTCCTTCTGTGGCAGGAAAATAAATATTATAGTAATTTCACAATTATAAGCCACACCTGATTATAAGCCACGCTTCCAGGTGTCGGCAACTTTTTGTTCTTCGTCCATATATAAACTGCACTTGATTATAAGCTGCATGTCTGGGTGTTAGCAACTGTCTTGGGTTACAATACAGAGTGTGATAGAAGGTATCTATTCTAGCACCATCTGTTGAGGGTGGGGGCAGTGATCCTTATCTCAACAGCAGATATTCTGCTAATAGACCATCCATTGAAACCAGGCGGGGCATTGTTCTTTATCTTTTCACAACCCATCCTTCCTCCAGAGAGTCATTTTCTGCTAATGGCCCACTGAGTCCCACTGTGGGACTGATAAAATTACTGCATCCCATTGGAAGTTGCTCCGGCCAGGGGGATGAGCCTAACATTTCTTACCAAGATAAAAACAGAGGTTTTGGGACACTTAGGGAGCCCCTTTCTCCACTGGACTCCAGAGGGAAACCAGATTTTTCCACATCACCACTGGACCTCCAGAGGGAAAGTACACCTTCTACAAGACCACTGCTTCAACCGAATCACATCTGCCACTGCAGGAGGATGCAGTCACCATTTAATGGGACTGCTACCAACATCCCGGCTGACGGGGTGTCAGGTTGTACTCTGACTTTGTCAGGGTTTGGAGTTTGTTTCTTTGTAGTACTGTATTTCTATTTTAATTTCTCTAGTAAAGAACTGTTATTCCTAATTCCCATATCTTTGCCTGAAAGCCCCTTGATTTCAAAATTATAATAATTTGAGGGAGAGGGTTTACATTCTCCATTTCAAAGAGAAGCTCCTGCCTTTCTTAGCAGACACCCGTCCTCCAAACTAAAACAGCAACTTTTTGTTCTTTGTCCATATATAAGCCGCACCTGATTATAAGCCGCACTTCTGGGTTTGGACCAAAATTTTAGTCAAAATGGTGCGGCTTATAATCGTGAAATTTTTCCCCTTAATAGACTGAAATCAATATCTAGAGGAGGCTACTGACAGTGTAATAACCACCCACACTGCCAATGCACAGCATCCTCAGGGAAGTGCTCTCAGGAAAGCCCTACAGGAGGTCTGCATCCCAATTGCTGCCCCATCCTGAACCATCTGTGCAGCCTCTTTGCTGCTCTTAGATCAGCACCTCCTACTTCACAACTGCCAAAGCCCAAACACCAACATAAACCCAAGGACAGTGGGCAGAGCCCCCACTCCTCTTCTGCAGCCTGCAATGTGTAAGTGGAGCAGAGAAGATGCAGGTGAGCCTCACCTGACTACTTCCACGAGGCATAGAAATTACTTGGATCTCCTTTTCTGCCACAGCTACAATGCCTTCAAGAGGGCAGAGTGCTTGATACAGACCAAACACCACAAATTCAGCACATTGGGCTGGCAAACATAATCTGCTCACAAAATCTCCTCAACTGACTGATACTGCAGCTGAAAAGCTCACTGAAGTTTTGTCAAGTTCTCAAGAAAATAAAGGCATACGAAGTGAGGCACCTCTTAGGATTTCCATTCCCAATCTCTCTGCACACCTCCCGCAGTCCAGTCTACTGCTTCCCAACAGCCCATATCTCTGCATAGCTTAGAGCTTTAAATACCCATTTGCAACTTTCTGGTTACACAGCCTTTCCAGCATTTCTGCAAAAGGTCCAATGATGCACATTTTTTTTTCTTTGCCAAACATCAGTGTCTATTAGAATAGGATTTTAAAGATGTATTTCATATTTAGTGTCTGAATATGCTGTAACGGCCCAAAAAAATGGCATCTGATCTCTTCAGTATGGGTTCTTATCAAACATCAAATGCATTATACATGGTTCAGGATATTTCTTCCTCTCCTCTTAGAGCAACTGAATAAAAGAAGTTGAAGCCTTTGTACTAGATCTTCAGAAGCCACAGCAACCCAAAATGTTATTTTCTTTCCAAAAAATTGAAATTACCTATCTAAAGATTCTAGGGAAGACTTTTATATATTTTTTTTTCTTAAATGTCTCATGTCTCTCCACTTGAAGAATTAAAGGAGTTTGGGTAAGCAGTAAAATTGCCATGAATCAGTAATAAAAATGCCAGATTTGTCCAAAAAGACCTTTCTCAAGAATTCTTTCATTTCTCTATAGCCACAATGTCATTTTGAAATTTTTGACTGTTTGATAAAAGTCATTATTTTGACATTATTTATGACTGTACCAATGCATACAAAATCCTATAAATGCCTGAGAGCTCTTTTCCCCACTTTTGCAGTATTTAGTTCTTTCCAAGACTATGCCTTAAAATTATCATTCCTGCTGAAGCAAAATGGACAAGTGAAGAATGGACAAATTGTTGCCTACAGAGTTACAGGTTACAGCTATTCATGTTACAAAGACTGTTGAGCAAAACTGGGTTTAGCTAGAACAGAACTTGCCAGATTTCTACTTTGAAATTAGGCAGACTTCAAATATAGAGTAAACAAGCACTGATCAGAAGATTGACAAAGGAAATGACATGGAAATGGAAATGATGGAAACTTCCCCAGCCTGCCCCTGAGCCAGCCCAAACCTCATGGTTAAAGTGAGGATTCTACCCTATCAGTCTCATATGTTTCTCATGTGGAGAAACATTGCAGGTCAAGCTCAAACTATGTTCCAAATGGCACAAGATGACAAAATATTTCAGCCCAAACAGAGAAAACAGAGAAATAACAGCAATAACTGTCCATTTCCTTGTGCTCTGACAGAAATCCTACTCCTTCAAAGAGTTAAATGACTTCTAAGGGTGATTAGTGAGGGAAACCATCATATTGAATGTCTTGATGAAGGGAGATAGAAAGAGAGAGGAAATAAGAGGACAGAAGGGAGAATGGGCTCAGAGGAGAAATTGGCTGCATATTCACACAAATATGGGATTTACTTCCATGTGCTGCAAACTGTGTTGTGGAATAAATGTGCTGATTAAACTGACAAATAAGTGCTGAGTGCATGGTCATTACAACACAACTGGACTATTTCCAAGTGTACATATAAAGGGACTGCCAGAAGGTCTGTTAAAACTGTGTGCACTTACCTAGTCAGCAAATAGATCAGTGATCACCACTTGCTCTGGTTTTTAATAAAGGGATTTGAGAATATTCCCCAATCTTATAAGAAACACAGATTTTCATTATTCTTTTGTGAACCAGAATGAGTGCATTATAGTAGTTGGAAAAAAATGAAAAAGGCATCTTAGTTTGCCTTTTTTCTTCAGCTGCTCCCTCATAATATGTAACTTCAAGTTACAGTAGGGAAAAAGGGAATAAATTGGCACATGTGATATTTTATTACTGACTTTGGAAAAAGCAACGGCAGGTTTTTATGAAACACACAGTGCCTCACATTGTTATATTCTTCAGGGTAATCTGGCTTGGTTCTTACTGCTGGCAATGGGATATAGTAGTGTGACTGCCAAGATTTTGATTCTTCGTTCCTCTGGGCTCCCAGCATCTCAGAACCTTGAAAGCACCAGGATCTGGGACTCCTTGGGAATTCACACTACAGCATGACCCTGGAGCTGTGAAGTGAAATGAGCTACACAGAAAGGACCCCAAAACACAGAGATGAGCTGGCAGAAAAATTTGTGCAATTAAATCAGAAGATGACCTACGGTTTGTCAGAAGTTCATGTAAACTGAGACACGTGTGTAAAACAGCAAGAAACAGACATTTTTTCCACGAAAAACCACATCATTGAAGAAATTCCTAGCACGCTTCAAAGCCTCAGTCAGTAACTGAGCAGAAATACAGCTTTAGGTTGGAAAAGGAAAAAGGGACTTTGTTGGTCCTTCCGCTGGACCTTACACAGCTCCAGTTCTGAAGACTGAAGGGATTGCAGACGACTCCCAAGAATCTAATGTTCCCAGAGAGACAGAGAGAAGAAAGAGGCAGCTATGTGCTACCCTTTGCTCTGGGATGAGTTTGAAAACACACAAAAAAATACCTCACCTGACTTTGCAGTGAAGAAAATTGTCAATATTGCTAAAACAGGTTTGCAATTAAGTTGGTGTCAATGTGGCTGAGAGAAGGACTTCATAATTAGGAAAGCACAGTTAGTATTGACCTGAATTTACAATAAACATTATGTCTGCATTTTAATTTGGAACTGTAAAATTCATCCTTGGGCTCTACAAATAACCAGATAGTTTGGAATTTAGTAGTTGCTACATTTGGCTATGCATATAGATCCAGAATGGGTCAAACTGACTTAAGATCCATGAATTTCTGTTTAACAGGACTAGCAGTCCCACATTAGCCTCTTTCCCATGTTCTCAGACAAAAATACAGTATTTCATCCTATATCAAATGTACTGTGAGTGCTTCTGGAAAACCATTCAGCTGAATTACCTTAGGAGGTACCACTTGGGTTACATAAAATAATGTCACATATTAAATCTCTTTTTAATGCCAGGTAATCTCTTTCCATTAAGAGGAGTCTCTCATTGGGAAATACATCTTATTTTATCAGTCTGAATTTTATCTGGTTTTATTTTTTTACCTCTTTTTGTCCAGACCCACTTCACTTTATGACAAACTTTCAAAACCTATGTGGCAGAATTTGTGCCCACCAGAACAAGAAGCATCTAGCAAGATGAGCTATGAGGGTGCTTTTACCCATAAGAATGAAACAAGGGAAGGGAAAGGCTTTATTTCCTTCTCCACTCCTGCTCTGCAAGGGCACCCATTTATTTTCCCCACGCCAAAGGCAGTACATTTGGAAGAAGCTGAACAGAATATTTATGCTGTTATCCTGCACACAGACTCAACACATCTCCTCTTATCATGGAACTTACCAAAAGATCACTTACAGTAAATTCATGAATACAAGCCGCACTGAGTATAAGCCGCATCTCTGGGTGTTCACAAATATTTCGGTTTTTGTCCATAAATAAGCCGCACCCGAATATAAGCCGCTCTGTCGTTCGCAGCGAGGACCCGCGTGCAATTAGTAACAGAACCGCGGGAAGGCGGGGTTTACTGGCTGAGCTAAGGCTGTGCAGGCTCGGCCCGCTAGGGGCTGCTGACGGGGCCAGGTGGCCCAGCCCGGCGCTGCCGCTCGGGGCCACCCGCCGCTGCCACTGGGCTCGGTCACCCCGGGTTGGCGCTGCCCTGCGGTGGCAGGCATGGATGGAGCTTCCCCCGCTCCTACGGCAGCGGCGGCAGGCGGGGACGGAGCTTTCCCGCGCCTGTGGCACGGACAAAGCACCCTGCCTCCTCCCCGAGCCGCGGCAATGGCTGCACGGGGCTCCCGTCGGCTCCCCGAGACGCGGCAATGGTGGCGCGCACTTCCCCCCCCCCCCCCAGTACGTGGCAATGGCGGCGCGCCCCCCCCCCAGTCCTCCCTGGGCCGCGGCAATGACGGCGCGGCCCCCACCTCTCCTCCCCGGGCCGCGGCAATGGCGGCGCAGGGCCCCCGTCGGCTCCCTGAGCCGCGGCAATGGCGGTGCGCCCCCCCCACCCGTCCTCCCCTGGGCTGCGGCAGAGGAGGGAAGAAGAGAGCTCTCCCGCCTCTCTCCCCGCCCCCCGTGCTGCCTGCAGGGAGCCAGGGCAACAGAGTAACACTGTAACAATCGCGGAATGCCGGCTTTTACTGGCAGGTGCTTGGCTCGGCGCCCTGGCTGGCACATCTGGGGTTGTAAATGTCAGAAAATTATTCACATATTAGCCGCCCCCGAGTATTAGCCGCACTTCCGGGTTTCCACCAAAATTTTTGTCAAATTGCTGCGGTTTGTATTCGTGAAATTACTGTAAATTGATGACACTCCTTCTATGGACTTTAACAAGCTTTGAAACAGATTAATCCTGCACAGTATCATGACCTGAGACTGCAGGTAGGAACAAGTTCCAAAGTATTTAGTAAGAACTTTTTAGTTACTTAGTATTTAAGAAACTTTTAAACTTAGTAGTTGAGAAACTTTTAAATCAAGGGCTGAAAAATGAAAGGTGCCAAGAGCAATGCTCTTCTGACATTACCTGCTTTTCCTTAATATTGCATATTTTAACAGTAAGTAGAACAGATGTTGAAATACAGTCTCTCTTCTAAGAACTAAATATCAGTCCCCAGCTGTTGAGGACACTAACTAGTAAAGAGGAGAAAATGAAGGTACATTTATTCCAATTTAGTTGTGATGATGCATAAAATAATACATTAATAATTTCTCTTTGGAGGAGAGTAACATATCAATATTGGTATTTGCAGTCAGAGTGAGCCTGTATTGCATAACATGGGTTTGGAACTGAGGCAGGGTGGTACCAGTCACCTGAATTTGAATCTAAGTATTATATCAATTCTACCTTCATCATCATTAACACAGCACAAAACCAATACTATTATCATAAATGATAACAAGGAGATGTGATTAGTCTCAACTTGGATAGGCAATTAAAATTTAAAAAACAAAAGGAACAGAAATATTGTTTCGCTGTATATGAACAGAGAGGTTCTATTAACCTGACTTTGCAGTGAAGAAAATTGTCAATATTGCTAAAACAGGTTTGCAATTAAGTTGGTGTCAATGTGGCTGAGAGAAGGACTTCATAATTAGGAAAACACAGTTAGTATTGACCTGAATTTACAATAAATATTATGTCTGCATTTTAATTTGGAACTGTAAAATTCATCCTTGGGCTCTACAAATGACCATATGGTTAACTTGCAGTTACTTTAAAAGTACAGATTTATTTACATAATAATTATTTTTATATAAATGTGTACTTTTACAAATGGTGAGATGATTGCAGAGTTCCCAGGAGCATCCAACAATTTAACTTTTACATTTCCTTGCAAAAGTATTCCCAAGGTTTCAAATACTCTACTCCCATAAAAAAAAATTACTATTTCAGAAGACTCTGCATTCTTACTCCAAATATTGCTTTCTTCATTAGAATTACTAGTTTTAGTTACTCTTTAGTTTAATCTCTATCAATGACCTCACAAATAACTATCATACTCATTTATTTTAAATACTCCGAATGCTTCTAGCAAATGTGATCAAAAGGATACTTATATTCACATAAATTGGGTTGTTTAATCAGCATTAGGTGCTTAAATGCAAAAAAACCAAAAATGAAAAGAATATTTAAATGTCACTTTTGAACCAGAGTGCATACTTTTTTGCACTTAATTTCCTATGCATATCCAAGTCCAATATATCAAAACTACACTCAAAGATAAGACAAAAAAGATTTTTTTCTTAGGGGGGAAAAAGAGTGCTTTCATGTGCTCTTTCCATGTTTCCTCACAATAGAAAAGGGTAACATGAGTCCTGCAGCATTTTTTGTCTCCACCTGTTTTATAATAGGCTCACCTCCTTCTTCTTCTTTTCCTTTTTCATTTTCCTCTGCACCAAGAATCAAAGGTATCTCAACTTCTGCTGTGTCTTCTTGGTTCAACAGTGGATCTGAATAAATTTGATAAAATGATGAAGAGTAAGACTTTTCAAAATGGACATGAAAAGATTAACACCCACTAGAGACCCTGCCATTAAAAACACTCCAGAGGAAAAGGATCTTTTCCTCCATGAGTACAAATAAAAAAGCTGTCCAAGGAAATCCAAGGGGCTCTAGTCCAAAGCAAAGCCTTGAAGATACTCAGCTTTCTGGGATTAAGCACAAAATCCCATGTGCCTACTCCAAACATGGGTCTTCACTGGGGCTCACTGCAATCCCAGAGACACACACAGTCCATGCTCCATCCCTTGACATTTTGAAGGCCAGGTTTGATGCAGCTTTGAGCAACCTGGCCTAGTAGAAGGTGTACCTGCCCATGGCAGGGGTGTTGGAACTAGATGATCTTTAAGGTTCCTTCGAACCCAGACATTCTATGATTCCGTGATTCTGTGATAGTGTTTATGCTTGTTAATCTTGTTTTTTGATTTCAAGACACAAGGAGTACCTTCTATTTCCATGCAGGAGCCTTGGGAATCTGCCCCAGTTTTTATCTCCTCATTAGCAGAAACATCCTGTTGTCCTGTTAATACAACAAACAAAAAATGGTATCAGGATGACGCTGTGAGCAGGCAAAGCTAAATTAATTACAACAGAACACAGAGCACGGTAATTCTAAGCCAAGCACAGTTTTTTTTTCTATTAAGTGAACAATGTCGAACACATTCTATGTAAGAAAATATCACTAAACAATACTAAGCATTAAGTTAGTTAAATAGCTGATCAAAACCTGCAGCATTTACAGTTTTTCTTCTTTTGCAGCTCAGCCTTGACTCTGTTTCTCATAGGAGCTTTTGTAAAGCACGCACACTTGACAGTCAGCAGAAGGAACAGAAACACCCCACAGGCTTTCATAACCACAACAGCAACATAGGAGGACATAACAATGCTATACATCCAGGATCAGTATGGCTAAACCTATTTAGAGATGTGACTTTCCCAGTAGCACCAGGGATTACTGCCCCACCACTGGCTGACATATAACCTCTACTACCCAACAGCATTTACTTAAGGTGGCAGAAGTCAGGCTGAAACCCACTGGGTGCTCACACTGGAAGCACTGAAGTTTCACACTGATTCATTGTCTCTGTCTTTAAAAACTTTGATACAAAACTTTACCTTTGGCTTGATCTTGTTCGCACACCACAGGATGCACTGAATCACCCTTCTCCGTGCCTTTGGAGTCTTTCAGGGAATCTGAGGAAAACAAACAAACAAACAAATAAATCCTGAAGCAGTTTCCATGCTGGAAAAGTAGTTACTTCAGTTAGAGGAGCTCTTAGGGGCCAGCTTCATAGTTGGCATTTTGATACACTGGCTGATTTTCTATCTGTTTAACTACAGTCTTATAAACTACAGAAGTATATTTGTGGGTTTCAATTATTCAAATTGATTTCAGAATCCCTACCTTTACTGAGCAGTTTTTTGCTGTCAGTACAAACCTCAAACCAGAAGCTGGCAAGGAAGGGTGCATAAGAATAATCAGCAGCACTACCAAGAATTTTATTCCTAATGACTGGAGAGGAACAAATCTGTGAGAAATAGCACAAACCACTTACTTGATAAATAAAGTGATTTATTATTTATTTAGAATAACAGTTTCCCATGGTTGGATTTCCAGAAACTTTAAATCTTTCCAGAAACATTAAATCCCATAAATCCCTGTGCAAATCCTAGCCTCATGTCACTTGATGACAAAACTCCCAAGGTCATTATTGTGGCCAAGAGTGCCTTACTTTTTTGGGGCAGACTATCAAAATGAACTGCCCAAAGCAATACTTGGAACCACTGGCACAGTGAGGCTTAAATTACATTTTGGCAGAAAGTCCAATTGCTGTGCTATCTGAGGTCTTCATAAACACAGGGCATTATTTTGCTGTGTCAAACAGCATTTTCTGGAAACAGTCAGTTTTTGCATGGCAATGAAAAAATACATAATGGATAATTCCACTGCATTCAGGTAACACAGCAACACAGACACTCGATTTAGTTTTGCTCATTCTCATCACACACAGATTTCATTGGATAAAGAGCTCTCTTTGAGCCTCATTAAAAGCCAGTGCTGATGTAACTTGACATTGTGCAAACCACAGGATAAGTCCACTCCAGGTCATAACAGCAGCAAGACATAATCATTTCTGTGTCCCCATGTGAGATGCTTTCTAAAATTCTTTTCAGTGGAAAATGTAAGTGATGGTGCCAAAAGATCTACAGCACGTGATACTAAATTACATTATGACAGTGTTTTTACAGCTTAAATTCTGGAAGGTCCCTCTCTACAACATAGCTGAGCAAATCTTACAATATACCCAAGGATGCCCCTGTAAAACCCTGTTCCTGAAAGTGTCAAAACATAATCTCTGATGGATAAGTAGAAAGCTGGGTTGTTAATATCTGATCCAAATGTAATAATCTGTAGTTTGGGTATGTGCTGAAATCGTGTGGCTTTAATTAACTGCAAGTAATTCCCCAAGGCAAATATTTAATTACCTGCACAGTTTCTTACTTCTTTCTTGGCATGAGAGTAAGTTTAAAAAACCCAAGTTTGAATGTAGAATAACTCACTGATGTACAATTTGCTAAACTTTATACTTGCTGCACTTTTTTTTGCCCTACTGTTAATTTAAATTTCTACTCACTCTTCTCAGGTAGACCACTGCACCAATCTTTCATACCAAATTGTACAATGAGGTTCAAAGGATTACCCTTATCAGCCTGAATTGGACCAAAACTAAATTAGAATTTTATCAAATTCCAAGTTTAATAAAAAAAATCCAGAAGGATCTCTTGGTATAAATGGTAATAGCAAAAAATTCTATAGGGAATTTTTCGAACAAACTTGAAACACATTGAGGGAAATTCTGGCTTTGCTGAAGTTTTTGATAAAGCTCTCAGGATTTCAGATGAGCCAAGATTTGTACTACCTGTAACTCCATACTAATATAATGTATTTTTCTGTATGACACAGCTGCATGCTTGTAAAAGCAAGTGTACTGGCAAAGCTGGAATCAGAAGTCTTCTGCTTTGAGTACTAGGATGCCAAGGCCCAAACACAGCCCTTCAAGCAGTCAAAAGTGATGGTAAGGGTAGTACCACCTGTGTTGAGAGGGGAAGATGCAAGCAGCTCTGCCCAATCACTCCCTTAGAGCTCTCTTATCCCACACTTATTGCATAGTACTTCATACTCCCAGACTGCTACCCTTAATCCCAGCTCACTAGTTCCACCTTTTTTCCCAGAATGAGGAATGACTCTAATTTAATGCCAAAACCAATCTGCAGCATCACTGGCACAATTACATGCAGTGGCCAATGACAGCTAATGGATTTTAAGAAGCCTCGTGCCTGGCTAACGTATGTGCCCTATCATGCTGCCACTGGTTGTGCAGCATCACAGAGAGAGAGAGGTGTCATTGCTATTCCCACCTATTGGCACAGCTGGCAGTCCATCCCATGGACTTTATTCTTAAGGAATTGTAATCTTGTGTTAAACTTTCATTTTTATCATAAACAGCTTGTTTGAAATTGCAATACAGGATGTAACCAAAAAGTATCTATGCTATCACCATCTGTTGAGACCAAGTAAGGCAGTGATCTTCATCTTCGTGGGAGATACTCTCTGCTACTAATCCATCTGTTAAAACCAGGTGGGGCAGTCATCTTTATCTTTTCCACAATCCATCCTTCCTTCAGGAAGATACTGGCTGTTAGTGGCCCATTGAGTCCCACTGCATGACTGATAAAATTACATCATCCCATTGGGAGATGCTCCAGCTGGGGGAGGAGCCAAGTATTTCCTACCTAGATAAGAACTGAGATTTGGAACACCAACATTTTTTTCCACTGGATTCCAGAGGAAAACTGGACCTTTCCACATCATCACTGGACCTTTGGAAGAAAACTGCACCCTTCTACAGGAGCACTGCTTCAGCTGAACCACATCTGTCACTGCAAGAGGATGTAGCCACCATTTAACAGGACTGCTACCAACACCCTGACTGTGTCAGGTTGTATTCTGACTCTGTCAGTGTTTTGGGTTTACTCTTTCTGTATAATAGTGTATTTCTATTTTAATTTGCCTAGTAAAGAACTGTTGTTCCTATTCCCATATATTTGCCTGAAAGCCCCTTAATTTCAAAATTATAACAATTTAGAGAAGGTTTACATTCTCCATTTCAAAGACAGGCTCCTGCCTTTCTTAGCAGACACCTGTTCTTCAAACTAAGACACAGCTGTCCTGTTGCTGCTATTGTTTGAGAAAGCAATTTGACTGCACTGAATTCCAAATTATCCCAGGTAATAGACAATGATAATTTTTTGCAAGTTGTTCTTTGCAAGGCATGTCTCTGAAAAGAACAGAGAATGAACAGAAGTCACTGCCTAGCTGTAAGAGTGTCCCAGTTGTATTTCAGCAGCAGGAACCTGTCTTGATTGGTTTTACCACACAGATTCTGAGTTCCAAAATCCTTAAGGTCAAGGCCATATCAAAGGTTCCTTCTTTTCAAATCCAAATATTGCACTAAAAATTCAAAAGGTCCAAGGACAGATTTTCTTTTAGGATTAACAAGAACAAAATAAAGGAATTAACCCAGATTTATGAAAAAAATCTGTGCCAAGCAAAAGTGAAAGTGTAAAACCTAAGGCAGTGATCAGTAAACACTACTTTCTGTGTTCAAGTTTTCAGGAGGATAGTGGTATTCCTCAGGCTCAGATGATCCTCTGTGCTCACTTAGCCCTTTGGAGCCTTGTGCAACTGTACATAAGCCAAATATTATAGTCCTGTATGATTCCAGGGTCTACAAGAGGTCTGGCTGTCCCTAAGGCCTTTGTTTTCCTCCTCTTCCCCTGATTTTTAAAAATGGCATAAAACAATGTTGGTCTTCTCCTAACACAACTATCTGTAAAGTCATACCAGAGAATCCAGGATATTCTTTCACGCACAGCATTGCTTAACTTTTTGATGACATACACACTGGGCATTATTTAGTTTGGGCAAGTACAAATTTGGACTGTAAAAGTTAACACTCCTCCATTCAGAACTGAAAAAACAATCAGTTTCTGATACCACACTGGGGCACAGTTCCTAAAGGCACACATGAATGAACCAAACAGGACATTTAATTGAATAAATAAGCCAAAGATAGACCACATTTATTTACTGCACATCAGGAGCTTAAGTGCTCATTGAAATCTGAGCATCCCTTAGTTCTCTCAAAATTCCTCCTTGCTGGCTGGAGTGGCAGTGTTCATGTCAGGAGTGCTTGTCTCTGGTACCCTCCATTTTATTGAAACAAGTGTCTTGTGGGACTGCATGCTTGAATCCACCTGGGAATTAGTCCCAGACTTTAAGAACCTGCTTACAAAATATTTAGGCTTTAAATAAACTGATCAGAATACTCCATGAATATATTCACTGCTCCTATCAACTCTATGTTGAATTCATCTCCAAGAAAAGCTCATAGCTTGCAGTAAACTATCAATCCTATCCTTCCTGCCAATAGTCAGGCACTATTTTGTCTAAATCCTGCATAAATCCCCATGCTTTTCCATACCATTCCTTTTTTCTTTTGACTGTATAAGGCAATGCTGCTCAAACATGATTTTGCAAAGGCTAAGGAAGAGAGGAGATGGTAAGAACTGAATGTTAAGTGGTTTTAATGATCTTTTAAAATTCACTTCCCCAACTACTTTCTGTACGGCTTATTTACTGAGTAGTTTCTAATGTGCAAAACAGCTGGGTCCTGTACATGGCATAGATAAATTACCATGTTTTAGGGAGCTGTAAGAAGATCAAAGAGGGAAAATGCAGGTCATTAGGAAAGAAACAGGTTCAGTACATTTTAATTTTTTTTTAACATGATACTGTGATAAATGACTGGAATATTTCCAGAGTGAAAGAAATTAAGGAGACATCTACAATTACAGGTAATGGTGTGCATGGAGATTGCCACATGATTAGGGTATTCTTTTGTCTCATAAACTGAGCAAAATATGTTAAAATGAAGTACTATAAAATGATGATTTATGAGAAGTTAGGAAGAGATTCTTGAACCTTTACTTTAAAATGTTATTTTTATATCCACTAAGATTTCATTTAAATCAAACTATATAACAGATTAGATTTATTGGAGGCCAAGTTTAAAATGTTTGGTAAACCAGATCTTTTTAGGTGCAATAACTTGTAGAGATAATTAATCAAGTTTTCAGGCAATAGACCAAACAGTTCATCTCTGCAGGTGGGATCCACCAAATACTTCTTCCACCTGTTTGTGCTTCAAGCTGACAGAAGGGCATCTCACCTTCTGTCCACATGAGAAATTCCAGGTGCAGCTGGTATAAAAACGGTGGGCATCTTTCTCCTGACATAAGGGGCAGGTTAGAGCTTGTCTAAAGGTAAGGACTGGAGGGAGGAGATGAAAGAGCAGGATCTCACTGGGCTGATGGGAGCACAGCTGAATGGCTCCAGGTCAGCTAATATTCAAAAATAAGGAGGATTTAAATAAACCAGGTAGGTGGATTAGTGTTCACTATTGCAGATGCCAGTACTAGTGAAGCAGAAACACCTCTTGACTGGCTCAGGGGCTGGACCCATCTGAATGCACAACTCAGGTCAGACTAAATGTGAAGAAGTGAATAACCCACATTATGAACAGCTTGAAGTGAACTTTGTGGAAGTTGTTAAGAGAGTAAGTGGCTGGTTAGATGGTGGTGCTGACATCCCTGGTTAAAAACCCCAAACCCTGCCAACTAGCTTATGTTAGCCAGTTTGCTTTCACAGGAATCCTTCTAACTAAGGACAGAAAAATGTTATCGCTTGAGTAGGCATGCAAAGCCACAGGTTTGGCTGAGGGGGTTGAAAACTCTTCCATTTAAAATGTTCTTTTTCAGTTACCTATAATTGAAATTTTCCAGGCTGAAATCTTAGGTCTAACCATAGCCCAAGGGGAAGTAAAAACATTTCATTGGTAGCTGCTGAGTGCTTGGCAGTTCTCAAAATCAGGTCAGTCATTTAGATGTCTTAATATATACCTAAGAGCTGATTTTAAACACCTCTTTCTGAACATATTGGCCTTTCAGTCAATCTTTTTCACATGCTTACCAATGACTAATTTATGTCAATTTGCACAGCTCCCCTGCATTTGAGATACTCTCACTTTATTCCTTCTCAATTGTTTATATCTTTAGGACATCAATATTTTTCCATGCTGAGAGCTACAGCTGGCCAAAGAGGAATTTATACCCAATGCATTTTACAGGCAGGATACTTACCAGCTTCTGGGCTACCAAAAGAGAATTTTTAGGGCTTAACCCCTATCCAAGTCATATAGTAATTCTGCTTCTGAAAACACATGCCCTCCAGCCAGCTGAATCTCACTACAATTTAGAGAATGCAGAAAAAGAGTGACTTGCTTTCAATGGCACTCCCACAGAAGCCCAGACTTTGGTGAACACCTGGAAATAATTAATCACACTACTTTATTTTAAAAATCAATTAGTATATGATTTAATTTAGTTGACCTTCAAATGAGAATTCAGTTCTTATTAAGTGCTAATGAATTATAATCAACGTATTGTGCACAGAAACTTTGCATAGTAGGGAGTTATGATTCACCTGTACTAAATCTAGTTCCTTTTTACATTTTCCTGCCAAAAAGTCTAATCATTAAATTGGGCTAAATAGTAATTGGTAGAAGAGGCAACTGAGATGAAGATGCGGAACACTCTCTGTCACACACACACACACACACACACGTGCATGTACATATACTCTCTTTAATAAAAAATAAGCACAGGTTCAATCCAATCTCTACATACTACACGGTCAATTTAAAATAAGTTTGTAGCCCCAGCACAGTCTTGTACAGACAGACATACCAGACTGAGTGCAGCCTGCCTGATAACACGCTTTATCTGCTGCATAGACATTAATGACTTCAATCACTTTGTTCTGCCCTTACACCTCATAGAAAGGAACATTTCTCACTTGAAATTAGCTGTGTAGAAAGCATCTACTTCTATACGCACAGTAATGAAGCACTTGCAAAGCTGCCTGGAGATGCCAGCTCTCCCCCAAGAGATCATAGTTAAGCATGCAAGTTTTTAAGGGTAAAATTGCAACAGTTCTTTGCAGACAATGGAAAGAGAAACTTGGCACAGACTGGAATATGAGGATACCTCTACATTGTTGCATTGAAAATCCTGATATTCTTGAAATAAAACTGTTTCCCACCCCCACTCCCCCCTTTTCCTTTCTTTTCTGTAGACAGATGAACACTCAAAAAATTCAATTTGCTCAGAGTCCATGTGCAAACTGGGTTTGTGTGGACTTCTATTCCTGGACAGTATCCCTCCTATGGTAACAGAAGACATATACTTTTAAATTAATGTGAAATTTGCAGTCTCACAGGAGGTTTTCATCTTAATCAAAGCCCCTCAAAATGTAATTCCTGCACTGTCCCACACTCTAATCATGAAAATCCCTCTCATCCTCCCACTTTTCCTTTGGAAAAATGATGAAGAGGACTCACAACAAAAATACTAGATCTTCATAGTAGCAGAGATGCATGTGCTCTGTTTTGAATATCACCACATTTTAGAGCAATAACTATGTCAATGTGTTTGCTATATTCTAATCCCAGATATATGAGAAAAAGAAAGCAGAAAAACTGCTAGTCAACTCTAATTGGACTCAAAATACTTGTTTTGGTGCCCTCACAAGTGAGCTGGCATTTGAAAGACCTAAATTTTCATAGCAGGAAACAGTGGTTTAAACTATGCATTTTGGGAATGTGCAGCTAGACTTACTTGCCATAAATCTTTTACAATAATTAAATGGAAGCATTGGGAAAACGTCATTTCTCTAAATGCTTTATGTCGTGTTCATTTAGTTGAAGATAAACTAGAGAAATTAGTATGTTCCAGAACCTGGAGGTTTTAGCCATGTTAACTCCATGGGCAAATAAATTTGAAAGTTGGAATTTATTTCAGGAGCATCAGGTGTTTTCGGAAATGGCAGGATTTTGCAAAAGTGCCATTTCTCAAGAAGCAGCACTTTTTAAATAACAGTAGCATTTATTTAAAAAAACCTCAAAATCTGAAATTATAGAAACACTGAAGAATCACACAGTAGCTTGGGCTGGAAGGGATCTTGAAGATCATTTCATTCTAACCCCCAGCAGGGACACTTTCCACTAGACTAGGCTGCTCAGAGCCCCATCCAACCTGGCCTAGAGCACTTCCAGGGATGGGGCAACCACAGCTTCTCTGCACAACCTCTGTGAGTGCCTCATCACCCTCACAGTAAAAACCTGTAAAGCTGAAAATCTACCAATGGAAATAAGGATTAAAACCATGGTCTAGTCCATAGTGGCCTTGCTGTTCAGAATTCCTGTTTCCTTTAAAAAGACTATCAAGCAAATACGAAAACATGGTCTTTTCTTTCTTTTTTTTTTTTAAACTTGTACAGTTTCACAAACAAAATCTATGGAGGAGAGTTTGTCTCACTCCTTTTTCCCTACCATCTTTCTTATGAGGAGAGGTAGGACATCAGAGATAATGCACTTTGGATCTCTCAGGGCACTATCTTTTCCATCAGCCTCTCAAGAGAAGAGGGGGAAACACTATATATACTCTTAATATATTATATTAAAAGTGAGACTTCTCACACAAAGATTATTTCTTTCCTGAGAAGAGACTTCTAATGCAATGGCACAAAAACCTGGAGGGCTTACACACTGGGAAACATATCAGAAGACAGTCATCTTAGTAAGGAGCAAGCACTCAGAACAATACCAGTTTCTTGGGATCATCAACTGGCTTCAGACAGAAAAGGGAAATCCAAACCCAAAGCCTCAATGTGACCCCCACGTTGCAAAACACATAACATGGGGAGTCTTTCAGATACAGAATACATAAACAGGCCAAATGTCATCAAAACAAGAGAAATTAATGAACAGGCAATCACCAGCCACACTGGGATTGAATCCATCACTATTTCTGCCTTCCACTACCCTTGCCATGAGTTCAATTTGTGATGTATCAAAAGCAAAAGCCAGTGCTCTAGCAAAGGTTTGTGGTTCTTTTTTTCCTTTGCAGTATCAATCAATCTGCTAAAAGAGCTCTTAAATCAGCCTGCACAAGGCTTTGAACTCATAATCAGGTAAGTATGTGGGCTGTCCAGGATGTGGCTTTGGAACAAAAAGGCAGGATCTCACACCCTGTCACACTTATCTAGAAAAATGAGAAGAGAGTCAAGCAGTGATGCTGAATTAAACATTAAGTCCTTTAAAATAAATATCTTAATGGACGTTAATAATTATGTTATCTCAGTAAAATGCATGAACATTTTCTATTGGTCTTTCTTGAAGGCCATACTGATGGATTGTATTTATTATAGATAGCATAACTCCTGTTTTGGATTACCAGTAGCAAATATTTTGTATATCACCTGGACTTTTTCCTGATGTATCCCCACAAAAATGCTAAAAAATGTAGATCAGGAGAAGCAACTAATAGCATGATTATCACAGGAATATCAGAAACAATACAGCTGTGCACTGGTTCATATCTGCTGGTAAACCAACAACATCACAGGAAAAATCTCAGCTTGAAACATTTAAATTAGATAATCTCTCTTGTTTCCTAAACTCCCTGTCATTTGGCCCTGTAACACTTTTAAATATTTATTACAAACTAAATGATCTGAGTGCCCAGCACAGTCTGCACAAGACAAACATTACTTTCTGCCTCTCTATTATGACTTCATCTCCTCCTGTCTCCTCCTGATGTGTTTATAGCTATTGTGTTTTTCTTTCCCTGCATCAGGAGAGCACTGAACAGGGAGCTGATATTGCTGAGATGGATGTGCATGCTTAACTAGAAGCCTGTGAATCACCACAGTGAGGCCAAGCTTTGGGCTTATTTTGGTTATGCCACGTATCATATTTTAGTATTAACTCCGTAACAAGAGGACTTAAGAATTTGCAACATATTTCTTACCACCACAACAGTTGGTGCCAACTACTTCATTACAAAGACTTTTGTAAATGAAAATCCAAGCCTTTACCTATCTCTGTATTGTTTAACTGTGATTTTGGCTATTTCCAGACAAAGGAAAAAAACAGTTTCATGAAATGTCCTCTTGGGACCAGATATTTCAAAACACAATTTCCAATCTGTACCTTTATTCTCACTCAGCTCAATGTCTTCTGATGATAGGCTGGCTACAGCTGAAGGTTTTGTTTCACCTATAAGAACAAAGAAAATGAAAGAGAAGCTATTCATTAAATAGAAAACCGATGAACCACTTTACTGAAAAAAAAGTGTTATGCCTTACTGACAATAGATACTGGACCTGAATTTCAATTACTGGGCTTCCATCCATTCACTAGCTATTACTGGTCTGATCATCTTCCCTAAGCAAGATGTAAACTAACATTCCAATACATCCAGATCAAATCTGTATTTCAATTTCTCATAATACAGAGAGAGGAACACCTATTGCTTTCATGAATAGGCTGGTGTTCTACTTGCTCTGAGATTTCTTTTTTCATTTAATCTATATATTTTGAGAAAAAACAATTAAGTCATTCTTAACTTGAATAATGTCCATGAATCTCACTGGAATCCAAATTACTAGATGCAAATGCTCTCCTGAAAATAGAAGCTTTCATGAATAAGGCCAGAAATTAAAAAATCCTTAAACTCTACAGCTTTGAGTTTTTTAATAGTAGAGCACACAGGTAAAACTACTGTAGTTAATAGACACAACTAGTACCTGAAGTAGTTACTAAAACTGAAAACGTAATATGTTTTCATTTTCACTGTTGATTTTTCTTGCTAATTTTTAGAGTTCTATTTTTTTTAAGCTTTTGTTTTAATGTCTAGACTTTAATTTATTTCAAAAGATTTGTTTTTGATGATTCTGAGAAGTTTTTTTCCTTATACAGCCATCAAGTACTTTTCACTAGATCGAAGCAAGAGCTCAGAACCAGCTGCCATATTGGTTTTCCATGTGTTAACTGTGAAGCTCATTGACGACAGACTGGAAGCCAGACTTTAAAAAAGCCCCACACAGTTGAAAATTTTCAGTCTTCTCAGACTATTATTTTTTTTCCCACTGTTATAGTTTTCTTTATAATATATAGTTTTCTCTATAATATAATGATACTTTTCACTATACAAAAATACAAATAGAATATACAAATCTTTATGTAATGGACCAGGTAAGAATAGAGCATGAATTTTTTGTCCTATATTTTCTTTCACAACATCAATGTATATGATTTGTCACATTCAGAGGAAGTTTATGCCTTTTGGTTTAGATAGTACAACTAAGAACATTTGATGGGATTGCTCCTAACAGTGGTCACTTGTATGTAGTATTTAGAAATCTTGTAAGCATACAACTGTGTACCTTGGGAAATCAGGCCATTTTCTACTGCCAAGAAAGGGTGCAAAAGCAGCAACCTCAAAGTTCCTGGTGATGCTTTGTCTCTGCAATGCATAGAGCAGAAAGCAGCAGAGACTCACTAAGTAGATGTAACTAACTTGGGGCAATTGTGGCCCTCTCTGTTCCTGTCACTATGTAAACTAGGAATGAAAATTGTTAAGCCAAATAATTTTTTCCTGCAAACACCATCTGCCTGTGGCCAAAGAGGTGACTATTGGGCTATGAGTGGGCATGACATTATCTTTAGGCATGTATCTAAACCATATCCCTGAAGCATGACATTTTTTGGATCTGGGACCTCAAGTGTCTGGATCTTTTCTTTGACACTCTTCACGAGAATAATGAAACACGAGTACCAATACAAGATAGCAAAATGATGTATATCATGGCTCTGATAAACCAGCTCTGACATCTCATACTGCAACAAGTCAAAACAAGCAGTTTTGGGAAAAGCATAGTGCATTTAGAACACCTACAGCAGCAAAGTAGTAGTTTCAACAGGTAAATATTCCTTAATTCTCTTGGGGAAAAGAAAATGAGTATTTTATTCAATCAAACTGAAATACTTACCCCATCAGAGTGACTATCACTGACAAGCACAGTAGGCTGTATTGGGCATCTGCAGATGCTATAATCAGGTTTAACAGGAACCTCTGCAAGTGGAGCCAGGAGCTCCAGGCAGTATTAGCTCGTAGGTGAGCTAGCAGTCAAGTAGTACTTGGTAAAGTTAAAAGGTCAAAATTGCTTGGAAAAAGATATCCCCCAGTCTAGTCAGAGATTCAAAACAGAATCTCAATTCACACAGAATAACTGATTCTTCCCCCTGGTGCCCTTACCTGTTTAAAATACAATTAGCATGAAAGTGAAAAAAACAGGGAAGGATACCTGGTTGCCCTCCAGCACGGACAAAACATCTCCATACACTTATCTTGGGGAGGATAAAGTTTCTGAGGTCGGTGGGAATCTTTTTTATTCTGTAATACTGTTTTTTCTGGCTTCACCTCCCACTGCTTGCCCCGCATTGGGACATACAAAAGAGGTGACAAAAAGGACATGAATCACAGAAGGACTTCAAGCATGTACAGGCAACATCAGGTGTTAACACTCAGTTGCAGAACAACAACCAGTGGAAGGCAGGGAGAAAAGCTGCCCTTCTACCTACACAGTGGCCAGTGCACAAGATGAAAAGAAGACCCTGATTCAACGGACTTCTCATTTCCACAATACAAGAAGCAAACCAGGAATCCAGACCTTCTAAATTTATCTGCTGTGTTTGCTGACTGGCCACCTTCAGCTCAAGAAATTCCAAGGAAAACCCTTTTACTCTTTATGGTTTAAATATCTTTAGGGAACATTCTGCATTACAATAGGAAAAAAATTCTAACCAAATCAGAAAAGCAGTGCTACATGTAATACTACAGTTAAAGAAATACTTAAGAAGTAAGGGAATAGACAGACATTTTGATTGCCATTTCAGGTCTTTTGGTAGCCAATTCATTCCAGCTGTCTCTTGCAAGGAACAGAGTCATGCAACATAAAAAATACAACCATAAAGAGAAAAAAAATCTCTTATGAGCATGGAGTGACACTGTATTCCAAGATATTGAACTCACTATAATTTATAAGCATGTCACCTGCAAAAGCCACCACTTGTGAACGCTGACATTCACTCACAGCATATGCAATATTTTTCTCTACAGATTTAAACCTTCATAACCACTGTGACTTGTGTAGACAATTTTTTAAAACTTGAAAATACCCTTTAAAAATATTCAGGGGTTGAGTTTTCATCAGAAGGAGCCTGCTGCTTGCTTCCTACTTCCCCAAACTTCATTCCCTCACTCCTATTCTATGCAGAGGGGAAAAAAATATTTATTTCTTGTGAGCGGATTACATGATTAGGCACCTTAAAGGGAGAACATAGAGCTGGTAAGCTGGAGAGGGATCTGCATTCCTGCACTGCAGCACATTCATTCATAATGAACGAAGATTTGGTCTCTAATTGGAGAACTGCTCAAGACCTGAGCTAATCTGGTGAAAATGTACAAACATACCCCTTCAAAAGGACTGACCAAGGTTATTGTTCACCAAAGTGGATAAAACCTAAGAAAGGCCTTTAAGGAGTTGGGCACAAACCTGCTTCTTGGCTTTGGGTCTTACTTTCTTCGGTGTTTGGCTTATCCACTGTGCCATCACCACCTATTGAGAAAAACACATAAAAATTATTTATGATACATCTTTTTTGTTGGTAATTGGAGCAGTGCAATATTAATTGTAACCAATTTAGCACAAAATGCTTATTTACAGCAAAGTGCTGTGATAAAAAAGGAAAGATGTAAAGGTAAGCTGAAAAAAACTGCCAACAGGACCAGTTCCATTTAAACCAGTCATGTTTTTATATCTCAAGATGAGGATTATAGATTTTATCTCAATAGACTCACTGGAAATAACAATACTAAATAAAGGGATGTTTCTCTAAACACAGTCTGCAATAAATGAAATTGTTGCTTGAACTTCTATTTTATAAAAAGGTTTTTTCCCTAGGATTATTTTCCTCCTGTAATATTTCAACAGGATCCTTGAAGTGATGGTGTTTCTGACCTGCAGAACTTACTTCAATGCCTATGGAAGGTAAGAATCAACTGATTTGAATTTTAAAGCAAAAGCCACAATGACACTTACTGTAAAATATAAAAATGCATCACAAATGGCTGTAATGAAGAGAATACATCAAACCAAAGTAAGATTGCTAGGACTGAATGAATTTTTACCCTTTTACGCATTCACATTCATTCCCAATTTTCTCCACTACTTCACATTCATTAACCACTTTCTACCCTCCAGCTCCCTTTTGGAAGGCAGGCCCCCAACAGCAAATAACCACTGAGGAATGGGTAACACCCTGAAAAATATCTATGGGTCTCTTAAACTTTGTTTTCCTTGATTAGAAATAGATCAGGAATTCTTTATTTTCAGGGATGGAAAAGGCTCTTTTAGCTTCAGAGGCTGTAGAGCTGCATGCAGGATTGGATGCCATGGCCATGCTCCCTGCTTTGCAGCACCACAAGAACAGCTGAGTACCAGCCTTAATGAGGTATTTGGAAAGTTGACTGCTGAGCATATACATCGTGAGAACGGAAATTCATACCCAGGCCTTATATATTTTATATAATAGTATATTTTTGCTGTGATCTTTGCTGGCTGCTGGATTTTTGATTACAGCTTCTCTAAAGCAACACAGACAAATTTCCTTGTGTTGGCCACCTTGCTTTTGCCTAACACATGGAACCTGGAGATGGGAATAGCAGTGGTCCAAATGTGATTAAGTGGATGGAAGGAAAACAGAGCACATATTTTCCACAGGCAGATGTACATCTGGTGGCACACTGCACCCAGCTGATATTTAAAGGCTGAGGTATGATGCTTTCCCTCTTTCCAGCAGGCAATTCTTCCTGGCATCCAGCAGATGGGACTAGTGGAGAATTATTTCCAAGGCTGGCTCTGTACAGAGCTGCTCTCAGGAGGAGAGGAGATGGAGCAGGAACTTGACAACCCTCACCTGAGAGAAAAGAGGTGGGCAGGGTGCAGCTGATGGCCGTCAGTGGGGGACTTGGACTTCCTGCCCTCCTGTTAACCCTTTGTATGAATTCTAACCTTTAATGGATGACTTGCCATAGTGATTTCTTAGCAAATTAATGAGCTCTAACCTGTAAAAAATTGCAGTATGTGGATGACCAAAAAGGAGTGACCAAACCTGTGGGGTTTTTCTTTCCCTGATTTGAAATCAAAAGGTATTGTTTTCAAAGTCACCATTCTGCCTGTCCACACACAATAGGAGGATCAGATGCAAACCAGAAAGTTAGCTAAAGTTCTCTCTCCCCTACCTCTTTTCTCTTAAAACACAGGTTTAGCACCATCAAGCTATGCAGCAAACAATTAATAAATAAAGACAATCCTGTAACAAAGCAGTGGGGCGGCACTGGAAAAATCTTTACCGATAGGTCAGACCAACAGAGATCATTGCATCACTGTAAAACGAGCAGTGCCAAAGCTTCAAGGGTTCAATTATGGTCAAGTGCAACATGTTTCACTCTATGCAGAAAGAACTTTACAACCAGAAAAAGCAGATTAGGCATTAATGTAACTACTGATATATAAATGAAATTAAATCCAGCTATTACCTTGCTGTGTTCACAATTTAAAATTCCATTTCTAGATGATACTTGTTTCTACATCCATTATTATGACTATAATCACAACTCACTTGACTAAAACCAGGTATTTCTATGATTCATTCATATTTATGGCCGAGGAGCTATGTCTCTTGCTTAAGTCACTCAGAGAAAACTTAAACTACAAGAGAAAGTTTAAATAATCATTTGATTCAGCAGATTATCAGGTAAACCACATTTATTTCACTGGACATTCACTATTTAGAACTGGTGTGATAGAACATAAATTACAGGATTCTCAAGATGTTTTCACTTCATTTTGTTCCTTTAGAAAGAAAAATGTTTCTGCTTAAAACACTTTAAGCAGAAACATCACCTCTTGCACTCTGACCCAATCCAATAGACTGACTGGATCATGACATGAAAATCCATCTTGGTCAGTGTACTGACAGTAAGTGTTGTGCCTGGCAAGTGACTTTGGCAGAAATAGAGAAAAGGAAATGCTAAAAATTAAGACTGGACCAGTGATGCTCAAGCAAAGGACTTGCAGAAGGAATGGTTAAGTTCTGCTTGGCCTGGAGTATCTCTTTATCTTGTGAGAAAGGGAAGAAGCAGAGGACAAATACACTGACAAGAAAGCAAACTATAGAGTGGTGAAGTGACTAATCCCAAAGTCTCTGACAAACAGGTTTTTCCACTTTTAAAAAATCTTTCTAATGAGTCTCTCACTGAGTGTCTTTGATGAAGAATCTTTCTGCAGTTATTGCTCTCCACTGGAACTGGGTGCAGAGCAAATAGAAAGGTTTTAAGGAGTATGTCCTCAAGGCAAAGAGTTGGAAATACACTTTACAAGAGTAGTGAGGCAATTTTTCCTTCATATTTTTATTCACCCCTGGCTGTCCTTTTCTCCAGGCAGAAAAGCCAGAGCCAGTACATTTTCCTTGAGCCTTCCCTGTGACATTATTTATAATAAAAATGTCTTTTCCACTGGATGGCTTCTACAGTATCTGCCATCCTTCTCTTCCCACTACTGCAGCAATCAGTGATTGCATTTCCTTTAGGTGAAAGCTGTCCTCACAATATTTGCTTTTCTATTACACTGGTAATTGAACAGCAATCTGTCACTCACTCCAAAGGAGATACAAGAAGTGGCAAATGACATGTCGTGTCAATTTAGGCCAGAAAATGTAAATGATTTTGAGCCACATCACAAGACAAGTAGAAACATCTGTTTCTTTCCCCCTGGCATAGACAGTCAGTTCTAAAAAATAGAAGTTTGAGGATTACAGTAGTACTGTACAAACAAAATAAGAACATTGGACACTAAAATACCTTCTTCTGTCCATATATTCTGCTTTCTCTTGCCAAGTTGACTACTGCCTGATAGGTTCTTGCTGTCTTCCCTTGGTATTTTCTTCGAGGTCATAAAGAAAATCTATTCCCCTTCCCCATATTACATATTTGGTAGAAAAGAGGCTAAACAAGGCTCAATCAGCAATGCTCAGCAAGCTGGCAGAGTAAGTGGCACTTCTAACTCCACCAGAAAAGAGGATTCTTCAGGAGTGCCTGCCCACTTTCTGTTATGGAGAGGCATTTAGCATGCACAGGGAGATGCCAGCTGCAGTGGCAGCCCCAAATGAAGCAGATAATATGACAACTAATAAGCCAGCCATCAGACAGGAGAAGGATGGGACAAGATCCGGATGAAAGATCAGGGAACAAACCTGAAGCAGGTTTTACTATTCTTCACATTTTCTCTGCAAGAGCCTGGAAACATGTGGTTTCTTACATCTTCCACTGTTCTTGTGACAAACATGGCAAGTCAAAAATATTGACAGCCTGCTGGCCTCTTGGCTCTTCTCATTTTGGAACTGAGGAAGTGCTAGGTCTGCTCGCACACCTACTCCTCTTCAGCAGCACCTTTCTCCACAAGCAGCTGGCGACATACTTAGAGATGAGGCTAAAGTCAGAACACCAAAAGCTGGTGCAAAAAGACATTTTTCAGAAGAAAAGAGAATTGCAGATAATATAATATACAGAATTGCATAACCAGTACAAACTAGTCTATTTCTACCCCTCCAACACAGAATCACAGAATATCCTGATCTGGAAAGGATCCACAAGGATCATCAAGTCCAACTCATGAGGACAGAGGCTATTAATAATAAAATTTTTTTGCTACTGAGAAAGCTTTATTTATATAGTCCATAGGATGCCAACATTCAGAATAAGGTTTCTTCAAATCTCCTTGTCCTTCCTGGGGTAGAAATAAAAGTGACAAAGGGCCAACACCTGAGGCTTTCATCTTAATTTGTGCAGGTGCCACATCCTGGGACACCAGGTTTGATCCTGTTACATCTCTGAATGGCTCTGCCATGCAGTCCAGGAGCATCCTCTGCTTTTTCACTTCATAGCCAGTGACTTTGGCATCTCTCCACTGGTCTGACCTGTTCTTCTTTCTTATGTAACAAATACAAGTACAACCAAGATCTGTCAGACAAGAGATGTCAGTTTTGAACTCTCTTTTTTACTGCACAGAAATACTGCCGTGGTAATTGTACTAATGACATGAAGGTCTTTATTGTATAGCAGAGAAGCTAATTAATGAGAAAGTGAAAAATATAGGCTTTGATCTGCATTCTGCACACAAGTAGATATGCTGGCTTCACTGAAACCCCTAAAACCTAGGAAGAAAGCACATGTACCTCCATATAGGCACTAGAGATCATACAGCCTGCAACCATTTTCAAACAATTCCAGTGGTACAATAATGTCAGACATAAACCAAGAAGCACATACACACAAAGGCCATTATTGCAGAACTACAAACACATTAAAGTGAATCATTAATGTGGTGGCCTGAGGTTGCTGAACATTTTCAGTTTTAATTTTAATTTCTTTTAATTAAATTATGATTTAGGTCAGTTTTAATCATTATTTGTATATAACCCCTTTGGGGTAAATTTGAAGAAGGGTTAGTAACAAGTTATCTGCAGTAATTGTTTAATGGAGTTATGAGACTCTTCTCTCTGTGCTGCTTCAACAAATTACCACACTGCAGATGCAGCCCTGAACATACTACTGTGAATGCATCCAGCGCAGTGAAGCTGTCAGTTCAATAAATTACAGAGTTTCATTTCCATGCAGCATTTTGTCCAGGAGTGTGGGAAAAAAACTGAGAAAACTGTAGCTTGAAAGGCTTATCTCAGAGGTTAAAAATGAAACTATTGTATTTCACGTATTTAATATCCTGAGAAATACAAGAGTCTTGGCTAAAGCCTGGTGAAGTCACCATGCATGTTCCTCTTGCTTCACTCTTCTGGGGGTCAGAAGACAACTAACTCAGCTTTATTATAACCCCCCTGGTTAAGGAAGAACCAGGGGACAACAGCTACAGCATCAAATTAAGTCTTGGGAAGACAGGAGCAAGCTGGTTTTCTCAGCTCACAGCTGGGAACATTGTGCTCAACCTGGCTTTTCACCGGGTCTAACTCTCCATTGACTCAGATTGTGAAATACAGGTGCTGGGCAAGGGACATGGAACATTCACTGCCAAAGATGTTGAGCATAGCTATCTATTCTTGTGATGGTTCAAAACAAATGAAGGGAGACATCTCCTGGAAGCTCGAGCTGACCAACACAACCACAATATGGATATTACACCCTAGATGTCACAGGCAGTCTGTGCAGAGGACAACGATAAAATTGGCATTTTGATGCAAAAAAAATACACGCACTCTGCTTACTTGGCTTTTCACTGGGTATAACTCTCCATTGACTCAGACTGTGCAATACAGGTGCTGCACAGTATTACCACTGTTCTTGTAGTGTATAAAAGGGGACAGAAATTGCTCCTGTGAGTTGATGCAGAGTTCACAGCAGTATAAAGAACAGACTCCTGGCACCTACAATTAGTCCTATCCAAGAGAAACAAAATGATGCCATGAGGGCAAGTGCAAACTAAAGCCACAAATCTTATCATTAGCATATAAGTTTACTCTGTGTTCATATTTTTACAGTGTGCCTGAAGTCTGAGTAACTACATACTACAAGGGATAGCTACATGGCTTCTTTTCTAAGCCACAGTCAAAATAAAACTTGAGACCTATTTTGATTTTTCACAAATAGAAGAAACAGACATAGAAGCCACAGAGAACACTATACTCATAAAAAACCCTCACAGAATGCAAACTAAACCATGGACTACTTAGCATGAGCATTTTGCAATGAAGGGACCAGTCCCATCTTCTGCACTGGACCTGACAATTGTGATGGTTTATTGTTATTCACATCATGCTTAGAAATGAACAATGAATTCCTTGACAGATGAGCCCCCTGCAGGTGCCTTGGGGTGTGTCATTGAAATTAAAATTCTCCTCTGACAACACTGCATTAGTCACCCCAGTAACTTAGTCTTTTGCACCTTAGCTTATCTCAGAAGGAAGACAATCTACTCTGCAGCATTCAGCATGAAAACAGGAATTGCAAGTGTCTTTCTGGTGTTGTTACACAGACATACATTTGGTTGCTGAAAGAAACTCAAATGGATAAATGGCTAACACAACAGGACTGCACATCACCTGTGGAGGCCAAAATGAACTGTGTTTTCTGAGTTTTGCACAGCCACTGCATGGCAATTTAATGGAACAGCAGAAGCCACTTCACTGATGAAAAGAATCTTCTAAGAAATGTTTGCTCAGAGAGAAAATACAACTGAAAATACAGATAACATCCCATTTTACCCCTGGCTAAGTGCAAGGTGATCACCTAATATTCTGAAAGCTGTAATCATCCAGGACAGATGGCGGACGTCAAAACAGAAGTGAAAAGAGAAGCTATCAATCACAGTGGATGGAGGTTAATTGCCACTTTTTAAATATAACCCATCTGCATTAAGGTGAAACAACCAACAGACATGTTTGATACACATCCTTCCCAGGGAATTTCTTCTGTAGTACTTTATCTTAATTTAACATTTTATTAATGGATTAGGTTTGGTCACAAAAAGAAGACAGTCAATTCTAAGCTATCTTAATAAAAAGCAACACTTTCAAGGCTGAATAAAGGACTGTTTTTTGAAGTATAATTATGTGTCTTGATGCTCATTTTTAGTAGATTATGATTGAAGCAGAAATTTACTGAAGAATATGACTGCCCCATGGGATGCAAAGTATGAATCTAGCTACAATTTATCAAGGGATAAAAGAACCCCTTGCTATGAACTGCAGAACATAATATTAATTCTTACCTTAAAGAGAGAGACAATCAGGCCTGCGCAGTGGTAGACCTGTAGAAGAGATGCTTAGAACATCCCTGTGTAATGCCAAGAAAGAGCAGCTACTGTGTGCATCCCACTAGCTCCAGAGAAGATTGAGCCCACTTGGAGGGATGTAGCACAAGCCAAGTGCCCTGGACAATGGTGGGTGCATAACTAGATCCCTCTCCACTAAGCTAGAGAGTGAGCAGCGCAGTGGCAAAATTCATGGCAAGTAAAGGAGAAGCAGGAAGGGGGAGCCTTAAGTTAATCTCACAATTGGAGGATTAAGCCATAAACAGAGGTTTATTTTCTGGTCCCAAAACTATGCACTTTTCACAATTTCATGAAATCTCTTTTGTCAGAAGGGATGAAAATCCAGGGTGTCTCTCTCTTGGTGAGAATCCTACTGAATGGCCATGAGCTGCTGGACCACTGAGTTATTGAGATTACAGTAAATTCACGAATACAAGCCGCACTGAGTATAAGCCGCATCTCTGGGTGTTGGCAAATATTTCGTTTTTTGTCCATAAATAAGCCGCACCTGAATATAAGCCGCTCTGTCGTTGGCAGCGAGGACCTGCGTGCAACAAAGTTGCCAAATAGTAACAGAACGGCGGCAGGGCGGGGTTTACTGGCTCAGCTAAGGCTGTGCAGGCTCAGCCCGCTAGGGGCTGCTGACGGGGCCAGGTAGCCGAGCCCGGCGCTGCCGCTCGGCGGGGCCACTGGGGGCCAGCCGCCGCTGCCACTGAGCTCGGTCACCACGGCCCGGCACTGCCCTGTGGTGGCAGGCAGGGACGGAGCCCCCCGCCGCCTCCCAGAGCCGCGGCAGGGGTTGCCCGGGTCCCCCCCCTCCTCCCCGGGCCACGGCAATGGCGGCGCAGGGCCCCCCCGTCTCTTCCCCGGGCTGCAGCAGAGGAGGGAAGGAAAAGCTCTCCCGCCTCTCTCCCCGCCCCCCGTGCTGCCTGCAGGCAGCCAGGCTCCACCCGCGGCGCTACAGAGTAACGATTTGTAACAATCGCAAAATGCCGACTTTGCAACAGCTCGGCTCGGCACTCTGGCTGGCACTTCTGAGGTTGTAAATGTCAGAAAATTATTCACATATTAGCCGCTCCTGATTATTAGCCACATTTCCGGTTTAGGAGCAAAATCTTAGTCAAATTGGTGCGGCTTGTATTCGTGAAATTACCATAAATGCAGTTTTATTTTCCTCATTTCTGCTGTTCTTCAATCACCAGACTGACATATCTCATGGACAGAGCATCCACCAAGCCAGGCAGGTGCCAGCTGGTGAGCCTGGATTTCTGACACAACATTCAGACAAGTGACGTTACCTCTGAAAGCCAAGAGGCCAAATTGTGATGACCCCATTAAGCAAAGGAACCAACACTATGAGCTCTGTTAAAAGTGATTTGTGTTCATTTTGAACTTTGTGGTTTGGATTATTCATCAACCTGTTCTTTTTCCCACCAAGTGAATGGAAAGCAGACGAAGCTCAACCTGGACAAATAACTCCAACAGACCTGCTCCTTCCACAGGTGATCCTAGGAGACAATGGTCTATCAATCTATCAGGAGGAATCTGTCATTCATTCAAGGATCAGAGAAGCTGGTGTTAGACACTTCCAGAGCTCTAGTTCTGTCTTCACATCCCTTGAAGGAGGGCAAGGAAGTTGCTTTTGCTGTATGGATTGATTATTTTTCTGCTGGAGGAAGAGAAAAAGCAGGTACTTGTGGTGCTGTTACTAGGTGTGTTACTAATCTTTGATACAATACTGGTCTCACATGGAGAGAATGGATGGGGGAGCTCTTTGGCAGGCTCTGCTTTATATCTGAGAAATCCCATCAAGAAGGAAAGGGCAAACAGTTTTGCTTCTCCCTGTTGCACACACCATGCTGTTCACTACATATGGGAGGACACGTGGGGGGGTAGGTAAAAGAAACAAGGAATATTTAAAATTTTTGTTTTGTTAGGCTTTTGTATAAATGATTTATCTTTGCTTGGTGACAATAAGTAGGATGAGAACTGGTGACTGTGGAATTTGTGCCAACTCATGGCTGCTATGTTGTGACAAGTACTGCCATTTTGTCTATGTAACCACTTTAAGGCTGTGTTATGAAGCTACTGAAGAAAGACATGCATATGTTTTGTTTAGTTCCAAACATTTTGTTCACCTGACACTTCACAATCACTCAATCAATGGATGCACCTGACTGAAGGAAAGGCAAAATTATTCCTGGCTGCTTTTACTCTCCCAGGATGCAGGAAAGTGGTGGGAGAAACAAAAAAAAAGAACAAAAAATAAGAAAATTATTTGGCACGTTTGCATATGTCAAATCTGAAATACTGCAGGGAACCTGTGAGTAAAAGAGGTTTCCTAGTCTATTCATTTTCACAGACAATACCCCTGCAGTGGAAATCTATGAAAATCTATGAAAACCACTGACATAAGAATCTGCTGTGCAGTTCACACTTTTCTCTACCAACCTCTGTTTGGAGGCAGAGGACAATATATCTAACAGCACAATAACAGACATCATTAATACTTCAGTGGTTTAGTATAAGATTGCTTTCGTTAGCATGGCAAGTGTTTATTTTAGCTTACTGCTAAACAAGCTCCTTACATACAGCCACTTACTTTCCTTTCTTTGATTGCAGAGGGTAATAATAAAGGAACTTACAGTAATTTCATGATTATAAGCCACACCATTTTGACTAAAATTTTGGTCTGAACCCGGAAGTGTGGCTTATAATCTGGAGCGGCCAATATATGAACGAAGTTCAGCAATTTGCCAACCCAGAAGTGCAACCCCGCAGCAGCCCCAAGCTGAGCCGGCGCCCGCCTGGCTCCAGCAGCGGTGGGGCGGTGCCAAGCGGCAGCCAGTTGGCCCTGGTGGGGCGGCGCCGAGTGGCAGTGGGCCAGACCCAAGCCGAGTCAGTAAACCCTGTGATCCCATAATTCTGTTACTAACTGGCAACTTTGTGAAATTTGCACATGGATCCTTGCTGCGAACAAAAGTGTGGCTTATAATCCGGTGCGGTTTATATATGGATGAAGAACGAAACGTTGCCGACACCCGGAAGTGCGGCTTATAATCAGGTGCGGCTTATAATCGTGAAATTACTTACTTTCCCCGATATTCTGTGGAGGTTTTAACATGCACTGAAATGATATTGCTCCATTACCTCTAGCCAATGAACCAGCCTGGTGAGCTGGAGAAAAATACTACAGCAGAAATATTGCTGAACTCAGTGGAATAGGTTTCAGAGACTGCCACGAGGGCAGACACGAGGCTGCTATCATTGCAAGTTGAACTTCCATCTTCAATCTAAAAGGACACTCACAATCAACCAGAGGAAAATACACTGGATTCTTCCCATGTCTCACTGTACATCTGTTAACTATTTTATAGCAGGTCATATTACTAAGGGGGAAGTAATATCCTATGTTAAGCTTGGGCTTGCTTTTATTGATAAAAGGTAGGGCTTGGGCTTTTGGGGGTTTTTGTTTGTTCTCTGGGGATTTGTTTTTTATATTTTTTTACTTTTTTCCTGTGTGATCTTTCCTTTCCTTTCCTTTCCTTTCCTTTCCTTTCCTTTCCTTTCCTTTCCTTTCCTTTCCTTTCCTTTCCTTTCCTTTCCTTTCCTTTCCTTTCCTTTCCTTTCCTTTCCTTTCCTTTCCTTTCCTTTCCTTTCCTTTCCTTTCCTTTCCTTTCCTTTCCTTTCCTTTCCTTTCCTTTCCTTTCCTTTCCTTTCCTTTCCTTTCCTTTCCTTTCCTTTCCTTTCCTTTCCTTTCCTTTCCTTTCCTTTCCTTTCCTTTCCTTTCCTTTCCTTTCCTTTCCTTTCCTTTCCTTTCCTTTCCTTTCCTTTCCTTTCCTTTCCTTTCCTTTCCTTTCCTTTCCTTTCCTTTCCTTTCCTTTCCTCACTTTCCCTTTCCCTTTCCCTTTCCCTTTCCCTTTCCCTTTCCCTTTCCCTTTCCCTTTCCCTTTCCCTTTCCCTTTCCCTTTCCCTTTCCTTCTTGTGATACTTCAAGTGAACTATCCCAAAGTTTAAACACACCAAACCACTAAGCACTTCAGTTTTACCCTAAAGGAAATAAAACCAAGTTGATCTCAGGCAGTGTTTGCCTTTGTTATGTTTTATTCAAGACTGTTTGGAAGTCAAGACAAGCTCCTACCCAAATCAAATTATTCAGACATGTAGTTGTGGTTCATGTCACATGTTCAGAACTTTCATAATCTTCAAGGTTCCCCATTAAAAGCTCTTTTAATTAGTCAAAACCAACAGCTAATAATTAGACCAGGAGAAACTAAATCCTCTTCTCAGACAAATGTGTGTAAATCCCATTTATTTCAATGGAAATGGCTCACAGGTGTGATACATTAGACTCCAGCCACTTGGCAACTTGACAGGAATTCAGTGTCTGGATTCCAACTCCTTGTCTCCTCTTTCAGAGGCACAGGTAATGCCAAAGAAATCTGATCCAGGTTTCTCCACAGGCCCCTCAGCAAACACTTTAATCACCTATTCTTTTCTCCATCACAACAACTAAATCTGAACTTTCAATCCTTACAGGTTTGCTTCCTGCCTAGCAGATGGGGTGCCACCAACTATATTAAATCCAGCAACAGTGATTGTGTTTTACAGACTTCAATTCTATGTTAGCAAAATCTACTATTCAAGGAATTCAGGCATTTTACAGCTCAGGAGTGATGCAATAATTCTACTGCCATACTGTTTACTTTACGCTTCCAACACATTTATTTGTGCTTCACAAAGTGAACAGTAGGTCACTGGGAAAAATGGACAGGCACAGAGAAATAGGAAACGGTATCTAGGGAGCCGCAGAAAGACTGAAACAACATCAGTTAATCTCTGAATGGAAGGGAACCTTACAGTTTGACAATACTTTCCTCCTTTAGTTTTGTTTTGGTTTTTTTTCCCAAGATACTGATACAATAAAAATTTTTAGCCACACTCCATGTAAGAGTGTATCATAAAGCAACTCTTGCTCTGCCTGTTTAGGAACATTGAAAGCATCACCACAGTCCCAGCTGTGAGTTAGCCAGCATACAAATGGACATGTGGTTTGTCATCACTGAATTCTCGAATTAAAACATAAAATTGATATTTTAATTTAATCTGGGTTCAGTGCAGCATGAAAGGAAAGATGCTCAGGTGTGATGAAATTTCTTGGGTCCCTCCACACCTTCCAGGTGATGACAGCTATTGCTTTAATGACTTGCCCATAACAACCAGTCACAATGCTAGTGACAGCGTGTTACTAGCAGTTACTTAAAATGATAGATGTTACCACTTTTCTGCTCTTTGTGACTCACACTATACCCTAGGCAGAATATTTTAGAAGCTGAATGCACAGTGCTAGGTCAAAATGCTGAAGATTGTGGAGCCACTGGTTGAGGTGCAAAATTATATGTGTCATTTGAGGAATATTAGGTCCAAAAGAATCCATGATAAGGAACTGTCATGGATTAAAGACTAAGGTTCATCTTTTTAACTATTTCATAGAAGGGGAATTTTTGGGCCGTTTTGCTCTTCCACATATCTGAAAGCGGCGTGAAACTGCACTCCGAAAACAAGCCTTTGATGTTAACATCTTATAAACAACTTTTCCAAGAGATAGAGATTAGGAAAATATACTTTGATCCAATTTTAGAAGAATGTAGATCATGCTTACATCCATACACGTGGACAAGCTTCCCTGAGCAGACTCAAGTGGAGGAAAGTATCCTCAGAGGAGCAACGCTATAGGGATGTTAATCACCTGTGACTTCTAACTGCGGAGAGATGTACTACACTGTGTAAGGTATAGAAACATAAACATTGTGAAAAAGAAAACAGCAAAAATTTCTTGTAGAAAAGGAAAGTGAGGATTATATTGCTCTGTGTTTAGCAGCAGTTACCTGACCAACTTAACCAACCAGACTACGACCAAAGCCCTGCACAACATGGATTACACTTGGGTATTTTAATTACATAAAGTCAGAACTGGTTAGAGACAAAACAGCAGCAATTTATTAAGATGTATCAGCAATAATCAGTAGCCCATCACATAAAAATAGGGTTTGTAATTGTGAATCGACCTTAAGATGAAATATATTCAGAAGATTTATAATCCCTTTATCTCCAAGTGTGAGCAAAGAGCATTCTTAACTGAAAGTTTTCCAGTTCTTTCCCAAGAATTCAAAACAAACTTTTCCTCAAAATGTGAATTGATTAGTAGCCCTGAGAAGTTGTTAGCCCACCTACCTTTAGCATCATCCTGCAGGTCCTCAGGCTGCTCTTCTTTGCTCTTTGTGGGAGATGGAGGCTGGCCTTCTTTAAACATAAAAAATTATAAATTAAGTACATTATTTGGAAATGGTTTCATTGTATCAGATATTATCATGTGTGATACCACAACTGTATGTTTTATCTCAGCACTTCTTTCAATACTCAATGCTTACCTTTCTGTTATTTAAATTTATTATTGTATAATCTCTTATGAAATTTATAAGATGTATGTGTCTTTCAGCCTGGACTAGACTTTCTCTGAGTTTCACAGGACAGAAATGAAGAAGGCTCATACTGAAATAAGATACAAGTACCTCAGAAACAATAATCATAACCCTCAACCAAATAATGTTTCAATTTGTAGTTGTAAACATAATATTTACTATACATTATTATGGAACTGTGGAAAAATAATCTGAACTATATGATTTTTTTCTCTCAGCTCAATTCTCCATTCATTGTTTTAACACAACAACCAATGAATATAGACTGAAATTAATAATTGAATGAAAGTCAGGGAAACAAATTTGATAGTGAAGTTAAGGAAATGAAAGCTTTACAAGACAAAAATGTACAGGCTGAAAAAAAAATCCATTCCAGCCTTTCAGACAGTAGGCAACACCAAACTGGAGGAAAGGGGGTAAAATGTAATTGAGGCCAATTAAATATGAGATCTCCCTTACTTATAGGAAACTAAAGCACAATATCACTTGGTTAAACTATAAATAAAATGAACTTTTTCTACAATATTTTCAAAATATCCTGTTGTCTTAACAATTGATAACCTTACTGTTTATTTGCTATGACACACCTTAAGGCACAAACCGTTAGCAGAGAAAGCCTGTTAATAAAAAGGGAGGCCAAGCTGGAAATTAGGCATAAAAGGTATTCATAAATTAAGACATCTCATGCAAGCAGGTTCCCTAATTAAAACATTCTTTAAACATTGTTGCTTAATCAGGAAAGCAGCGACTGACAGACAATTAAAACTCAATTCATTGCGCCTACTGAACGTATTCAACCACAATGGGAAAATGACTTTCTGTCATTTGACTTTCTGTCAAACCTCCCGATTCCTTGTGGTTAACTGAGGGCTTGGGTGCAGGAGAAGACTAAAGAAAACATACTTTTGTGTGTGCTGAAAATAAACCTTGACCACTTGTAACCAGAAAACTCAGGAAGACACATGACCTCACATGCTTGTCCCTTATTGCTGTTGCCATTAGAAAGTAAGAATCACGGCATTACTTCAAACTGATAAGCTAATTAGCAACTGGGAAAAAACTATCTACACACGTTTTATAAATTGCTTTAGTGTTTCAAAAACTCCCAGGGTCTCTTCTGCTGTCACATATATGCCACACAATCACACTCTTTATGTTTCTGGAGTTTTAAACAGCTCTTGACAATCAAAAATCCAGCTCTCATGAAGGACTTTGCTCTGCTAAGAGCCATAGATTCTCCCCTTTTATCTTCTACCCTTCCACAACTACATATATTTACAACCAAAATGCTGAAAATTTTGGAACAGGAGGTGTGAAAGTACAGTAATTTCACGACCATAAGGCGCACCGGACTATAAGGTGCACCCCCCAGGAGTCGGTAAACTTTGCAACTTTGTAGATCATATAAGGCGCACCGGACTATAAGGCGCACTTTTTTTTTGCTGCCAAGATCCGTGCCGTGCGCAACAAAGTAACGAATCAGTAACGGAAACCCCCGATCATGGAGTTTACTGGCAGGGGCTCAATTTGGAAACATTTTTCACAGATTGGCGTAGGCTTTCAAAGGCAGCCCCAGGCGCCCTCCCCGTGCAGTGGGCCCTGGCACTCCTGCCCGCCCTCGGTGCCGGCTGGTGTGGCTTGGCGCAGCCATGGGGCTGTCTCCCCCTTGCGGTTCCGTGCTGCTGTGGTGCTGTTTCCCTTCGCGGCTCCGTGGAGCACCCCTGCCGCCCGCCCCTCACTCGGCTCAGCGGCACGACCGCCCTGCCACGTGTCCCTCCCTCGGCTCAGTGCACCGCGGCCCCACCTGCCCCTATCGGCTGTGGCCCCGCTACCCCCAGCGCCGTGGCCACGCCGGCCCCTATTGGCTGTGGCCCCCGCTGGCCACGGCACCGCGGCCCCACCGGCCCCTATCAGTTGTGGCCCCGCTACCCCCAGCACCGTGGCCACACCGGCCCCTATAGGCTGTGGCCCCCGCTGGCCACGGCACTGCGGCCCCGCCGGTCCCTATTGGCTGTGGCCCCGCTGGCCCATGCTGGCCGCAGCCCCGCTGGCCGTGCCTGCCCCTATCAGCTGTGGCCCTGCTGCCCCCTGCACTGCGGCCCCGCCAGCCCCTATTGGCTGTGGCCCCTTGGCTCAGGCTGCCACACACAACAAAGTAACAAAGTAGTAACACCTCCCTGCCCACGCTGCTCCTGGTGCCTGGGGCCGCCCGGGGCCGCCCCCTCACCTCCCTGCCCATGCTGCTCCCGGTGCCTGGGGCCGCCCTCTGCCTTCCTGCTCGCACTGCTCCCTTCTGCCCCCGCATCGCTACTCAGTGCTCCCGCGCCGCCCCCCCCTTCGCGACTCTCACTTCTGGGGTGGCAAATGTCGCAACTTTGTACATCAACTATAAGGCGCACTTCCAGGTTTGGGGAAAAATTTTAGTCAAAAGGGTGCGCCTTATAGTCGTGAAATTACTATAGTCAGGATGTGAAAAAGGAACTTGCAGACTCAAGGGGTAGCTGGACACCTCAAAATGCCAGCAAAAATTCCAAAATGGAGATCAGATTGTGAGAAATTAAATTCTATCTCACTTTCTTAATTTTAATAAAAGAGCAAAAAACCAAAAAAAATAACCAACAAAAAAAAAACCCCAAACCAAATCAAACCAACGAACCAACCAAACAAAAAAGGTCAAACTGAAAATTGCAGCAATGCTCTCATAAATTTTTACCAGAAGGGAACGTAAACTTCATTCTAGAACTGCATACAGCTCAGAGCATGAAGAGCCCTTAGCAATCAGTAAATAAACTGAGTTTCTGCAAAGCAGAACAAGCCTTGAGGTTTGGCTTGGTACCAGGTGGTAGACTGTTCCTGAGAGCACTTAATACAGGACATGCCATGTGTCATGTCATCATGTTTGCTCATCTGAATTTGAAATTCAGACACAGTGTTTTGAGGAAAACAAGAGTTTTCAAGTGCCAAGATGAATTTCTTTCTAGAGTGAAGAATGCAGGAGTAACCACAAGAAAATCCATGGGGAAAAGTAAAGGCAAAACCTGCCAAATAAAGATATGCTTTGTCGACCCTTTAAAGGGCTCAGGAGCAATGTTGATAGAGTTCAACAAGAACTGTAATACAAAAGAGAGATCCTGAATATAACGAGACTTGTGAAGACTTATTCACTTATGCTCTCACTTTCTTTTAAAAAATAACTTGAGTATTTATAGTGGACCATATCAACATGTGGTTTCTTTGGTTCAAATGCCACTCTGAACTACCTGCTAAGTGTTCTTTTTTGTTTGAGAATAATTCACATTAGGGTAATGAATCAACAGGAATGCTTCAATCAACACTTGCCCCTCTACTGAGGAATTTTATCATCTAATCAATCTGTGAAGTTTCCTCCAGTCCCACACATCAAATGTCAATCAAGTTAAAGTGCAAATGCTCAGCCAGGTCTTTCAGGACTATTTGAATACATTAGATAATATAACCAACATCTTAATTGACAGCCCAAAAGATTGACAGGGAGGAGGTGAATGTTCAAAGAAGTCAGAACTGTTGCTATCTCAGAAGAAATCATCTTTTTGCACTCTATAAAGAGCCTTCAAAATGCTCACAAAAGGATGTAAAGGCAGTGTCCCAGGAGAACAAGATTTCAATCACAATTCCACTATTTTTTAGCAGATATCCCTTATTCCAGAGACAGAAAAGGATCTGTGCTTACCATGGCTAAAATACAACTCTTAATCCTTTCTGCTCTCCAGCAGTGTATATGTCCTTCCAAACAGTTAGCCAAACATTACAGAAACATTGTCTGCAAATTTCTTTTTAAAAAGAGCACACCTGGACAGGTGTCTGAACTGATCATATTAAAAGCTTTTCTAATTGTGATCATTTGTGCAAAAAGGTTGCTGAGCACTAGTACTGGGAGACATATTTCTTCTTTATAGGCTAATTCAGAGGGTTGACAAGTATTTAAATATCACAGACCATCTCCAAGTAGCCTATTTCCAAAATCCTTCACAATTTCCAATTTTTAATTTTTTTTTTGCCTTCTTGCAAGTGATTGCTATTTTCATCTCAGGAAAAAAAGATAAAGTCTCCCTCCAAAAAGACAATCCCCAAATATAAGGGTATGCATACAGTGGAACACGCAAAAAAGTTCTGTGGTTTTGGCTCTTGATTGTAATAGGGGGTTATTAGTGATTAAGCCCTGTTAGTGTGAATGGGATTCTTCATCTTCTTGTTTTAACTGGCTGTGGCTTCTAAACAATGAATAGGTGATTACTTAGGATGATCAGGAGAGAAAGAGGACAACAGCAGGGCATTTATTAGGAACAACTACTTGATGAGAAATGACAGTAGTGTGGCAACAGACATAAAGGTGATGTCAAAAGGCTTTGGTATCTGGCAGCGACTGAAGATGAAGAGGTTGAGGGAAAGTATACTGATCAGACTCAGAAATGAAAGTTTTTTCTGAGTGTTTCTTTTTTTTTCTTTCTTTTTTATTTTTTGGTTTTTTTTGTTTTAAATGGCAATAGTAAGAGAATTGACTTATGTCAGAACCTAATAACATTATTATGTACTGACATAAGTCAATTCTCTTACCATTAGGAAAAAAAAAGGAAATGAAAACACTCAGCAAAGACTAACTACTGGGTCATCTGGTCCTTGTCTTGGATTATGTAGGAAATCATTCACAAAGTAAAGCTGAGGCGCATACCTGCACAGGCCTGGACCTGCTATTTCTATATCTGCGCTTTTGACTCAAACCCTTCAACACCATGATAACCTCAAATTGCTTCAAATTAAGTGGTGCTGTTAAGCCACAAACTGCTATAAGACTCAGCATTCAGAATAACAGACTGATGGGTTAAAAGCCTATAAGTAAAATGCCATTAGAAGAGTGGGTTTGAGTGTGTGTATTTAACAAGAGTGGATTATTTTAAAATGTTTTTTCTTATTCTAGTGAGTCCAACATAAGCAGTGATAAAATCACCAAAATGGTTATTCCTGCTTGTTGATTTTACAGAATGAATATAGATAATGGATATTTTCTGGCAGATTGTCTTGGGGATGGTTTGTTATCCCACACCCATTTTTGTTTCTGTTTTTTGTTTTGTGTCCAGTGCGGTCAGTGCCTCCCTCCCCTCTCCTCCCCCAGCTCTGGGAGCATCACAATGGGTGAGAGCCAGCCTGGGATTTCCTCTGAGATTTGGGGAGAAGAACATCTGCTCCTGTAGGGTGATTTCATCTCCATACCCACGCTGCATGATCCCTCTGACAAGAAATACTTGTAGTTGCGTGGGTTTTGCTCGCTTTTTTGGTTTTTTCCTTTTCCTTTGGCACTGTGACTGGAACTTACTGGTTTGCTTCTCTGCTGTTTGGGAGCTCAGAGCGAGTTTTCACAGCACCGGGCCCTGGCAGCTCCCCATCCCCTGCTGGGCCCAGCCACCACCTGTGACCTCCATGGGAGTGATTTCCTATCCAGCCCCACTATTCTTGGCTGCTGGCAACACTGGAACCCAACCCCCAGACACCCCACAACTTCAGACAGGGCCCTGGAGTTTCTGCTATATTTTGTTTGCTGCCTCTGGGTGCGCCCACCCTCTGCCATTCCAGTTTACTGCTTCCAAGGTTTCCTGCTGCAGTCTATTCAGTTTCCTGAGTGGCACTGAGACTGGCTGCTTCCCATGACTTCGCAAAGGAAAAATATTCCCTCTCTCCCTCCTCAGCCTGCCCACCATTTTTGTGAGGGAGTGGCCCCGCGCCACAGCGCCCCCTACAGGTGTGGCGGAATCATCGCAGCCACCCTGCCCAGCTGGGAGCCACCAGCACCCCCTGCCGGCTGTGCCCAGAACTGCACCCAGGGGAAATCGCTGCAGAGACTGGGGAGAGACTTCCAATCATTGGGTTTTCTGTTCTTGTTTGTTGGTGTCAACGTTGTTGTTTGTTTGCCTTGTTATACATACACATGCCAGCAAAAAACTGATATTCCTTTTCCTATATCTGAGCCTAAAAGTCCCTTAATTTCAAAGTTATATTTTGGAGTGGAGAAAGTCAAATTTTCCATGCCAAGGGAGGTTCCCACCTTCCTTGGAAGACACATGTTCTTTAAACCAGGATACAGATGTAATTAGGATATTCTCCTGTTTATTTTGAAGATTACAGTAATTTCACGAATACAAGCTGCAGCAATTTGACAAAAATTTTGGTGGAAACCCGGAAGTGCGGCTAATACTCGGGGGCGGCTAATATGTGAATAATTTTCTGACATTTACAACCCCAGACGTGCCAGCCAGGGTGCCGAGCCAAGCACCTGCCAGTAAAAGCCGGCATTCCGCGATTGTTACAAAGAGTTACTCTGTTGCCCTGGCTCCCTGTAGGCAGCACGGGGGGCGGGGAGAGAGGCAGGAGAGCTCTCTTCTTCCCTACTCTGCCGCAGCCCGGGGGAGAGATGGGGGGAGCCCGCGCCACCATTGCCGCGGCTCGGGGAGGAGAGGGGAGCCCGTGCCACCATTGCCGCGGCTCGGGGAGGAGGGGGGGTGCTCTGCCCCCGCCCTCCGCCACCGTGGCAGGAGCAGGGGGTGCTCCGTGCCCGGCCGGCGTCGCGGCGCGAGCGGAGCGTGCTCTCCGTGCCCGGCCAGCGCCATGGTGGGAGCGGGGCTGGGGCGAGCGAACCCAGAGGTGGCGGCCAGCCCCGAGCGGCACCACCGAGCTGGGCCACCTGGCCCCGTCAGCAGCCCCTAGCGGGCCGAGCCTGTACAGCCTTAGCTCAGCCAGTAAACCCCCCGCCATGCCGCGGTTCTGTTAGTATTTGGCAACTTTGTTGCATGCGGGTCCTCGCTGCAAACGACAGAGTGGCTTATATTCATGTGCGGCTTATTTATGGACAGAAAACGAAATATTTGCCAACACCCAGAGATGCGGCTTATACTCTGTGCAGCTTGTATTCGTGAATTTACTGTAATCAAAGAAGGAAAGGCCTTTCTGCATGTAATGAGATACTTGCACTTCCAGGTGGTAGAAACACAAGATACATTATGAAAGTAATCTCTTCATCACTCAGTAATACACTTATTTGTTAATCTCTTTTTTCTTACTCCCAGTTAATTTTATGTTTATTCCTAAAGCCTAATCTGGTGTGCATTGAAGCCAGTGGACGTATTCCACTGCCTTCAGCAGACACAAACCAGGATCAGAGTTTTTTTCCCCCTCTAATTTTTGCAACCTGCACCTCACCATCCTACCACATTCTTCAAAGTGTGATTGGTACAGACATAGTGAGCCTACAGTTCATTCATATCCTTGTATTTCTCTGTGTTTTCTCTTGGTCTGATATTGGCCCTCAGACACACCCAGTGAAAAGGAAGCTGAAGCACAGGAATTTAGGTAAATTTAGATTTTATTCTCTGACAAAGGTCCTATATATGTCTAGTCTGCAACGTGTATTCTCTAGGGATCCAACCTCTCTTTTTCACTTTAAGCAAAAGGATTGGAGGAAACACCCCAAAGCAGATTTGGAGATTGTTTGCTTGGGGCTTTGTAAGCTCAAGGAAAAAGGGTCATCAATATCGGTGTCAACTATTGACTCTATCTGCTGCAGTACTGATCCATGAAGTCAAGTGGAATGAAGAATGATTGTTCAATTAATATCTGGAAGTGGTGCCTAGAAGTTGCTTCTCTATTTTCCTCTTTGAAGAGAAAAAAGCAGATATCCTCCAAACTGATTTTGAATATAAAAATGAAAACTCCCCTCAGTGTAAAAATTATGTTTGTATTTATAATGCCAGTAAACACATCCTACAATCATTAAAAACTCCTCCACACAGAAATAGGTCATAAAGGAATAACTTGTATATGTGCTACACTACTGGGGTGGATATACAAAAGATACTTATTTTTAGCCCTGTAGGTATTGATTGTTTACAGTCAATGCACTGATTCCCAAAATATCTCCAACTGATAAAGAAATAACCAACAATGTGCTGCTGAAGCTCACAGCATCCTAGGCAGCTCTGATCCATCTCATATGCATGAAAGAAAGAGACAGGTAGAGAAATACCTTCCTCAAATTACATAATTCAGTGACAATTTCCCAGATAATTTCCCTTTCTTATGTAGCTTTACCTAAAGTAATGAAGCTGTGAAGGATACAAGACAAAAAAGAGATTGGCTATTAAGTAGAATTGCACTTCCTTTTAATTCTAATTTGAAATGCTTTTTTTAAAAAAAAACACACCAATTTAATGTGCATAATCTCCATTAAAAACAGACAACAAAAATGCAAAATAATTTCGCTTATAAAAATATACATGGCATGATAAATATAAAAAAAATAAATTAGAAATGTTAGATGAACACTGTAAATTTAGCTGCAACATTATCTTTGGCAAATTTTGTTATATAAGGACAGGCGCTTTTTTAAACTTTTATATATGTTCGTACAACTATATCAATCACACTAAATGTATTAAAATTAGTAGAAGCTCCTATCCAGTAATCTTGAAAACAAAATGTAATTATGATTATATGTAATAAAATTAACAGGCCAGAATCAACAGCCATAAAGGAATGTGTTAATCCATCAGTATAACACATATCTGTCTGTGTACATCTGTGTTTTCACACCTATGCATATGCACCATTCTTCAAGTATTTCTAATTTCTCAGGTAATTAAATGGTTGCATAAATGATCATATTCCATTTGTCTGTAGGATAATCTTGCCAATTTAAGTAGTCAAGATCCTGCTTCAAGAGCTTTTAGCCATTTTCTGGCTGGTCTATCCCTGCCTCTCCCCATGTGGCACTCCTTTCTGACCTTGTCTGTTTTCATAAAGAGAGCTGGATGTTCCTGCACAGTCACTGGAGCATGATGGGATCAGCATCACAGAGACCTTGGGGTATTGGGGTAGTTGGTTTGGAAGAAGAGGCAGAGGAGCATAGGGAGCTCCTAAAGAAGATGCACTGCACAGAAATCCATACAGAACAGGAGATGTTCCTGAGAACCTCCAGGTGAGATCAGCAGGGAGAGTATCAGAAGGTGCTGTGGTGGAAGTCTGTTACACAAAACATGACCAGGATTACCTGGATTAAACTTTATTGAAAAAACTAGCAGAAATCTCCTGATTGGAAGCTTTTGTCCTCATGGCAGTTATCTAATCCTCTGTCCTCTCCTTTTCTTGTTCCTCTGGCCTTTCTTCTCCTTATATCTATCCATCATTTCCATTTCATGTCATCCACAAACCCTAAACAGTGACACTTGTTTTAAAAAGCAAACTACAAGGACCCAGGAAAAAATCCTCTGAACCATTGTCTGACTAAGCTCAGTGTATTTAAGAGTTTATGGAAGACTTTTTCTACTGTTTTCATTGTGAACATATCACTGCCACTATTCAGAATGGCAAATGACTCAAGAACTGCTCTATTCACACTTTTTTACAGACAAAGAGACTGAAGAATTGTTATTATTTCCCCTTCATGTTCAAACTAGCTATTGACAAAAAGCAATGAATTATTGTCCAGAGGCTCATAAGATGATGATATTAAAAAAGTAGTCTCAGCTGGTCTTACCATGCACTATTTATTATCAGGGATGGTTCACCCTAATTTTGTGTAAAAACCAGAGGTGACTGTTGTAGCATTGGCAATAATGATTAGCACTGCTTATCTCAATTAAGGCAATTATTCTCTAGATTTTTTTTCAGTTTGGCTTATGCCTCAGAGAAGTGATATATCTTAGCATAAAATGTTCTTTACTCACCTCTCTTTTGATTCAGCTGAGCCCCTTCTTCATTAGCATCACCTGGCAAAAAAAAAAAAAAAAAGTTGAAAGAAAAAGGTTATTGGGAATACCAGCAAGCATCTAAATGAAATATTTCACGTTTCAAATTGTCCATATCTTAGTTTGCCTCCTCCTGTTTAACATTTTGCAGTGAAATCTGGATCTGGACGGGGAGGAATGTTTTGATACTGCTTACTACCAGATACAGATAACGCAGAGAATAAAAATCTGCGTAATTTACAACATTCTGCAAAGAGCAAACTAGAGGCTCTGCCCAACCCCTTCCCCCCAGCCCAAAATCTCACAGTAACTCTGGTCTTCCCAAGAGAAAACCCCTCAGGTAAAGGAGGAGCAGCCAGATGCACCCCTCTGCATCCTTTGTCTCTATTAAACACCAGTCCTTATTTGTTTCTTAGCAACAAATGGGGAAAAATTCCCCAAGCCAAAGAAAACAAAAGGAAAAAAATTCTAACCCCCAACATACAACATTAAGGAGCTTTGACAAGTAATTTTTAGGATAAGAAAATGAAAAATTTTGTTAAAACCCATGGGAATTCTGTCATTGAATTCAACAGAGACTGGATTTTCAACTGAAGTTCTGGTATTCTTCAACAAACTGCTCAGAAAACATTTGGAAACATAGAGATTATTAATTATTCAGTTTCCAATAATATGTTCTTTCCATGGAAGCATTTATAATGAAACCAGCATGGTAAGGTTTCAAATTAATCTAAGAGATGAGACTAAATCAGCAGAATCTAAACGTATATATATCACCTGGTCTTCTGTGGAAGTTCTTAATTGTAGTTCTGTAAGTGACTTGGAATATGAAATTCCCAAAGCAACAGAATAGTTTCTCAGCTAGTGATAATGGACACAGACAAGAAATCTGATGTTATTAAAAAGTAGGGAAGTCATTATGCAATATAATTATGAAGAGGCAAAGACTGCTTCTGTGAACTAATTGTGAATTAAAGGCTGGGGTTTTTTTGGTTTTTTTTTTTCCCCAGGGAAAAAGTATGTAAGGGTTGCTGAAAGGCAATGAAGTCTTTACATCATTTTTGAAAATGGAAGTTGGGATCCCAATAACTTGATGACATGATCTCTGAGTCATTATAGTGCCTTTGAAAAATTCACCCCAATCTAGGTATGAATCTGAGTTTCACTTTGGCATACAGCAATCCCCAACCACTTCATGTGTCTGTAATTATTACTCTCACACTATTAATCCATCTGGTGGAAGCATTTCCCTGTTAAATATAAAACATTCTCTTTCACTGACCTTGGTGTGGCTGGCTGAAGTGATAAACACCATATTTAGCTCACAGAGCTCTATGCCAAAACCAATTATTTGAAGATAAAAACCAGTGGTTTAGAAGTCTATATCCAAAATGTATTCACTTACTCCCTGAAAAAAATGATATTAAGGACTCTGAATAAGTTGGTTTTTTTTAATGAAGTTCTACATGCCTAATATAAAGCAAAATCAGTGCCAAGATTACCATAAATTAGATTTGTTATACCTAGTTTTGTTTGTTGTGTTTTTTAAATTTTTAATTTTTTCCCTATATAATTTCTTACCCCATCTAGAGGAAGCTTTTGAAAGGTTTGTTTTGGTTTGAAATATGCACCACACATAGTTAATCCCAAACCAAAATTGGATAAAACCATCAAAGAACCTTAGACTGAATCTTTGACAGCAGCAAACACTTCTTCAAATACATATTGTCAATATTTCTTGTCCAAACTCCACCACTGGAAAGACCAGAGGTGAGACCCTCTGTACCTCTCACCCTCACTTGAGAGCTGCTGAAAAATAATTGACCAGCCCAACTTGACTAGTGTGTGCACACATCTACCCACACTTGGTTACTCCTCTGGCTGGAGGAGCAGAACAATGACCTCTCACATCAACTCCCCATTAAAGCCCTGGATTTTAGGAAGCTCTACCAAGATGACTTTGCTGCCAAAGGAATGACTGACCTGGCAGTCTGGAGTGAGAGGAAAACTAACAATGACTACCAGAAAGGGTTAGCTCATCCCCAGCAAAAGTCACATCAGTATTTAGAAGGCTCGAGAGACAAAAAAAACCCCTTCTAATCCAAAATGTGTGCAAATTTTTCCAGTTTATGATTGAGGTATACTACATAAAATTAAGGTATTAAATGGGTGATGTGTGGGAGAAGTTTCCACTCAAGTATAAAATAATTTACAGTGGAAAGTCAACCTATGATTGAAAATCTCCCTCTAACTCCCAGGCTACCAGGGTAACTATATCTCCAAAGACCACAGAGCATTACATTTAGGAGCAAGGTGCTCTAAGCATAAGCTTTTGTGTAAGCGACAGGCTCCCTGCTGGGGTCATGCATTGAGTGATGCCTGTGGCTCTTTCACTGCCCTCTCCCTTGTTATCTGCTGAGGTTTGGGAAATGGAATAATTACACCATATCTGCTCTTACTGACACAGGAGAAGGGGATGCCTTCTGTCAGATCCTTTTGTTTTGCCTTTTGCCTTGCTGGTCAGGCTGTTTTCCCTGTCTCCCAAGTTCTGGCATACAAGCAAACAGAAGCCAGATGGCTAAAATCATCAATCTGTGTTAAGATTTATGTTAGGAACAGAGAGGTGAAAAGCTCTAAATACCGCCACTAATCCCCAAAGCCATTAAACCACCTCCTCCTTGCTGCTCACACTTCCATTTGCATTCTCCTTCATGTGAAAAACCAGCACTGTGCAAACACTGCACTGAGAATCCCTTACATGAGAGCTGCAGGAGGCTGCTGCTTCATCTGTGTTCAGGTCCTGCATCCTGGGCTGGTGGCACTCCCCAACAGCACTGCATGCTGCTGGTTCCTCCCTGCCTCCCCCTAATCTTTCCTCAGCTGCCTAATTGCATCCTTCAGGATTTTTTTTTTTTTACTCAGCATTTTCTGCAGTTTCCTGATTTCCAGATGTTTCCCTATTTCTAGTCAACCTATGTGTCTCAGTCTGCTCCTCCTTGAAAGTGTGGCTCCATGTCCTGACCACAAACAGGGGAGAACTGGGAGGGCACTGCGGGAATGGACAAAAATCCCCTCTGCAGCTTGTGTGAACATTCCCCTCTGCCAAACAGAGCAATGAGATGGGCAGAACTGTTAAGAGCTCAAACCAAAAGAACCCTCCCCCAACATTTCAGCACTGAAAGCTTCAGCCATCCTTTTGAGCTTATTTTCAGTGCAGAAATAGGGTTCTGGCTCCAAAAGTTTCTACTACCAAGCATTTCCCTAGCCTGTATTCCATGACCTGCCCATGACCTGCCCCTATTTCTACAAAGGAGGAGCAGCTCAGCAGTCTCACACTTTTGAGGAAAATGGATCCCATTTCAGGTCAGGCTTGAAAAACTTTTTGTATCCAGTCTAGAGCAGCCAGCAGTGTTGACAAGGTTACCCACCTGTGGCACACCATCTAAATCATGATAATATCAGGATTCCAGCAGCTGAAAAGACCAAACAGGTTTTCACTGTCCATATTTCTCTCTCCCACACCTTTCTTTCCAAAATTTTATCCCAAAGTTTCAACCACCTGACTGCATGATCACCTTCAAAGCCTTAGGGAGATTTATAATCATATTTCCTAGGTATTTACAATAACTGGTAACTGAGAAATCACTTCTGGGGGCTTACAACCACTGCTGATACCCAAAAAGAACTTCACGACAGTGTAAAGGCTTTATGTCCACCTCAGCATAAGAGTCAATGTTATAGCACAGTGAGCCACACAGGAAGGTTTCTTGAAGCCCAAACACACATATGAGGCTTGCAATAGCTCAGGATCTCCAAAGCTCTTTTGGTTGTTTCGATTCCTCCAACTCAGTTCTCCACTGGGGAAATGTGACAGAAAAAAGCCCAAAAAGGGCAATATTTTCTTTGAGGAAAAGCAGGTTTGGAAATCTCTGGCAGATAAGATCAACTAAAACAGGCCTGACTCTTCTCTCCTAGTAAAAAGTTAGATTTTCTATAAAACTTTTCCTCATCCTCAGTGCTCCTAAGATGAAGGAAAATAATAAAATACAAAGATCTTTAACAAAAAAAAGTGCCTTCTTCTGATTTGGAACTAAAAATAAGACTTCTTTTGGTCCTATTTCTATCCTTTCATCATGCAATCCTGCATATAGAGCATACTACACAAACCCCCACTTGATACTGAGCATGTTTCATTAAATTCTTTTGTCTAATTATAAAGGAACTTCCACTGATGTGCTCTGCACATCCTTGCCATGCTGCAGCAGTAGTGCTGGTTTCCTTCCTGTGCTGCTTAGTTATACCTGTCTCACAATGCTGGAGCCTCAGAGAATGTAGGATATATTTGTACCTTTTGAAGCCATATCAAATAGAAATCCTTAGTACCAATCTCCTAAGAAGTTATTAGGGACTGAGGCTTTTTTGTCATCACATCGAAGACCTCTTTTATGAACCGTATCACCTGATCAGCTGTAAAAAAACCTTACAAACCATATGAACCCCAGCTGCATACAAAGACTAGGCAGTAACTGCTATTCCCACACTGAGGGAACTGGACAACCTTAGTCCAGTGAAGGAAATGGTACTCACACGAGGATCAGATTTGGACTTCTATTTCCCAGATGTTTCTACCTTAGATAAAAGGAATAAGGCACTCCTTGGGGAAACAAGTACCAGGTTTAAAAAAAAAACCCTATTCTGTATTTCCTCTCTGCCCTAAAATACTGAAAATAACAAAGTTTCGTTCACACAAGTGCTAAATGTGTTGTTAATCTAGTAGTCACACACAAAATGGCATGTTTTGCATATGGTCATGCATTTGCAAATACAAGCTTCTAACAACATCTCATCAGTAACCTATGGCAGAGGCAACCAAATGAGACAACCCCAGATTTAACTGCATCCTTGGAAATAAGAAGCAGTTGAGCACATGAAGTTATTTGGAGTCTGTGGCCAGAGAGGAACAGGATATTTTTGATGATGACATAAAATGCACTTGGAATGCTTTAATTAGATGTCACAATACCTAACAGAGTAGTAAGAAAAGATCCCTGATCAAAGATGTATTCGCATAATATTAAACAGAAAAAGCTGCTTGTTCATTTTCTGGTGCCAGGCATCCATGTGTGAAGGGCTGAGTACAGAAGAGAACAGCAACACACTTAATCTCAGTCACTCCCTGAGCCTAAGGTTACACACAGACCATGACCTACAGGCTCTTCTGCAGCACCTCCTATCAATTACTTTAAGATCCTAATTGTATGTTGGGTGAAAAACTACTTCCTTTTGCTTGTTTTCATCCAGACTCATCACTTCCTGGAACACTTCACACTCCTTGTGTTACAAGAGATGGTAAATATCTGCTCCATATTCACCCTTCTAATGACCAGGCTCATCATCTTCCTATTCTCCCCCACGTTGTTATTATGCACAGCAACCTGATCCTTGCATGTAAATGACCCCTGTGCCTTCAAGGGCATCCTCATCCACCTGCCACCTTGCTGTTTCAATGCAGCTCCTATCCAGGTGTCTCCCAGGAACTAGAACACTCATGGATTTGGAGTGAGTGGACAAATACATAGAAACAGACATTTTCCCGGACTTCTGGATTGATTGCAGGCTCTGATGTCAGTCTCACAAAAGGAGACAAGAAAAATCCCTACAAGATGCAAAGAAGCAAAGAATATTAGGCTCTGTTTAGCAAAGCAAAGGCTCCTGACAACAGCACTTTTATAGGTTATGGTCCTATTGCTGATCCATGCCCTGCTCCAAGCTGTGACTCTTCTGTCATCAGGAGTGAGGAGATAAATGGTTTTCCAGACCATAGTGCAGGCAGTATCACAAGCCTCTCTCAAACCATGTTTTTAGGTGACCAATACTTGCAACACACAAAGTCTAGAGCAATTCTTTGTCAGCAGTTGGTCAGAAAATAATTCTGATGAGATCATACCAGGAAGTTTTATTACGATTCAAAATGAAAGTGGGAAACTACTTATGAATTTCTTTTTAGGTACTGGAAACCCACTGGAATGTTGGAAAGTGCTGGGAACCCTTTCTTAATCTGCATATATCTCCTAAGATGGTGAAAACAGTATCTGAACCATCAACTATATCCTCTGTCCTCCAAGTACCACTCCTGAGCTGCTGTTTGATCACTACACTGAGACCTTGGCAAAATGGGCAAAACAGACAACCCCAAAGAGAGATAGGGCTGGCACAGCCTTTACCATGGCAAATAAAGACAGAAAGTCCTAGAAAAATTTTGGTTTACAGTTTTATGGACACATTTAGCATTAAGTGACCTTGAGATTTTCTGAGGTTGGTTTTTTTCAGACAAATGTTTCAAAATGGACAGGTATTTTAAACATTGTAGCTATTTCGAACTTTTGGATTAAGAACAATTTTTACAGCAACCTATTTACACTGGATGGTTATTTTGTCAGGGTCTAAAGGTGCTGTGGGAGAGACCTAGAGCAAAGCCAACATCCTATTTTAGTGCATAGGCTCTTCCAGCTCCCCCAGATGGGCAGTGCTTCCTTGGAAGCCTCCACTGCTGAGGGCCAAGGAACCATGAGGAGCAACAGTGGGGCTGTGCTTCTCCCCAGCTAGTTTGAATTAATTCCTTCAACAAGGGGCCTTGCAGGAGCCATCTCAGTATGACATCTTCCAATATAAAGACAGTTCAAAGGGATGCAGAGAGCATTTTGCACCCTCATGAAAACATCAGCGTGCCATAACTTCTCTAAACCGACTGCTGCCTTCCACCTTCCACCCACCAAAAAATCCTCACTCATCTCCCTCAACACAAGACTCCCACAAGATTGGAAATCTGAGGGGGATGTTAAATGCTGGCATGGAATCCAGAGCTGGATGGCTGTGACTGCATAAATACTGAGGGGTACCCTTGTAGGCTCTCAGAGGCTTGATGCACAGCTGAAAAGCCAAGCAGGATCTCCAAGGCACAAAACCAAAGCTTCATGAGGCAGAGAAATCAGAGTCCCCCAAGAAAACCAATTAATCTCCAGCTATGGGGGTTGGGGAAGCAAGACAGCAAACAGCACCTTGCAAGCTTTGTGAGGGAAAGCAGTGAAGAGAGTAACAGCATGGTCTGACTGCTTCCAGCTTCACCCTGTGAGACCACAGGCATTCATCAGCTGTGAAGACAACTTGGAAAACCTGCATGGAAACAGGAAAAGCAGCTCCAAGCAAAACCTTCAGGATGGCCCTTATTGATCAGCAGAAGAAAACCAAGAAGATACCAAACTCCCCCAAATCTTATACCCTAAGGGACATTTCTGTGGGGTGCCAGGTTCTGTTGGTCTTTGTATTCCAGCCTGAACCAGTCAGAAAACCAGAGCCTTGTGACTTATGAGGCAAACCACTGCCCAGGTGAAGCCTCCCATAATGGATACTGGGTATTTCCAGTAAACTGCTTGGCACCTCTCCACTGAGTAAAATAAAGCCCATGAAAAATATTTTGTGGAATACATTTGGGTGATGAATTATGGAAACGAACTGGCTCGTGAACGCTGCAAATGCAAATAGAGAGGCTAAGTTTATCAGATGAATTATCCATTTGATACGGGATTCCTTACTAAGGGCTAACTTATGACTCCTGTGCTTGTACAGAGGACTGCTCCAGCCCTCGTGCAGTCTGCCACAGAAAGCAGAGAGAGATGCCTCTCAACACCAGTACAAAAAATTACAGCCCCTGCTTGGGAGTTCGCTCACGTATTAGTGCAGAGATTGGCCTTTTTAATACAAAGGCCTTCATTCAGCCATTTAGACAGTTTCCAATTTGATTCCAAGCCTGGGAGATCTCTTAACAATGAATTTCTTCTGCAATTGTAATATATTTGCACATTTTATGCACAAGCGGGATGCCCTTCCTGAAGTAACAGAATTATTACAAGGCAGTAGCTCTCATCCATATGGTTTGGATAGGGGGAACAGTGTTTTCATCAACCAGGATGAAAGCAGAAAATGCATTAAATATCATAACCTGTAATAGAGGGAAGAGAAAGTTTCCTGAAAATGAAGCAATCTCTCTCTTCTTCCTAACACCAACTGATAACAGCTCAAAAAAACCAAACCAAACCAAAAACAAACAAACAAAAAACCAACAAAAACTCCCAAACAACAACAACAAAACCAAGCCAAACCAAACCAAAAAAACCCCAAAAACCTAAAAGAAAAGAAAAGCTCTTGGGCTCAGCATCCTTTCATTAGCTCTAAAAGGAGAGTCTAAAAGCATGCACCTTCCATCTGTCAACAGGCCTAGGGAAAGTCCAAACATCCTTTCTCCAAAAATTCCTGCAATGTGAAGCAATTTTGTTACTCTGTTTAAAGTGGCAAGAAGTAAAATAACCTTGGATGCTGTAGCTTCACAGGACTATATCCCTTTTATAGCACTATTTTTGTCTAAAAACATTTTCAGAAAAAAATATTTCTCCTCTCCAATCCACTGGTAACAGGTGGCAGATTTAGAAAGACTTTAAGCATTACAATTGAAGATAAGCCATTTATAATATATGACAGCCACCATGAAAAAAAAGCATTTGCCAAAGGTCCTTACAAGATTATCTGTCTGACACATTAAGTAGCTTTGTGTACTTAATGCAGGAAGAAAAAAGGTATCTTTGCTCCAGCTGGCAACTGTTTACAAATACTCTTAATTTTCCTCCTAAGTACAGAGTCCTAGAAATATGTATCACTCCAAGGTAAACGTTGGCAAATCCAGCTTTTCAAGGGGGATTCCATTTTATGGTAAGTCTTACAAAATATGTATAGTTAGCAAGAAAAGAAATGCCTAATGTTCAGACTCCATATAGAGTTCTATTACAAGAAACAGTGCATTCCAAAAGAAAAAATTATCTAAGTAGCAATTCCTTTCCCAGAAAACTCACTCATACTACTAATAGCAATGAATCCAGCAATGTAAGAACTGCACACATGAGCCAGAACTGCAGGCAAAGATATTTATTTTAGTTGCCTGAAAGACATTCTCTCAGCTTAAGTAGAGAGAATGTTCCAACACAGGTGAAGGGAGAATAGCTGGGCAATGTCATTGCACAAGGAGATAGGACTCAATTCATAAAAAGAAAAAGCCTATCACTGTGGCACTGTTTAATATATTAAAATAGTGATCTATCTTAAGCAAATAAAGCTGTTCTTTCTACTGCTCTTTTCTTACTAGAATATACAAAACCTCCTCAGCAAAACCCCTGAGGATCAATAGAAAATTCTACCCTGACTAGGACCCTTTGCTTAACCAACCCAGGACTTTTCTGGAAAGGACTGACATGAGAACTTATGTCTGAATGAAAGATAAGTGGTGCTATGCTCCCTCTTGAAGCCTACTGGCTCTGGCTTGGCTTCTGTAATCACTGGGATTGAATCAGAAATGCTGAGACAGTTACAATTGCTCAGTTACTGCACAACTCTGTTACTCTGCTAAGACATGACATTACTTCCAAGTCTGTCTCTTCCCCCTATATATTTAAAGTTTAAAATGACAAGGGTCTTGGCAGTTGTCTTGATATCAATATTATTACTTGACTAATTTCTTTGGCATTCTACCTGCAAAATAGGCCTAATGATATGTTCAACTAATGGAACAATTTCCCTATATCTATATTCCACTTACTCTAATGCACTAAGGTGTAATTCTAGCTTCATTTCATTATCACTTGACTAGCTCAAGCACTTGCATGTCTTTTTGGATTTATTAATGCAGTGGGTTTAAAGTAATAACTATTTATGTACATTACTCCATGAATATATTCTTCTTTCTAAGCATTTTTGTCCACATCTGTCAAAGCAGATATATTTCACAATGTTTCTGAATGCAAGATGCACTTTTAAAATGCCTTGTAGTTGTTTTTTTTTCCCTAAGCTTAAAGCAATAGCTCAGTGTTATTCTCTCCTGTGAGTGTTTAGATAGTGTCCTATCAATTTAAATTTAGGGCAAGTCTATCCTTAAAGGCCTTAATTTCACTAAATTGATAGATTTCCTTTAAATCAAAACAAAAACACCATAAATTTCTTCCACAGTAAAAATATCAGGACTTTACTGCCAAAGGTAGAGGCAGTTGCTAACTCTTTGACACAGAATCATGTTAGCAAAGTCTTCTGTGCAAGCAACACTACAGGAGATGCATTTGGGAAGAAAGTCCTGCCTCTCCCTGTCTACTCCCAAGTTGAACATGTGGACACTAAAAATAAAGCACTAAAATAAAAACTTCCTGAATCCCTGGCTACTGATTCACCCACAGGAAATCCTTCACTGCATCAGGAATAAAGTTGTAGAGCTAAACTGGTTCCTTTTATGGCTCTGGCTAATCAGACAGCTGATGCCCAGTAACATTAAGGCATATCGAAATCAGAATCATTAGGTATGAGAAAATTGCGCATCTATGAGAATGGGTCCTAAGGTATTTTAATAATCTGTACCTAATCCTATAATAATCTATCTAAATTTCCGATACTGAGAGCCGAACTTTCTCTGGACAGTAAATTTTGGATGAATCTTTTTTTTATAGCCACATATACAAACCCCTGGATTTAGAGAGTCCCTACCATGACCACCTGTCTGTAGTCACATATCAGAATCCCAATTTTAGCTTGAGAAAAAAAAAATCATAGAATCTTTATGTACATGAGAATAAACATACTTTAAAACTATGTTATGGCAGATCATCTAAATAATGTGGTGTAATCAATTATATGTTTTTCTTTAACATGTGACCCAGCTGCACAGGTTCTTTGTAGACAGGAGTTCAACAATGTCAGGTTTAAAAAAAAAATCCAAATGAAATAAATCTTTCACTCTGCTGTCTTTCTGATGTTTGGCTTGTCATGATGCAGCTCTGAAGCAGTTTTTTGTCTCTCAAACTTTCAAATCCAAGTGGGTTTTACACTTATAGAAACAATACCAGACTTTACATCACTATTTCCAAGGCCTTAGCGATGAAAGTGAGCATTAATAGTCTTGATTTGTTGACCAATTGATGTTATATTCTTTTGTCACTTAATCTAAAGGGCAGTAAGACAGCCAGCAGCAGTAGGCAGGGTACTGCCACTTAATTCTTTGGGCCGGGAATGCTGACAAAAAATAAAATCACTCAATGAATGGGTTAAACATAAATGCAGCTTCTTGAAATGCATGTTCAGTGTGCTCCAGACAAAAATATTATTAAATGGTTGGACATAATTTTATGCTACCTGAATAATCCAATAGGTCTTTAACTTTCAGCTGCCAATCACTGCAAACTGGAGATTAGAAAGCCATCTACAAAAGCTTTGTTCTAATGAGATGAGATAAAAATATCACAATTTCCATTCTACCAGACAAAGCAAAAGGAAAAAATCACTGTGGCTACAGTGACAACACATTCCTGTGAAATTAATGGGACTCCGAACGCACCAAAGCTCTGCTTCCTAATTACTCCAGGGCCATGTTCACTAGACAGACAGCATGGGGAGTATTAGGAGATAAAACAGAACACTGAAATCTGGATCTTTTCACACATAGTTAGACTGATGTAAGCACAAAGCAAAATAAAATGGGATGAGTTTTAGGGTTGATAAAATTACGGAAAGCAGATTTCTAATGATGTACAATACAAATAAATCACAGGTTTATTGGAGGAGGGGGATTAGCAAATTTACTAGCCACGAGGTTTCCTTAAATCTAGAAAGCAACCTCCTGTGTGAAATCCAAGATGAATGACTAACATTTCCCAAGTGCTCCAGTGAGAGCCATCTTTCTCCCATTCATTCTCACACAGGGACAGCTCAAGTTTAAAGTCCTCATTCAGACACAGTTGGGCTCTAACCCCTGTGGTATCTGTTCAGATCCAGAGAAACCTTACCAGCATTGTTAATGAAAGACCAATGTGTATGGAAAAGCAATATACACTAGGAGCTCTACACATTAGTGCAAATAATTTCCTTCTCAAGAGTCAAGAGAGCCAGAGCCATGCACCAAGTTTTGGGAAAAGACACACATAGAGCATGGAAAGAAGAGATTATTTCTACTGAGCATACAAAACCAGTATTAGATGTAGTTAAATGTCTGCATTTGTCCAGAATCAGAGACTCTATGTGCAGCTGATCTTTAAAGAAGGTTCACATTTCTCTATTTGGCTTTGGAAAGAAGGAAAGATGCCAACTGTTGCATGCCTTTTTAAAGTCAAATGGTACTTGATTACTATACCTACCTAGAGGGAAAAACTCGCCCATTTTCTTCTTGAAAATTTTGTAGTCAACCTCCAAAAAGACGCAGAAGATGATACGATCCACCTGTAAGACACAAAATGATTCAGTGAAATCCTCCACACTGGGAGTAATAGTCAATAAAAGCAAAGAAACTTTTAAGCCAATGTGCTTTTATGCTCCAGGCAAACAAGAAAACAGTGCTGCATGTCTTGACTTTATTGTACTTCTGTGTTGTAATTTATAATATAACCTTTGCAATCGCAGCTCACAATTGTATTCTTTGTTAACTGCCTCCTGTTTATGCAAACTGCTCTCAAGCACAGTATAAATGACTTTGGCATTCCAGATGAGAACTGGGACACAACGTTTGATGAAAAAGTCATGTGGGGACTTCTAATAAGCACACAGAGGAGCAAATAGGTAAGCAAAGAGCTCTTTTTCCAATCCTTGTCCGACAAATCTATTTGCAAAACCATTTAGTATTTTAAAATGTCTTTAAAAGGTTTCATGTGGTTTTAATTTACATGAAACCACTTATTCTCACTATAATGCAAACACAATGCAGCAGAAACATAAAAGCTGATTAGATGACAGGTAGCACACAGGGTAAATAAAACATTTAATATGCCATCCACTTAGTGAGGCTGAGCATATCAATGAAACAACAGCCTATAATGCATGAACCACCCACCAGTGAGTTCAAATAAATTCTTTGGGAGATCACTGTATGTGAAAAGCTTTTCTGAAACACACCAAAAATAATAAAAAAGCCAAACAAAACAAAATCCAGAAATCTAAAGCCTTTAAGTCTGAAAAACACCCACACTGGACTTCAGCCTTGCAATACCTTTGTGTTAGTTATTTGCATTGCCCAGAACAAAATGCCTCTGTAGCCAAAACCTGGCTTGGAGGGGTGCTGTGGAAAACAAAAAGACCCTCTTACAGCTGAGCTGAGGGACCTGCAACCCAGTAATCATTTCTTTCTCTGAAGTGCAGAAGAGCTTAACCACAAAAGGATGAAGCCCAAGCAATAGGAAATTTGGCATCTTATGCTGTCATGGTGTCTCCATGGGCAATAGGACAATCTGTCACAGCAGAACTCCTCAAGAGTGCCTTTGCATGTGCTAGAAAAATAATAAGCCTCCCCCCTGCAGGGAAACAGTGAGAGGAGTGCTCTCAGGATGTGAATTCTTTCCCTTATCTTCAGTAGAAAATGCTGTCCTTTTGCTGCAGCTGGTCTTAGAAGTGAAGTCCAAGCCTTGGCTTCAAAGACACCATTATGCTGAACAGCTCAGCACATCATTTTTGAGCTCACTTTGGTGCAGCCCAGTAGAATATAGAGGGGGATGAGAGCAGGCATGCACCAGTTATGCTGGAAAATACCAGCAGCTACTAACCAGGACATCTTGGAATGAAAGGTGATGACAAGCTATGTAAAAGCACAACTAGCAATAGTACGAGGGGTAATGGCCTCAAGTTGCACCAGGGGAGCTTCACTTTCAATATCTGGAAAAATTTCTTCATTGAAAGAGTGGTTAATCACTAGAACAGGTTCCCCAGGGATATAATGGAGTTCCCATCCCTAGAAATCAAAAAATGAGTATACGTGGCACTTCACAATATGGGTTAGTAGGATAAGTGGAATTCACTCAAAGGTTGAACGTGAAGACCTTGGAGATCTCCAGCCTTACTGATTCTATGACACTCTATGAGACTGAAGGTGCAAGGTATGTTGGTGTTAAGGAAGAAGAAGGCTTGTGAGCAGGGGAGAAAGTAGCAGGGCAGAACAGGGAAGCCTATCAGCAGATTTTTCAGCAAGAAAACTGCCTGCTGCTGTCTGCCCATATGATGCTTGCAGAGCCAAGCTGTTCCGTGCATCCCTCATAAACAAACCAGGCTGTATCTTAAAAATATTCTGGAGCATGGCATTAGCTACTCCTCAAAAGGGATATAATTAAAAACTCAAATACTAGTTCTGTGCTCAAGCCCAAAAGCCACACTCATCTTCACACTCACAAATTTGTAACATAAAGCGTCATTGCCAAGAAGTGTTACATTTTACCTACATGAGGTTTGACACGATCTTTAAGGTCCCAACCAATCCAAACTATTCTATAGTTCACTGGTTCTGCCTAAGTTGGGTGTTTTCAGGAGGGAGGCTTTAATCTGCAATGCTTAAATTACATTTCTTGTGAAAATTGGATTAAGATATTGCTGGGGTGTTGCTAGATTGTCATCTTCACTCTCTGCCTTGCAGACTTTCAAGCATTAAAAGTGATAGGCCCAATGAACCAGAACAGACAAAAGAGCAAGGATGGAAACGTATAAAGCAGAGGAGGAAGGATATTCCCACACCAAAAAGTTTCTGAATCTCTAAATAGTCTTATATTCTCTGCTGAAAATCTTACAGAAATTTGCCTCATTCTGTACGGTCCACCTTCTCAAAGTGTTCCCTTTACTTTTATTTGTTCAGTGCAGCTGACAATGATGAAACTTCTCCATGAGAATTTCTACTACTTCTCATAGAATTCCTTAATTTAAAAATAGAGAATCTCTCTAGAATTGGCTGACTATTTCAAAATTTCTAGCCTCCTGACTGTACACATCCTATATATAAACCTATTCCATTTCTTCTTCTTGATGTGAGAAAAACTGCTCTATTTTTAAGTATGCATAAGATATTGTGATGACAGCTGAAATCCTGTATTTATCTGATTGAATAGTATGTGTTGGCAGATAGTAAATCTGAAATTAACCCCTAATCTATCATTCTGCCTATCACTGACTATTTTATCTAACATCCCAGTGAAAATAAGATTAGGTAGAGAACGTAGTCTTTGTCCTCATTATGCCCATTCCAGCTACAATAAGGAAAGGTTTAATCCAAGCGACTATCAACCTGCTTTGCCTGCTGGCCCACAAAAGCTCAGCAGGATTTTTGGGATGCGCAGTTAGAAAAGCCATTCCTTATTCAACAAGGAAATCCCCCCTCTGATGTGGCCTGGAAATTCCAGTTTCATTACCCCACCGCTTTAGAGAGGGTAAGGAATATCCCCTGCAGTCTCCCCTGACAGTGCCCAGATAACTCCCAGAGCTTTTTGCAGACACCCCGCTCCTCCACTGCTGACCAACCACCACTCAACTGCAGCAGAACTGTAAAGGAGTTCCAGGTTGAAGGTATTAAAGCTCATCCCTGACTGACAGCTCTTTTTGAAGGCTGGTATTAAAATCAACCATGCCCTGTCAGAGCCTGATTAAATTCTGCTCACTGTACAGCTATGAATAGGTGGATCAAAAACCCCCAAAATCAAGAGCACTGCAGCACAGGAAGAAGGGAGTTAAAATGCATGAGCTGTTCACTTAGGCACCTTCACAGCTCAAGGCTGTGAGTACATTTGATTGTTTTTTTTCCTTACCTTTTCTTTAAAACCTGCTTTCCTTGCCAGGCTTTATTTAATTTTGATGGAGATAGCTTCCAGGTGGTTTTGTTAGCAGCACCTGATAAGAATTAGTAAACTTCTGCAGGGCTCACAGGACTCAGACTATTTTTTTGGAATCATAGAATGGTTTGGGATGGAAGGGACCACAAAGGTAATTCAGTTTCAATTCCCTCATCATGGGCAAGACCATCCTCCACTAGATCTGATTCCTCCAAGCCCTATTCAGACTGGCCTTGGACACATTTTTTGCAATAGAATGGACCCTAACACCAGAGTTTCAGAAGGATACAGCCTTATCTCATGAACTGAAAATATCTCCACTGGTGTGTTCAGTTCGTGACATATGGGTATACAAGCACAGGTGACCACATAATAGCAGCAGCACTGACCTTAGAAAGTGCAAAGAGAGTGGTAAAAATATTTCTTCCTGGTTTTTGATCTTTGGGGTTTTGTTAGTTGGTGGCTTTGAAAGCACTCTACATGTAGTGAGTTTTCAATTTACTGGGGAGTTGCTGTACCTTGGGTGAGGTCACTCACAGACTACAGAGGGTCTATGAGAGCTCCATGGAAGGCTAGGCAGGGACACCCATAGGAATGATGGAAAGATGATGAGGGTACCTTCAACTCATGCTAAAGGACCCTGCACTCCACTGCAGTGTGTGGGAGGACACTGCATGTTTACATGTGCATCTCTGCATGCAGCTGCTGCTCTAGTAGGAATTTATATCTATATAAAAAGCAATTTCTAACATGGACATATAGAAATAGGATAAGGGGGAATGGTTTCAAACTAAAAGAGAAGAGATTAAGATTAGATGTGAGGAAGAAATTCCTTACAATGAGGGTGGTGAAGCCCTGGCACAGGTTGACCAGAGAAGCTTGGGATGTCCCATCCCTGGAAGTGTTCAAGGCCAGGCCGGATGGAGCTCTGAGTAATCTGGTCTAGTGGAAGGTGTTCCTGGCCATGGCAGGGGGTTGGAATGAGATGAACTTTAAGGTCCCTTCAACTGAATTATGTCTCTATGATTCTCTACATATTTTAGCATCAAAAATATCTATGTTTTTATCTCAGCTCTTTTGCTGTGGTCTTGGGCAGGTTGTATGATTCCTCTGGCTTCATTTCCCTGTCTAGGGGACTGGAACGCCTGGCTGTGCACCTGTGCATTGCTTCAAAGAGTTTTTGCCAAGCACAATCCACAGGACATGTCAAATGCTTTCATAGGTATAGCTGTACATATACCCAAGTGCCAAGCTGGATGTATCCAACACAGATCTGAAGCAGAACACTGACCAAAAGGCTCTCTAGACTATTTCACATAATGAGTGTTTCCATGTCATTGCCACTCTGTGTCCCAACAAAATAACAGCTTGCAATGAAAACAAACCCAAGTGTGTCTCAGCACTCCCAAGTACTTCATGCATGTCTCCAGCACCAAGACATTTACCTAGCAGGAAGTGGCTGCTTTTTATATGCAACAAGAAGTTTCCTCATCACTTAAATCTTACCAGAAGATACATGAGAGAAAAACAATGAGGACTTGCAAAAAATGTTTCCCAATACCAAATCAAATGAATGATAATACAGCACAAAGAGAAGCGACCAGCTTTTTGCTCTTTCTAGGTGTAGCAAATCCCTTTCATGAAACACTCTTGCCTGATCCCATTAGGACCTCCTGTCAGAAGGCAACAGTGAGCACCAGAAGCTTGTAGAAACATTTTTAGTTTATCAAAATTCCATGGATTTAATTCAAAACTCAGAGAAGCAAAACAGAGATTTTTTTTTTTTCATTTACGTCAGTATGTTTGGATTGGCACCTATACTTTGTAGCACCACACAGAACATTTGCCTCCTCAAGAATTCAAGTTCTTCTGATATAGGCATTTCATTCCCCTAAATGTTATATACTTGCTCAAAGATATCCTTAATAGTAACAGCTCAGAGCTGCCTGAACCCATCAATATGCCTTGACTACATTGCTAAGAAAGGAGCTCTGAACATTCAAAGTTGTGTGGGGCTTTGAGCAACCTAGTCTAGTAAAAGACCCCCAAGGCAGAGGGTTTGGAATGAGATGGTCTGTAAGGCTCCTCCCAACCTGAGCCTTTTTATGATTCAACAATGTTGAACATTTTCTTTTTTTTTTGGACCATGATTGCATGGGCATCCCTGTTACCTTTCATTGCCTGGCAAAACTTCCCTTATAGAGACCAGCGAGAACAAAGCAACCTAAGTCAGGTTTCCAAGGCATGCTCTCACAGAATCAAAATCTCAGCTCTGAGCAGCTCAGAATAAGGAGCAAGAGATTTTTAATGCACTCTAGGACCAGGCTGCAAGTGCTCTAGTTGGTCCCTGAACATGATGTAAAATCTATTTCTGTGACAAAGGTTCAGTTTTCTGTTCTGAAGTCCATATCTCTTGCTTACCTTCAGGGACCCTATTTGCTATCTCTTCTGTTTTTCTGACAGAGTTCTTCTCTGCCTGTAACTGAGCTGGTGCACTGAACTGACTATACACAGAAATACATAGACCAATATCTCATTCTGCCCTGCTGAAGAACTGGTAGATGATTCTCTCTCTACCCTCTGCCTGATCTGATCCTCTGGCAATCCTATTGCAACCAACAGATGGAAATACCAGCTTTGTAGAACAACACAGCCATCTGCCATATGCCTCCTAGCAGCTGTCATCCACTTTGCCAGAGGTGCTGCCTTTCCTGAGCACCAAGAACATCTGGCCAACTGTCCAGATAGCAGCCTGCCTGACCAAACAGAGCAGCGAGGACCGCATCTCCCCCTGGAGACCAGCATGGTTGAAGTCAGAAGTTTTCACACACTTTCTCAAGTTGAATGCTTCAGGCCCTATAAATACTAATTTCATAGCACTGTAAATTAAAATTCAGCCTCCTGGTATTATTACTAATTTCACAGAAACCATTACAGCATAAAGCCTAGCTGACTGTCTGCTCCTTCTGGCACGACATCATGGTCTCTAATTGCAGAATTACTCTCAAGAAGAACTTCAATCTTGTATTTATGGCAAACAGAAAGCTTTGGTTCTGCCTTCACATTCAGAACAAGATTTAAGCAGGGCAGAGGTGTCATACTGGTGATATGGTGAATTTGACAATCAACGAACTGTGTGATGATGTTCACAAAGCCATTCACCTGGCCTTAAGAACTTTTCTCTTGGAGCAGCTTCAAACCCACTGCAGACCTGGGCCAAAACACCCTGTGTTTTTACTTGGCCTTGCAATCATACAAATGAGCCCAGCTTCAGGCAAACATGACATTTCTGGGTTACCCTTCGATCCAGGGAGAAATGCACTCTGCTCTCTGATTTTTATGGATTTGAATTTTGAGATTCTTTGGAATCCAAAGCAAAAGCCTAAATAAAAATTTACATTACTGCAAAACTCTTGCAAGTAATGATATTAATGGAGACCTATGATATAGCATCAAGAGCAGATACTTGTGGAGGACCAGCTGTGAAAAAGTAACTCTTACTTAAAACATCATATTACTTAGTTAGCCATTGAAGGGAAAAAAAATAGAAACCATATGAAATATAAAATTATTTATTCTTATCACAGAGTGGAATTGTTTCTATGGTGGTCCCACTGTAGTTAAAAAACAGAATTAGAAATATCCTTTATTTCTTTAGCTTTAATATCCTACTTCATGATGGAACACATACTTAGCTTGGAGTGATAGATAATTAAAAGTCCAAGGGCAATTTAAAAAAACAAACCAAAACCAACAAAAACCCCACCAGAAATTAATCACCAGCTTAAAATATTAATACAAACAGCATCCTTGTACATAAGGCTCTGCAGCAAAAAAACCCTCTACCTGCCTCTTAAACAAAATGAAGTAGCAACACACTTAACATTGAAAGTCAATAAAAATTCAAAATTTGGCCAGAATGTCTCTCCCTGTACATTGTGCCTCGTCCACAGGTCTGCTCATATTCAAGAGCTGAGGGCTGTTGATACTCCCAGGATGACACAGGTACCAGACACACCAGTGCAGATGTCAGTATGGCCCAAGCCTATCTCCACATAACTGAAACACATTAAAACCCATAAAACTCTCCAGTGGAGAACCACTTTTACCCATAGTTCTCAAGCACAGGTCAGCGTTCCAGTTTTATTATAGTTCTTATAGATCCCTGCTGCCAGGTGAAGATTTGATGTGCCCAAGGACACAGAGAAACAAGAACAGCAGAAGTAGAGTAGGACCCTGGGTTTTTCCCTCCTGTTCTTTTTTGACCAAAGATGCTACAGATGAAAAAAAAAAAAAATCCCATCATGTGGCCACATGGCCACATGCAAAGTTCACAAGCTTCACTGCACACCACTGCTTCTCTTCTGGTGGAAATATCTTTTCAATCCTTATATTGTGTGAATTAATACTGATAACTCTTTTTCCTTTATACATTGATTGTTTTTTTAAAGTTACTTGTTCTTTTTGAGAGAATTCACTCTGTGAATATCTTCAATTTTTTTTTAATGCAGTATATTATTCAAAGGCAGGTAGAACTTTCCCTTTTGGCCTTCTTTGTGCTGAGCTGTTACTTTTTTGTGTGTGAGCAAAGCATCTTCCTGACAAGCAGAATGGTTGTCCTGAAGAACCAACCTGGATCTCAAACAAGAAATTATACCAGCATTTTCACAGGAATTCACAAATTTGTTGTCAGCCGTTTGTGTGTGTCCCAGTTACTTACTGCACAATTATATGACAAATAAGATGTGACAGTCCTGTAGTGGCAATATAAACACAGACAGGCTATAAAATAACTAGTCCTTAATCGTCCACATGTGGTTTTGTTCTCAACTGCAACAAGTTTTTCATTTTCCTAAAGGTGAAAAAACCTGTAAAACCAGCCTAGGTTTAAGGGAACGTCTCAGTATATTTCTTTTGATGGTTACTAAAACTTGTCAGGGAAGGGCCAGGAGAGTAGTTTAAGAATGCATTTGTTTTTACCAAGATACCCATCAATCTGCACAATTCACTCCTATGCCACACAAAGACAGTGACACAAAGCCCATTAATCTTTTCCAGCTTAATACCTACTGTCCTTTGAAGACACACGTTTGGAATATCTGAAGGCAACCTCCATTTTTCACAGCTCCCAGTCATAGGGCAGCTGACAGCCAAGATAATCCCGTATTCAGCGAAACCCATGGAATGAATGGGCTCTGATGAATGCAATTTGCTATCTCAGTGACAAAATGGCAAATGGGAAGAGAGGGTGTGCATGCAAATATCACTGCATTAAATAAGGGCTTGTGAAGGATAGCGCTCTGAAAATATCTGATAGGCAGTTTCACAACAACCATGCCTTATGGAGGAGATAAATCATCAGCTTACTTAGAGTTATCATTATGTCCTCACTGTGGAGCTTCGCTGAGTAAGATGGAATTGTGGCATACAATCAAGCAGGGTGTTGAGATCCCATAAGCCAAGTTTTTGCATCACATTTTACCTTACAGCAACAATTTTTTCACATTCTTTTTGTACAAGTTGGACTTAAATATACCAAAGTTCCCTATGATTATGAGCATCCTAAGCCTGTCTGGGCACTGAACCTGTGGTAGACTAATTCCCAAGATTCTTGTGCTCCAGCTTTTTGCTGGATTGAGGCATCACTTTGGAAAATTCTCATGCTTTTGATATTTTTGCCAGCTTTGTTGCAATACCACATAATATCTAATGATAAAATTCCCACTCCTTCCCGGGGCTAGCAGGAGAATCAGCATTACTTGCTCAGACTCAAAAATCAAAATATGCTTGAACACAGAAATGTGATGACTTCTTGCCATTACCCCAGTGGCTGCTGCAAGATTATGAATACAAAACAGCCCCAACTTAAAACCACACAGAGAGACCAAGTAATGGTACCTCCTACACTTCCAAAAAAATCACAGGTTTGGGCTGGAAGAGACTTTAAAGATCACCTAGTTCCAATCCCCTTGCCATGGGAAGGGATGTCTCCCACTAAATCAGATTGCTGAAGGTCCAATCCAGCCTTTCCTGGAATACTTCCAGCTTTCACCCCACCCCAGGGGCTGGGATACTTTCCAGCTGTTTTCACATTATTTTCTAAATTACTAACAAAGAAAAAACAAATCTGGATCTTACAAAGTTGGTTTAAAACTCAACCTTTTAAAGTATTTTCATCAGAGGATAGATGACTCCCACATACAAAATTATATAAGCATCTAAAACCCAGAAAGTTTCACCTCAGAAAGCTTTTCAAAATACATGATTTGATGAAGTCTCTCAAACCTCATGTAAATGAGAGCAGTCCAGATGAAAACTCCCACTGAGTATTTCCCTTGTTTGCTATCACTTCTTTTATCACCTTCATCCTCCATTAATGTTCACATTTGTCACTCTTTATACAAAGGCTGATGATTTCACAAGGGCTTTGGGTCAGTGCAACCAAATGTTTCCCACCCTGCTGGGAAGATGACAGCAGCACTTGGACACCAATTTTGTCTGACTTCATCGAGGTTTCCAAAAATTCAGCAGATGTCATAAAAGCTGCACTTTCAGGGGATAAAAAGTGCTCGCCTAACCTGCAGCAATGTACTGCAAATTCTCCTCCCAGCACCTCAATATAGCCTCTGTTTGAGAAGAGCAGGGGTAGAGATAACACTGGTATAGAAGTTATTAATTCCTACCCAATGAGGTGATTAAAACTCCCGTTGTGGAAGCAAAGTGAAGGGGTAAGAGACCTGCTTCCCAAGAAGAAAGGCCACATGGCATAACTTGAAACAGCTCTGAAACCATAGCTCCTACTAAAACCTGTACTGAATCTCATCTCTGTATATATTACCTAATCTCTCTCCTAGAATAAAATGTTATATGATTAAGTTATTTATCATTTAAAGATCAAATTAATCTCATTAACGCAAGCTATTAAAGACCATTTTCCAAGGACAAAGGCTGATTTTCTTAAATGCTGTTTTGTTTTTTTCTAATGCTGGAGATAATCTTTTTGCCACCAGAAAAAGACAGAACTAGACATAAGAGGATGCTTTTAAATTTACAGTACTGCTAGAAAAATCACTTCCATTCCCAGGATGTTCACCCCAGTGTCTCTTCCAAAAATGAGATCAACTCAGCATCATTTGCTTACTGAATGTCTAGAGGTACACCCTATTTGTGCCTGAAACACTCAGGTGAGTTCAACAAAATAATGCCATTTTTGTTAAACAGTGACTGTAGAATAATGAGCTATTTTTGAAAGATTTTGCAATGCTTGATTCCCAGCATCCTGGAAGAATCCATGCCAGGAGTTTGCATGACCTAAACGCAACCTCTGCATGTTTCTTGCTGATCAGAAGGGAGATCAGGAGGAACAATGAGCAGCAAGTCAGGTAAATTGGATGTAAAATACTTATTCCCAGAAACTCAAGAACTTGAGCTGGTGACTGGGTCAGCTTGTGGAATGGCTGCACCTCAGAGCCTGCTTTTGGGATTCTGTAGCTGTGAGAGGCTGGGACCAATAAGGAAGGTCTGTGCTTGAGAGCAGATATGATTCTAGATTTGGCATTGTGAGTTGAGGACAGCAATCCAGCCAAAATACCCTCATATAAAAGGTCATTAAGCCAGCTTGATATGATAGACAGATGCCTTCCACAGATATTGCAACTCTAATATAGGTTGTTTAGAAAAAAAACAAAAAAACAAACCAGTGGGATATAAACGTCGACAGTATGCCAGCACTTTTCATAAGGACCGATAGGGGAAAAATGAGATTCATCTCTAAGGGATCATTTTAAAATTAATTTTAGTAGATGGTAATAGGCTGACAGTCCTCTGAAAACAGCCAGCAGATGTTCCAGCACTTTACCAAGTCCCTCTGCCTAATACTGGGTATACCAATTCCACAAAATCCATCTTCTGGATGGATCTCTGTTTCTGCAGTTAGAATACTAATGATGGCTCTTAGTGGGTTTTGACTTCCACCAGTGTGTTTAGTTCTGCTGTGGGTTGCAGAACATGAGCAAGTGAGCAGATTTATGATTTACTAGAAAGGACAAGGAGTTGCCTTTTTTAATGGTACATTGCTATCAGCAGGTAACCTTTGTTCTATCTATCTGCTCATCATAAGGTAAAATGCATCTAAATTACTAAAATGCTGCTCAAATACAATTGAGAACATCAGAACAATTTATACAAGCTGCTCAAATGCACTGATGCATATAAAGTCTCCAAAACCATTTATTGTCAAAATGTCAATGCTAAATGCATAAAAGTGTAACTTACTTTATTCCATTAATTAAGTAATGTGTGCACAGCACTTTGAAAATGTAAAAGCACTTTGAGCACTGAGAGCTAAGCAGTATTATTTTCACTCATGTGGATACACTGTATGAATCATACATAATAATCACTTCTTGTGAAAAGTATTTCTGGTTCACTGCCAAACCTTAACCTAGAGATTTGGCACTTCTGTTCAGTAAAACATCTTTAAGTGGTCCTATTTGGACTCCAGCTGGAAATTTTCTGCAACACATTCATTACCAAGTCCTTCACAAAATATACCAGGTATACAGTGCCTTCAAAACTCTGTAATTAACATTGCATAGAGAGATTGTAAACACTTTATTGCATTCTCCTCATTTGCACAAAATATTTGAGAAGAGTGGCTCACTGGTGTTAGCTGTGATTTAACTCATTCTCTTTGACCTGTACAAGATGCAACAGGCGTAATGGATGTAACACAGGATTGGCATTCCTTTTCATCTTTGTGAGAGCTATAGATCTCAGATAATTTTCTGATCTCCTGTGAAAAGGAGATAATTTGAAAAGTTGATTATGTAAGAACTTGATGGTATCATCATTATCTATCCCTATAATTGCTGTGATTTGCTTCCCTCTAATTCCCCTCTGACTGGACTTTGTTTTTCCCCCCCCTCTATCCTTTGTGACTGAGGAGATGCTATGACCATGAGTTTTCCTTCACAAAAGAGAGCTCAGAGTGCTTTCACAAGGGTCATGTTTTGTACCTACAAGCACATCTGTTGGATCTGTCTTGAAAAAAAATTAGCCTGGCTATCCCTACCTTGCCCAAAATTGCTTCTCCATGATCACATTCACAGGGGAAAGTCTAAAATAACCAGAAACCAATAAAACTACATCATTCTCCTGATTAGTTAAGAGGAACAGTGATGACTTACAGCTGGCCTGAGTACCACCTGTGAACAGGTCAGCCCCATGTTTCCAGCTTCCTGGCTGACCTGGTGGTCATACACTCTGTCCTTGTTACAGCTCTCAAATCAGGAGATATTTTATGCATACCTTGTGTTTGCTTAAACACATGCCTATCCATAATATAAACTAGTCTGTGTGGGATAAACCTAGCCAAGAAATTCTCTGGTAAAAGTATTTCTGGATGTTCAGAGTTAAAGGGTTTTCAAGAACCTTGTCTGTAACACACTGCACCCATCTCTATTAGCAACTCCCCTACTACACCCTTGATAACTGATAGGTGTATTTATTCAGCATCATTTTTTTATTCTCCAGTTAATGGAGAAAGGAAAACAAGAGTGGGAAATATCTGATGTGGTCAACATTGCTCTGTAAAGTTTGGACCAATTTTCGCCACTTGAAACAGAGAAATTACTCTGGAGATTTTTAAAAAGATACAAAGGGAATTTGAACTGACTGGCTTTGAACAGATGAAACCTTTTACAGGGTTTACTGTGCCAGCTTACAAACCTTTCCAGGGGGGCAGCTGCCCTGCATAACTTATCCATAAGGTAAATGCAGTGAGATCCCAGACCAGCTTCCAGCATCATGTGGCTGTGCAGGACTTGCATGGCCAAGCTGAGCTTTGGGGGGCCCCATACTCAAAATGAAGGGTGCTCCAGCTCCTGCTCTGCCTGGCTCTGTGTCTTTCCCACTTGGAAAGCAACAGCTTTATCTCATTTTAGCTGGACAGGAATAGGGAAGGAGCAGGGAAGGCAGAGGAGAGTCAGCTGCTGTGACACAGTGGGTTGGGCTGGTGCAAGTCAGTGTGGCTCCTGCAGGGCTACAGCAATTTCCCACAGGAAAGCCTCTCACCTGACACTTGGCTTTCATGCAGTTACTCCAAAGTCTCAGTAATGCTTGGTGTTAAAAAATCCTCATGGCACTGTCAGGATTCCAGATACATACATTATTCAATAATAGTAAGTTACAGACGTATGTAACACTCTACACTAGCTGTATATCTGCTGTAGGTGGAGGGGGAAAAAAGAAAGAACAAAAGCATATCTCATGCAAATGCAGTAGATAAACCATTTCAATCCCAACAACCAACTCCCAGAAGAGATGTGAATCTATCTGGCACCACTTTTTAATAACTCCAACACATTCCCTGCAACCTTGGCTCTCTGAGACTTTGAACGAGAGGACAGAATTTCTTGATCTCACAGAAAGGAAAATTAGTGGCCCTTTCCCACATCACACAGAGGACGTGACTGTAACACCTATGGAGTCAAGCAGCTCCTTTCAGATTCATTACTTCTTATTTCACCTGCAAGTACGTGTGGAGCATCCACAGAGCTGATCCTGGAGACAACTCCACCTGATTTAGCTCCTGACTCCAACATTCAGTAGTCTCATGTTAAAGCTCACACAGCATGTCCCTGAATTTACATTGTTCATCATCATCAAAACCCAAATTATTACTTGCTGTGGATCGTGTCATACCCACCGAAGCTCCATATGCTTATGTCTGGTAACTCACTCAAATTTCACTTCACTAATGTGATGATAAGTTGAAATGTCTAAATCTCTGAAAAGTCAAATCAATTTTCTCTAATATCTTCTCTTATAAAAATATCTGCTCCAGGGCTGTGATTTTTATGCCAAGTGTCAAAGCACAGTGACTGTATATGGTTACATTACAACTCTCTAAAATGTGGATTTGTATTACAGATAATGGAGGTCCTTTAACCATAACATTTCAAATCTGCCATCTCTAAAAATGCCAGTTTTCAAGGGATGTTTGAGCTGTCTTTTGATCAATGGCAAGATGATGCTATCCTGGGGGGAGGAAGACTTTTATTATTCCTTAGTTACCATGCAGGATGAAGATGGCATCTTCCTCCTCAGAAGGCAACTCTGCCTACTAAGAAATTCTGTTGGAGTGATTGAACTTCTGTGGGACTAACACAGCATTCTGCTCATGCTGCCTGCAGAACTACAAACATATTGTAGCTGTAAATACCATATTTACAGCCTTAATCATGATGACAGCTTAAAAAATCACAGCATCTCACAAACTACTAAATGTGGGCATCTCTTCTGCCTTGTCATTTCTGAGCTTTTAGGAACTCAGGTCATGCTCTCACCTGTGTTTTCCAACAACAAAACACTAGAACATATTAAAAGCACACATGAAATAGCTTTAAAAAAAGAAAAATCCTTGTCTTGTAAGCCTTCAAAGCTCAAGCTTTCAGAGAAACATCAAATATCACAAGAGCTGGCAACAATAAGACTGCACTATCCATTCTTCAGAAGTTGAGGAACACCAGAAAAACACCAAAGCAGAGGCAGAGGACCTGGCTGAAACTCCCCAATATGATATGCAAGGTTGCTCTGGTTGTGACCTGCTCACACTGAACTCAGTTGGGCTTCTTTAATTGCGAGGGGACTTGGGTGAGGCTCACCTGTGATGAGCATTGCACACTTCTGCCTCCATGGAAGATGTGTCACTTTCCTCCTGCCATTACCTGTATATAAATCTCTCTAAATGGATATTTTCTCTTTAGTGCACTGAAAAGGGAGGCACCATCTTTTTTTGTAGGATGGGTCATTTTCTCCTGGAACATTGAAGAAGCAGCTCTGATGATGTGAAGCAGCAGCAGAAGGAACAGATCTGGAAACAAGGCTTTTTTTCTGCTGCACTTTTCTTGCCACGTGCTGCAGGACGTGCTGCCACTTGGGTCTGTGTTTCCTGGCTTCACTTTTCTGTAGAGCCCTTTCACGGGAGCCTGGAATGCTGCACTGGGGAACAATTCCAGTGAAATGAAGAACCTGCTGCTGCAATGCTGCCAGGCATGGAGCAAGCCAAGGAGCTGCAGCCAGCTGGAGCTTCCAGTCACAAAGCTATCACTACCCCAACCTTCCTTTCACTAAGAAAAAATGTTCAAGAAAACTCAAAAATAATCTTGAGAGGATCCTGCCTGCAGCCTTGGAAGCCTTTGTGAGGCTTCCTATATATAAGGTTTCAACCTGACTTATTATTAGTGCTTATCTGGCAAGGTAATTACTTTAATCATATTGGCTCCTGTGAGTGTGAATTGGTTGATCTGAGGGTCCATGATGAGTCAGGAGGTGGTGCCGACAGGATTCCTTCAGTGAACATCAGTACAATTGAAAAGAAAATGTTCTTTTCAATAAATAATGCAGCCACTGACAGGTTTTGAAGCCTGAAAGCTACAAAAAGTAGCCATTAAAAATATTTTCAATCAGAAGAACCAAAACATGATTTCTGTTGAAATAAGACATACATATGAATTAGAGATTTTGGGAGTTTTTAACCACATCATAACTTTCAGAACAATATACTTCCTTTATATTCTGGCTGTGTTTATTTTAGAATTTCAATCTGCCCTAATTTGGTGCTATTTTGATCTCCTCTCCTCTCCTCTCCTCTCCTCTCCTCTCCTCTCCTCTCCTCTCCTCTCCTCTCCTCTCCTCTCCTCCTCTCCTCTCCTCTCCTCTCCTCTCCTCTCCTCTCCTCTCCTCTCCTCTCCTCTCCTCTCCTCTCCTCTCCTCTCCTCTCCTCTCCTCTCCTCTCCTTTTTCCTTTATTTTATCTTCTTTCCTTTTTTTCTTGGTCCTTTTTCTCTCCTGTGAAGCCAGGCTACAGCAGCTCATCAAAACGAAGCAAGGTGGCCTGAATTTTCTCTTACTTGTCATTGTGATGTATCTACAGTGCAAATCTGATTTAATCACGAAACAACTGCAGTAAAGATATCTAAGTGCATGTCACAGCTCTGCTGAAACATAATAAAGTGAAATGAACCAAAAAAAAAAAAAAAATTTTCCAATACAAATCACACAGTTAAGTTGTAGTGAGTTGCAAACAGAATATGAGTACTGGAGGAGGGAGATAAAGCCAGAAATGCCTAACACTTTTATATTATTTTTAACATATTTGGGGAATGCATAATTAAGGGATTTACAGCATTGAAACCCAGAACTGTTGCGCAGCACTGCACTAAATGAGAAGATCAGTAACAAGGGAAAAGGTGAATTACAGCACTTTCCACTGTAGTTTGAACTAGTGCCTTGTAAGATAAACACTATTGATTGCTTTTAAGCCTCCTCTCTATTAGAAAGAGACTCCTAATTTTGGGAAATCAATAATAAAAGGTGGCAGAATACACACCTCACATTCTTCCTCGTTCCCACCCCCTGCCCCGATTCTCTTCACGTAAGCCTGGAAACAGGAAAGGGCAGAACCACACCTTAAATTGGAATATCATTGCTGATTACCAGGGTGGAGGATTTGGGCCACATTCTTCTTCAGCACTGAATCTGCATCAGAATCAGCATCCACAGGCTAATGCTTTAATTTCCTGACACAAAAACAATGCCTTGCAATGCTTGTTTTAACGAAATTGTTTCATTTTTATTATTTTTTTAAATTAACTCCTTAAGTAGTTTAACAAACATCTTTTCTTTTTCAAAGCAAAGGCTTTTGTTAGAGGCCAAAATAGCTTCTGTTTTCAAGCTGTGGGGTCCTTTCTACTTCTTTTGTCTGGCTCAGGATTTTAGAGGCCAAAAGGCATCAATTTAACAGCAAAGGAATGGGTGGTGGTATTGAATTACCAAAGCTGGTGTGTTGGGAGGCTGTTTGGGTCTTTGCTTTTTTTGTACTTTTTTTTGGAGGATGGCTGTTTTTCAAGGCCTATACTATAAAAGCCCAATAGACAATGCCAAATCTCTAAGAACAGATACACACAAAACACTTCATAAAGCATATTTAGGCAGACATTGTGCATTATATACCATGTAAGATGCCCAGGGAGCCTTCCAAGAAAAACAGCAACACTGACTGAACGCAGGCCAAGGATTTTCTCATTAGCTTGAGCAGAGGTTGGGCAGGCATACAGCGTTTTCCAGTCTGTTTCCATTTACAGAGGCAACCACTCCTAGGAATGTTATACCTAATACACAGCTGGATAGTCTACAAAGAAATAGTTGTGGTTTTTTCCTGTCTTCTGCTGCTAAACTCCTGTCTGCTTGGTATTTCCATGATTTCCCCTGAAAGTGGTGAGGTTTACCCTAATATGACACTACTTTTCTTACAGTCTGACAGGAAATGGTCATCCCAGGCTGGTATTAAAACAGCAATTTCTCCAGTGACTCTCTTGTTAAAGCAACTACCTGTGGCCATTATCTGAATGCATCAATTAAGTCTTGGATGGCAAACTGTTTAAATAAATAAGAGGGAACAAAAATAGCTAGCAAATATCAGGAGATGGTTATGTGGTTAAACCTATAAAGAACAATGCTATAAGAACAGTCAGAGGTATTTTAAATAAAGTAATCACAAACGGATTAATAGCTTGGAAAGCAACAGGGGATTTTTCTCTTCCAAAGCAATGGGATTTCCAGCAGACTATAACCAGTCCTCATGGAAGTGGAAATGTGCTTATCTATAGGGAAATCAATAAGAGGACTTGTTACTGAGAGAGGTCTCAAGAGTCAGGCACTGTGATCACACCTATAATCCTGCAGGAATCTATTTCCAACAACTACATCATCTCCAATGGAACTGGAAAATTGTTTGGAGCTGCTCTGCAAAGCCTATGACATAGGGAAGGAAATAAAACCAGGTATGGGGTATCCATGCTGACCTCCTGCCAGTGGTTCTGACTCAGTACCAAAGGTTATTGTATTAAAATAATGCTTTTGATTGCTTGCATTTCTGGGATGGAGACTTCCATTGTCAGAGAAAACTCTTTGATTCTCTGCCCAGTGCCTATGGATGGATTTCTCTCATGCTCATTTGGATGACTAATTAAGTCAACAAGGGCAATGGAAGGGTTAAGCATTGATCTCTGACATGCCAGGGATCTGCTGCTAACAACACTGGGGCAGTTTCCTGAGCTGCAACTCCCAGTGGGATAGCAACTTCTGATCTGATGAAAATTCTTCCCTTGCTGCAACAAAACACCCCATCGTTTAGAAGTTCTGAATGTGCTAACAGCTAATTTATTAAAAGGCTCCTGCCGTGTCCATGTTTACAGGGCTCAGGCTGCATACAAAGGAAAAGACTATTCCAGACACACAAGGGGAGCAGGAGAGAGCTGTATTTTTGGAAAGGCAGCACAATGTGCCAGAAGAAGGGCTGGACTGATGAAAAGAACAGCTATGATTTTGTGCTGAGACTTCTTTCAGTCCTGACTAAAACGAGCACAATTACAGATTGGAAAAGGCGAATAAATGAGAATAAGATATATTTTACAAATGGTGAAATAAAATTAAATCAGCTCAGGCTACAAGCCTTTAAAAATTCGAAAGTTTCCTAAATGCTTACATATGGCAATAAAGGCAAGTGTACATCGTGGGCATACAGATATTTAACCAGTGTCTTCCTGTAAAGTGTTGTCTTTTTTTAGACAGGTTCATCCTATAAATCACTATAAATCTCAAGGTAAATTTTCTCAGCCCAAAAACTAATCTCTGCCCCCAAACCAGAGGCATAATAGGACCAAGGAGAAACAGAGGCTGCATCTTCCAAAGAATTCTACTTTTAACTAAGAAAATAAGATACCTTACACAAATTTTGAACAAATCCCCCATCTTCTGTGCAAAAAATGCTGTAACAGACATTTTCAGCCATCTCCAATATCAATCACATTCCAGATGTCTCTTTCTGACAAGCTGTTAGAATGCTGAAGCTTGAAAGTAGAAGTCCAAGAAAGAAGTAGGTGTCCTCCACATCTAACAGCATTACCTCATTATCTACAGGTAAATATTAGGCACAGACTGAGTTTAGAAAATAAGATTAAGTGCAAGGAGCACCTGGTTAAATAGGCTAAATAATTCTGTACAGCTTCCAGACACCAACACTTATCTGTTAAAATTTCCACCTCTTAGTGTTCTCCTTTCACTGAGAAGTATTCATAAAATAACCTTAACAACTTTAGTGTATTAATTTAGTTTAAAGATTTACACTTTAGCTTCTTTTAAAGTCCCATTGTTGTAAGCAAACCACTTGATGTGTTGTCAAGTGATACTCTAATGAGAACAGTTTCTAGTGGGCTTTAAGTAGCTGAAGGGAAAGAAGTAAAAGCATGGCTCAAACACCATGCTGAAGGTTTATCTTCGTAGGGTATGTTTATCTTTTTAAGGTATGTTTATCTTTTTAAGGTGCTGCCTTCTCCCTGGGCCTCTGATGTATGCTTTATGAAAATACGTATTTCTATAATGAGCCCCCATAAATATGATGACATCACCTCTTCCTTACCTCATTCTGCCTGTATTTGAAGTATCAACTTAAAATATATTCACAACATTTTTGGCTCTGGGAATAAATTTACATGTTAAGTAGCATTGATTATAAGTAGCAGTGTTCTGCTCCTTGCTATGCTCAATATATGTTCTACAGATGTTTAGATAACAGCTTCTTGCCTTGGTGGGAGCCCAAAGCAAATGGTCATTCCAGCATAGCACAGTCATGTGTGTGATGGGGCTGCCCTGTGCACAAGGTCTTCCTCATTTAACTTTACCTTTTACCCATCTCTTGTTCTTTCTAGCCCCTCAAATCTCCTTGGAAGAAGAAATACTGTTCCTAAATCCTTGGCTGTGTACTAGAGCACTCCTTTCTCTTTCAAGGAAGCTGCTCACAGCACTACTCCATCCTCTGAAGTCTTGTTCCATCCCCATTTTCATCCAAGCTATAATTCTGCCACTGCCTTGTGACTCCCCTGACTTTTAAAGCAGTCAGACCTCAGTGTGTTGGTTACTTTCACCATCTGAAGTACTCTTAATATACCAATTTACCTCAAAATGCTTAACAGTCATCCTCCATTTGTAATTTTCCTTCAGACATGCCTTAGAAACAGGTTTATATCCAACTTTTCCACCAAGGACTCCTGAAAATATCCAATCTCCTGATACTGGTCATCTGTCTTTCTAGTGTATTAGCTCCCTGCACTAGAGAGATGCCTAAATAACATGTTCCACCTTCTCAAGGAGGCACAATGGAAGAGTTTTAAGATGCCCCACTTTGAATGTTCTGCTTGCTAAGCTTTGTTAGTGCCTGGTGTGATTGACCACAGGCAGATGTGGCTCCACATCCCTACCAGGAAAGACAAGTAGTGGTGGTGTCCACAGTGAGGACATTGGGAAAAAGAAAAAATCAAGTATAAGAGAAAGGGAAAAGAAAAAAATTAGTCTGGAGGAACACACAGAAGATTAAACTTCGGGGTTTAATCAACACGACATTAGTACACTCCTTACACCAGTTCCAGGGCTGTGAAGTCACTTCAGGGGTTATTTTGATGCTCAGCCTATGGATTAGTTGTGCTTCTGCAGCTTTGGATGTATCTCTCCTCATCTGTAGCTCGTTCACTGATATTGGTTGGTAGCATTACTGGGCTCATCATCTCTTTAGTCATTCCATTACTATCTCTCTTAAAAAGCATCCTACAGCACTCTTCTGAGGTTACTTGGATTGCTCTATTTCACTTTAAAAAAGTCTGTGACATTTGGTGAGAAGTCATCCATAATTATAAGGTACTGAAAATATGTAAAAAATAACCCAATGTAATTTCTGCGTCTGTACTCTTGTAATGCTGGTAACATGGATGCACTAGGCTGAGAGGCCAAAATATTTTAATATCCATTTGCAAGGGGCCAGAAAACATACCTCCTGAAAATTAGGTATAAAATAAATGAAGTACTCTGCTAAAAGTCACCACAAGGTGAAAGAAAGAGAGAGCAAATATTTATACATCACTCTTCTAGAGCATAACAAGGGGAAAAGGCATGATGTGTCATAAAAAAAAAAAAAAAATTCTGCTGTCTCTTCTTTCTGAAGTTTCTCTGAGGACTATGGTGATTTCATCTGATATTCAAACGATTCTCAATTATTTTGAAGCACCTTTCTGATGTGTTTTCATAAATTCTTCCTCTAATAAGCTGCTTTCTTTGGTGCTTTTGATTATTTTTCTTAAACTGATGGAGGTTTGCATGGCTGTCACGAACCATATTCCACAACCAATTTCAGTCCAAAAAAGGAAATTAGGCAGAGAAGAATTCTCACAACTTCTTGGTACTGCATTTCCCTGTTTGTCCAATATATTCCAGGAAATTCTGGTTATCCTCATATGGATCATAAAGGCTAAGATTGTCACCATGTGAGGATGTGGACATCCACCTCCAGTGTTGATAAGGAACTATAATACCAAATCCAAACTGGTTAAAGGATATTGGTAGGGTTTGTGGCTGCTTTTTAAATTTTTTTAAAATTTAAGTTCTGGCTTTTGTTAACCAAAAAATAAAAAAGAGGAAATCTCCAGTGCTGATCAGTTATCTCCAAAAGTATGTTTAAGTTCAAAAGTCAAAGCACTGATTTTTGACAGTTTAAAAAAATGATACTGAAACAGAAATGGCAGAAGCAATATCCAGGGCAGCATCACTGAAGAAATATGTCACATTTGTTCACTAGCTAAGTCCAGAAAATTCTACCATCATCTTTTGGTACCACAGAAATATATGCTGCCTTTTCCCAACAGTTAAAGAACATTTAAAGATCCATTGCTTATGCTTTCTCTAATAGCCTGCTCTGAGCCTGTGGCTAGGGACTAATTACAGTAACTACTAAAAAACTCCAAATATACACTATGCTGTGTATTTTACTGAAAATACACTATAATGAATTTCAATGGGCAAAGAAAAAATGGGTATTTAAATTTCCTGGCAGAAATGTGGATTTATGAAAATAAGCCCCTAGGATGGGAAGAAAATATTGGTACCTATATGCTAACAAGATTTCTGTCATTTGTACCTCTGTGGGTCAAATAACTGACCCCAAACTCCTCAGTCTTGGGGCCAGACTTTCCTTTTAACATTCAACTAGTTGTAGACTAGTTCCAACCTGACAAGTGGCGTTCCAGGCCAGGCTGGATGGTACTCTGAGCAATATGATCTAGTGGAAAGTGTCCCTGCCCATGGCAGGGTGGTTGGAACCAGATGAGCTTTAAGGTCCCTTCCAACCCAAACCATTCTCTGATCCTGTAAGTACAAGCTGGATGGAACAATTATTTGCAGAGAATAAACAGTAACTATGAAGTTTCACACTGCTTTAAAAGTCCCATGTGAGGATGGACAGGCTTTTAAAATGTTTTCTCTAATTCTTTTTCATTCCCTTTTTCCCTCTTGAGCACAAGAAGGATGTATTCCTCCAGTTTCCCTAATTTTAGGCAGCTATAGTATTCTCCTCTATATGATGGAAAGAACTTGTAATTCATAACATATTGATGTCAAAATCTTCATCTCATACCTGGCAGATGGCTCAACAAATAAACTAAGAACATAAATAAACACAGAAAAGAGCTGTTCTGTTCTTTAAAGAGGGAAGTATGGTCCCACTCTTTGCTGGCATATACAGTACAGCTCTGGCATATGCCAAGGACACCCTGAGATATTCTTGCTCCAGAGAGGAGCTTGGCTTGTTCATGCCTTCCTTCCTTTAGATCAGCTAAGGTGTTCCCTGCATAGGCAAGAAGAAAACTGGCATGAGACTGGGAGTCCTGGGGCACTTTGAGCTCCTCTCTTTCCACACAGAGATGTGTTCATGGCTGCATGTGGTCCCTGAAAGAGCTGGGGACTCACTGATGTGACTCATACTTCCCTTATTTCCCTATTTCATAGGAAACCTTCTTTACATAACCATGGTTTCTGTGCTTCCTTCCCAGCACCAAAATGGCCCCAACTTGTAAGGAACTTTTACCATGTACACTGGGGAAAACCTCTTCCTCAGCCTCTAATGCCAAGCACAAAGGAAGGAAAATCTGCACCAGTGTCAGCCAGATGTGAAAGTGAAAAGACCAGGCAATTCTGAAGGGTGGATTTACAATCAGGAATTTCCCTCCTTTTACCTCACACATTAGAGGAAAAAAAGAAAATCTGTGAATAAAGAATGGATCATTTCTGCTTTCCTGCACAGAAGGGCAAAAAGCAGCTTCAACTCCCAACCTCGTTGTTTTTGCATCCTTCCAAATTACAGCTCAAACAAACTGCTCTCAGTTCTAACATTTGTTTCTGGTTTCAGACTAGTAGAAATCCAATTTCCTTCTCCCTAAGAGCAAATGTCAGCACAAGTGGGATCTGAAATTTGTTGCTTGGCACCTGCAGCAGAAGAGCTAAATTGAGAGTAGTATTTCAAAGAGGTACTTGGGAGGTATGCACTTAAATTTGCTTAAGTTTGGGTACAGTCCTACTGCACACTGCCTCCAAAACATATCCTCTAAAACAGATCCAAGGCAAAGGGAAGGGAACTGCTAGAAACACTGTGATTGCAGCCATGTGGGTCAAATGTAGTGGTTTAGGAAACTTTGTAAACCTGGCTCAGAAATAAGTATTATGAATTTACACTTCTAAACACATAGGCCAAAAGACCCTGCCTAGCTTTTACACAGAATCAAATGGTTTGGGTTGGAAGGGATGTTAAAGAACGTCTTGTTCCAGCTCCCCTGCCACAGGCAGGGACACCTTCCACTAGACTAGGTTAACCAGAACCCCATCCTACTGTTGACAATTAAACTGAATTTTTGATTCAGGATCATCCCAAAATGAATTCCTGACAAACAGCATCCTCACTCTTCCTAGCTCTGGACCGGTACCCAGATTCCTATGCCACCACAGGCAATCTGCCTCTGACTTTTCCAAGAAGAAATCAGCATCCAGGCTCTGAGTTACTAAATTCAACTCAGGAAATTTTATAACATCCTGTAAATTAGCATTCAGAAATTCAGTGTTTAAATGTAGAAAATCAGACCATTTCTGTAATGATACTTACTGATTTTACTCAAGTTCATCTGTAAAATGCACTGTTTTAGCACAACTGTTGGGCAGTGGAACAGGTGAATTATCTGTAATTTTGTACTCCAGGCTGAGTAAACAGGCTAAATCCTGGCCAGTTCTGACTCCATGTAACAAAGAGCACAAATTAAGTTTATTTTATCACTTGACTGATATGGTTTGTGTAATCCTTATGGTACAATTGCTTGGCACGATTCTGAAATTTGCAGTGCAGTTTTCTAGTTTTGAGAACAGGCCCCTGAGCTTTAAAACACACTGGAAACTTCTGTTTTAAGATGTCAAAGTGCACTTTCAATTGTGGCATCAACCTAAACAGACACAAATCTTATTAATATATAAACAAACACACAGTCAGGACAGCTGAGTTACAGAAAGGTAAGCAGAGAACCAGGTAAGATTAAAAGTCAAATAAAAATCAGATTTCCTTCCTTTTTGTCTCCTGCTATAAACACAGGGGTATTAGAATGTATATGGCATTTCAACTTACTAAAGCAGAAAACACATAAATTAGCATTGCTTCCACAATGCAAAATGACAAAGCAAAATGTAACACGATGCCACAGATTCTAAATGGATCTAAATTGGCACAGTTCCACTAAAGTCATAGGGATAAAGGTTAGAATCCAGTCATCTTCCATACAAAAATAGCAATCTTTTGATAGGCTAATAGCTATTAGAAATTCCACTGGCATGGAGTTGCTTTAATCTTCAAATCAAGCCATGTCTCAGAGGTGCTAGCTGAAGATTGCCATTACTTTCAGCACCCTCTTCTAAAGCCACTACAGAACAGTAATTAATGCAGAGGGCAGATTATGCACATGCAGTAGTACAAACATATTAAAAGTTCTGACTTCAGTAAGAAAAAAACGACTGCCTGTAGCTTGCCACCCACAGGGGCCATTCTACTATTTTTAAGTCAATTAGCCTAACTTCCCTCAAAAGTCAGTCCTCTCTATCCTTGTTAGTGGTGGCAAACAGTTTACTGCACTTATTATTCTTTTAACAGCTCATTAGAACTGGAATTAATCAGTGTCAAAGAATCTAAAGGTCATTTATCATCAATTTCTTGAAATACAAAACAGAAGACAAAAGCCATCTAAAATATCCAGAAGGATTGCAATTACTGTAAATAGGATATATTAGAAAACTGAAATAAAAACCCAGCAGCACCTAAATTTGTTACAGGAAAGAAATTATTATTATCATTATTAGAGAGAAAATGGGAATCAGTTTCCTAGCTCCTACAGGAAAAAACTCAAATTCTATTTTCTTACCTTTTAAAAGTGGAAACACATTCAAAATCCATTAGGCTGATTCTCAGACACTGTACTGATGAGGAGCACTGATGTGCCAAGAGCAGGAAGCACCTGACCCACAGATACTATGTGATGCAGTATCCTTTTACAAAAGCAGCATTTGGAAAGTGCCATATTCACTATTTAATGAGGTTGTTTGTTTTCCAGGACAATGACTGCTCAGATCTAATAAATATCCACAGAAACCACATATTTCATTATCACTCGCTTGTATTGGTATTTCCACAAATGCTGAATTATGATAGAAATTATCAGATGCATTTTAGGAAAAAAAAGTTTAGCATTCTCCTTGAAAAATTAATAATTATGTATAATTACAACATATAAATTACCAGATAAACTAATCAATTCCTATAAAGAAGATGTCTCTAAATGCCTTTAGCTGAAACTAGTTGAGTTGAATAGGAAAATAGTCTGAAAATATGAAGAATTTATCAGAGAATGACAAGTTTTTCATACAGTTTTGAACCATCTTATAATTTCTATGCCATGGACATAACACTTTTTCCTTAATTTTTTAAAAAACACCTCTGCAGAAATATTAGCATTACTTATATCTTACTTTGATTTTTCATAAGGGACATAGTTCCACATTCGGGGATATATTTAGTACATAAAAAATACTTAAATGCATATGCATTAGTCTGGGAAAAATAAATGAAATGGGCATTTAAAAAAGGTGAAAATCAAAACAAATGGAAGTTCTTAAAGACACAGTGTAACAAAAATCCTGACCAAAATGGATCAGGGAACATTGTCTGTAGCCCACACCTGAGATGCTGGTAAAAATACAGCTGTAAAGACTGGATAAAGACCCTTTTAGGCATACGTGCAGACTAGCTCTAGCCTGCTTTTTCCATCATGGATCGTGCCTAGGTCAGAAGGGAGAGCCAAGGGAAGAGTTCCAAATGCCAGCCCTAAGAACTCAGTCAGCAGCAGTGATAGCTCAAGGTCCACAGCCACCACGTGAAAAGCTGTCAGGGGGCTGAAGTGAAGCAGAAATTGTCCTCTGAGAATCTGGAGACCTTGGAGGGTGTCACCATGTCCTGCTCAAGGCATCCTCTGCAGGTGAGAGGTGATTTACTACTCTGCTTTCAGTCATAAAGCACAATGCTTTTTGCTGAGGCTGGGGTTTTACATTTTAAAATTTAGGTTAGAAGCTGAGAAAGGTGATCAAGTTAATGCAAATTAACAACTTCCAGATCCTCACCTGAGCACAGTAACTCATCCCTGCCAGCATCAGACATCTGTAAGTGAAACAGTAACTGGCAGCACAAGAATCCCATACCTTTTATTCAGGCACACTTATTACATAGCCTCCACTTAAAATGGAGCATTATGGAAACACCTGCATTTTTTTTTCCACATGGACAAGTCAGAATCAGTGACAGGAGCTTCCAATCACACCTGAACCTAGGCAGGTCAAAAAGTTTCATAAAAGCATTAATGCTTTAATACTCTGAATTAATGTGGAGAAGTCTCAATTAGTCGACTTCTTTCCTTAGGGAAATCTCTCCTCTCTATGTTTATTTTAATTAAATACCAAACAATGTCACTAAAACACATCCCTGGCACTGTGTGGGAAGCAAAGTAGTTAAAACAATTTTTTTCCTCTTTGAGGATATAGAGACAAATGCACAGAGAAGGAGATAGCTTCTTTTAAAATGCAGCACTGATATTTTCTACCTAACATAATAAATTGGAAAACACAAACACACCTAATACATATTTATGAAAGGCAGCATTTAACTGCTCTGTTAATATTGTGAATAAAACACCATGCAAGGTCGGTGCAGCTTATTCTGGAGGTAATTCTGCACGCAGGGCATGCAGACACCTTTGGTCAGGTGTTGGGTGTGAACCAACAAACCCCTTTGCTTGTTATGGAGCAATAATGAAGTATGGCAAAGGTCCCTGCGTCACCACCTGCCCTGCCCCCCTGCCCCTGCAGCCACGTGCACCCAATGCTCCATGCTCAGCACCAGAGACGAGACCATAGGTTATACACCAACAGGTACCTTATGTTTTACTTTAGTATTCCCTTTAACTTTATTTTAAAAAGGAGCTTTGTGTTCCCAAAACCGGTTTGAAAAAATCCACTTTTCAAGACAAGTAGCCTGAGACATTTCACAGGACTTAAGTGCTCATCATTAATGTTCTATAAGCTTTTTCATCATGTCATTACTAAATAAAACATCAGCTAAACCCTCCTAGAGCTCAGCAGATATATGAGGCAGTTTTTGTAACTATATTTATATAGGACATTTCTGCCTTGCTGCTATAAACTATTCTGACCATACTAGATTCTGATTCAGCACTTTCAGGTGTAAAACTCATGCGAAAAGGAGAAAATAATATTTTTTATTAACTTCCTATGGAAACAGTAAGGAAAGCCAACCTTAATTAATTTGTGTGCAAACACCTTAATTTGGTAAGAGCACACACCCATGCCTGAGAAATAGCTGTGCAATGGTATCAGCCAGTGTAACAGAAAAGAGTCAAACCCCTCTTTCCATCAGGAGTATAATTTGTAATAGGGATCCCCTGTGGTTAAACCAAAATTACTGCAAGAGATGCAAAGACAGCTACTATTCTCCATATATCAGCACATATACATGAATATGTTTATATTTAATATAAAAATATATATCTATATTATATAAAATGTGTTGTATCTTATACTATTTATAGTTATATAATATAGAAGTATTTATATTTTTTATAGATATAAAATTTCTCTCTTCCTAACTGCATATGCTTGAGGAAATGAAGATGATGGTTCTGTGCTGAATAATCTCCATGGAGCTTTGGCTGGAGGAGAAGGATGTTCAGGGACTTAATGGACAGAGGTGGTGGCTGGAGATGGGGTGAAGTTCCAGTCTGGCCTGTTCCTTCTGTGCTCAAGGGCATTAAGGAAGGATTTCCTTCTCTTCTGCTCCTCTTCTCCAGACTTTGAGCAACCTGGTCCAGGGAAAGGTGTCCCTGTCCATGGCAGCAGGGGTTGGAACAAGGTGATCTTTAAAGTCCCCTCCAAAACATCCTATGATTCTAAGAATTCCCAAACTCTGAATTATTTCCCCTGAGTTTAGTTCAAATCAGATTTTGAACCAAGGCAGCCTTGCTTTGAGCAGCAATCTCACTAATAGATAGCCACCGACCTTGGGCTCACATCCAAAGCATGTGAATTTTAGCTCTGAAACATAGGAGCTGGTTTTTGCTACATGAAAACAGACTGAGAGTCCAGCATCCTTGTCAGTGCCAGATGCTTCAAAATCAGTTAGATTCATTTTTGCTACCAGCAAGATTAATTCACAAACTAATCAACTCAGCTGAAACCATGACACCAGTGAGCCCGACCAGATTTTGACTCTTACTGTACAATTTCCAGCATGAGAAATAAGAAAGATTTCTCCTGACCACAACAGATGATGCCCCAGAGTAAAAGTGATTTGAGAGAAGATTGGCATGCAGTGGGAATTTCATTTAAGCTGGCGTAACCAATTTGGGGTTTTGATCTTCGAGAATAATGTTACAGAATAACATTTTCAGAAGTGCCCAAGCAACCTTTGCCCTTGGGGTCTGCCGGCTTTCAGCAGGTCAACACACTGAATCACCCAGGGATGTCTGAAAACTCTGCCAATACACTTGAATCTTAAGATGTAAACCTAGAGAGGCAGCCTGGCTTTGCCTGTGAGCTCCATGGGGACTTGTTTTGAGGGAGCCAAAACAGCGTTTTGTTCCGCTCGTGTCCCAAACCAATTTTTCACAGTCAGCAGAGTAGCAGTTGCTACACCTCCATAGCTTTTCAGGAAAATGATGGGAAATAGGAGTCTGCTGGAGGAAGAATGGACAAGTCCCCAGTTTGTGATTATCTGGCCAGCTAAAACAAACACACTCCCCCTTCCCAAATGTTCATGGGAACTTTCCCTGGGGCACTCCGGCTTTTTGTTTTCCCAGCTCCTCTTCTGGCATGAAGAGCTTTCACCAGGCACATGTGTCTTTCTGTGAGGGTAAAAAAAATGCATCAGAAATGCAAGGCAACTAATTTTGAACACTGTTTTTGATTACTGATACTTCATTATTTATTTTTCACTCTGAACAGCTTATCAGGATGATCAATTCCTTGAACCATTAATTAAATTCTGTTGGTGTCACGTCACATTTCAGACATTTCTGCTCATTCTGCAGTGTCATCTGTTTGAGTCCTTATATCCTTGGCATTACAGGAATTTTTCTTTTATTCTCCCAGATTCTGTCCTCTGAGTTTTCATTTTACATGGAATGTTGAAATGACACAACCCAGAACAACACCATGGATCACTCCTAGTTTGGAAAGTGTATTCCCAGGTTTGATGGGTGGAATAAAGCTCTCTTCCAGGTGGGAATGTACTGCTAAGTCTATGCAGATGGACTATTTTTTCATGTGGTGGAGCAATATGAATATGGATGTCCAGCTGTGTTGCTTAGGTGTAATCACGGAGGGAGATGCAGAAACACAGTGACAAGAAGGTCAATATGTTTTGCCTAATAACAAATTCTACTGTTGGTGCAGCTGGAGGGAAAGGCAAGCATTGAGAGAAATATATTTCAATAATTAGTTCCTTTTGAAAAATGTGATAATTGCATACACACAGAGCAGCCACCGGAGACCAATGGCAGAAGATATGTTGGTTGGAAATGCATTTAAAAAACAGATAAATACACAGCAAATAGTGAAAAGATGTATTAAATGATGCACCAATTAAAATAAATATGTAATTTATGTGCGTCTAAATATTCCTGAAATTGGGAAAAGCCTGGTATGTTCAGACCCCTGGTTGCAAGTATACTCACAGCCAGCCTGTGTATGCTGACATGTTATAAATATTAAATGAGAAGCTAAAGCAAGCTCAGCACAGGAATTCTCAGCTGAACAGCCAAGTCGTGGGATTGTGTGGTGAACACCATGGTGGGCACTGGGAGCTCAGTCCTACATCCTTCTTCCTGGAGCATCACACCCAGCTCGGAAGGTTTCTCCACAACAGAAGTGGGTGGATGGGGCAGGAATTCCATTCCTGAATGCTCATCCCACACAAAGGTATAGGGACAGTGTGCCACAGGCTTTGCATCAGCACTGTGGCCACAGGGGAGGAGTGGGAGGCTTAAAAGGAAATACCTTATTTGCCTTTCCCTATGACTATGGCCACAACAACAGTAAAAAATGAGGCACTCCAAAGTACAAAAGAGCCACATAAAGTCTCTTCTCCAAGCTTAAAGAGCCAATGAGAATGATACCACAGGAGCATAAGACACCACATTCCACATGTTACCAATTTCTGTGCTGTATCTGAAACCTGATAGCCAAAAATATGAAAAGACCCCATCCAAAACTCCATCTCTTCCAAAACACTGAAAGAATCAGCAGCATGACTGGCCTGTGTAAATCTCCATGCCCCTTCATGCCCCACAACACACAGTCTGCCTGCTAACTGCAGCAAAAGGTAAAATTTGTGATAGTGATTTGCAATAAATTTATTCATTGATCTTTCCACTTTTTAACCAATATATATCTCCCTACAACTTCAATTAGCCCTGTGAACAAAGTGACACCTGGCAAACAGAAACATAAATGACCCTTTGATGTTGTCACATCCTAAGCCAAAGAACAAAGGGGGTGTTTATTTTACTAGCTGGTCCACACTCCCAGGCACACTTTACAAGGAAAAAAGGCACTATTAACACCTTTGTCTAGGGGCTAATTCTGTAGCTGTTAGAAAGTCTGTCATCCTTTCTTCCATAGAAAAAAAAAAGAGCCATAAGGAAGTGTCATCCCATTGGAAGAGGTGTGGCAAATATTCTAACATCATAAAATAACAGAAAATAAGACAATGCTGAGATGTTTTAGTCAGCAAATACATAATGAAATGAAAAATTAAACCCCCAAAAGAAACAAATGAACAAAACAACAAAGATCAAAAACCAACCAACCAAAAACCCCCAAAAAACCACAATCCAACCATAAAAATTGCTGAATGAGGAGCATTTGAATTGATGACAGGTAATAAAGCATGATAGCCAGGAGAGTCCTGGATTCCACCACTGAATAATTCCTGAGGAAAACAGTACTTACGTGTCCATCTCTTTTTTCTACAATGCTCATAATAGCAATTTGAGTTTGAAGTAAATCAATTAATATTCAAGAGATATAAACTTCTCTAATAGTGTGAAGTAATCCTATAAAATATCACAGTTGCACAAACAAATCAATTATCTGAGTGAGTCAGAACAGCCAAGGACTGAACTGGGGAGATGAGAGATGGCAGTCCAACAAATGAAATAAAATGTTCTATTGCTATTTCTGGAGTTCTTATGTCCTGGGCAAACAATAGCCCAGAAGGTCAAAAAGTTGGGACTTGACTTTTGAGGCTTCCACACTAAACCCTAAGCAAGCTAAGAAGTGATAAAGCCATGACCCAACTTTTACAGTGTTTTATCTGTGTTGAGCACTCTCAAACTTGCTTCCTAAATCATGCATGGTGATTGCTCCCTAGCCAACATTTCACAACATAAAGTCATTTGGAGCAATTTTTTAAAAAACATTTAACTGTTAAAAATTATTGACCTATATCCAGACTTTTGTCGTTTTCCTGCTTTGTTTGGTCAAGTTCACTTCCAAGGAGCCTGAGACATCAGGGATCCCCATCAGAATCTGAGATGTCCTGGCTAGATTTTCAATGTTTCCCTTTCAATCAAATTGCACTCTGGCATAGTTTAGCATTAGATTAAGTGTATCTTGCAAGACAATCACAATGCACTCAATAATTGATAGCGTGTTATACTAAATTTGTTAAAAGAAAAACAACCAACTAAGGCATTAAACCCCACAATACACATTGAAAATGAATAAACAGAGAGAATAATTACCAACATACTGTGCTAGTTATATTCAAAGTTCAATCAACCCAGGGGAAAAAGTAACAGACACAGTATTTCACCCACACTTCAGAACCAGAGTTTATCCTCCAGTGCAGCATATTCTGCAAAACTCAGGGCTGGTTAAAAGTATAACCTTTCTGGCTTTAAAGACTTGAGCTTGCTTTTTCAAAGCCCAACTCTCCTAGCTTCCAGCTGAAATGGAGCAGACCAGTCCCTCAGCTGCAGTTAATCAGTGGGGCTCCACCAAAATCAACAAATCTGTGCTATTTAACACTAGTCTAAGAACTGACCCTATGTTATTTCCCAACATACTGTCCTCAGCTGAGACTGCAGATATAATTATTTTGGTTCTAGCATCTGAAATACTTCATCAACAGTGAGTTAATTAGGTTACTGCTGTAGAGTGTTGTAAACTCCCATAATTTTTGATGTTTGCTAAAACAATACACATTCTGCAGCTGAATAAATATTTCTTTGAGAAATGTAATGTAGGAATTGGTTCTCACTCCAGATGTAGATTGAATTTATAGAAATTTGCACTATGGCTTTGATTTGAATTCTCTCATCCTCTGACAACTGAATGCCTGTAGATTCACAGCTGTATCAGTAGTGATATTCCAAATTTCTACAGTGCCATTTTCTATTTAGTCCTTTTCTCCCATTAATGAACTAAGCCACAAGGATCCCCCCTGGGGTAAGAATGATTCTATTCCTTTTACATATAAGCAATTTATGATGAGACAGCTGAAGCCACTTGCCAAGGTAGTGTGAGAAACCTGGAGTAAAGCTAGAGAGAAGTGCAATGAAAGCATAGGAAAAGTTCCAGTCTTACAGTACAGGAATAAATGTTTGCAGAATTAAAGCCACATTTTCAAAATATTGTTAGGTAGACAAGTATAATCAAATAAAATAGAAAAAAAAAAGAAAAATAATAGCATGTAATTTTGCTGAATGATAGCTAAATGCTGTGCATATTTATTTGATAAGTTTTAGAGGTTTTTTCCTCTCCAGGAAATAATTTTCCTAAAAGTTTTCAGCTTATATATACATTGGAATTTCCCTCACGGGGGAGAAAGTATCCCTTGCTGAATTCAGCAGTAAAATAGTACAAGAATGATTCTGGGTGGAACCTGCTGGCATTCATTAACAGTATTGGCTCAGATGTGTGACATTTCTGGATTGCTGGAAAAACAAAAGGGTGTTTCAACTGACTTCCCTGACACCAAAGGTAGACAAGTTTTGAACTATCTTCATAATTCTGTTATCTGTTTTGACATGTTGAAGAACAACAAAAGCATGCTTCACCAATTGCCCCATAAGAAATAATATTTTGATGCTCAGATTGCATTTTTAAGTTAAATAGTGCAAAAAAATTGCATACAGATCTTTAAGAGAATACCACAGGTCATACAGCTCAAGTCAGACAATGTTTTCAAATAACCATGATTAAGTTGACAGCAAGACAAATAACTACCCATGGCATTAATGGCTGCAGCAGCACAATGAAATGCTGGGGGACCAAACAACCCCTGACACTGGCATGGCCCTGAGTTCAGAGATGAGTATTAGTGTTGGAGAATTGCTCCAGCAAGGACTACCCTATCATCAACCATACAAGTTTAGGCTCAGCCATTATAAGGATGGCAATGAAGATGCCAATCAGGAAAATTTTCTCCTTCAGGAGAGGGAAAAAAACATGTCAAAACCTGTTTAGAGCAATGGACTTCCTCTTGTACCTTTAAGGAGCTTTTGGTGGGAATGCAGTAGGTACCTATGTCCATGTTCTAACAGAACAGAAGAAAATGACAATATCATTTAATTAAGGAGCAATGAGATAAATCAAAATAGAATTTCTAACAACTATCTTGCTCTGCTATACTTACAAAAAAAAATCCTACTCTGTAGATCAGGCTGAAGTAAAAAATTCATTGAACATTTTAATTACTAGCTAATATTCTCCCTTTAGTATAGAACTGTCTCTTTTCCTAGCTGATGTTCTCTATTTCCAGTGGAAATACGAAAATTTATTGAAAATGAGATTCTGGTCTTGTACATTTTCATATTTCAGAGGTCAATTTGCATACTAATCATACTCCTCTTCCATATTCCACAAGTACATTCACAAAATATGGTACAAATCGACAAGGCATAACAGCTTCTATCAAAAATACAAACACATGAGCACTGTCAAGTTACAGCTTAAAGCAGCACTTTCTTTCTGGCAATGTCAATTTGCAAATATGGTAGTCACAGGACTTGTGGAATTCATGGAGCAGACAGGATTCAGAAGAGGAAAAATTTGAAAAGTGGAGAAAGAAAGATGCTAGACAACACTAGAAAACAGAATGGCACAGTGAGAAAAAGATGGAGAGAAACAAGGAGTGGAAGGGTGCATGTTCTATGGAGAGGTGAAATGAAGGGAAATGGGATCAGGAACAAGGCTGATGCTAAGCACAGAAGAAAGTATCTCAGAAATAAAAGCTGCTTTTTGGCTGCTAAATTTTGCTGTTAGGCAGATCCAAATAATTTGCCAACACTGCCTGCTCCATAAATAACTACTTGCAAATGTGTCCTTTCATTTTATGTATTTATTTTCGCTAGCTCTTCCACTGGTGATAAACACTAGATAAACACTTACTTTGCTAATTCTCTCTTCTCACAAACACCCCCCCACCAAAAAAACCCCAAACCAAAACAAAAAAACCCAAACCAAACAAAAAAAAAACCAAAAAAAAAAAACCAAACACCCAAAAAACCCCAAATCCAAACCAAACCAAAAAACCACCAAAAAATCAAACAAACAAACAAAAAAATTCCTTACTCCTTCTTAAGGGACAATCAAAAAGACAAACTGCTCATAAAACACACAAGCAAAAGAAAGCATCGCAGGAGAATTCCTGCATGGCTGAAAATAAAACCCAAAATCACATCAAAATTGTTGGCCCAGAGTAATTTTCAATGAACCACAACTGTTATTTCTCATGCCAGCTGGGAACATAGAGACTTTATTAATGCATGATTTCTGCATTTACCTCATATTTCGAACCTGGAATAAATTAGAAACAGACTTAAAGGCCACATTCTGCAGGATGAAGTAAACAAATGTGTTTTACCATATATGCTTTTCAGAATGAATTAAAGTCAGGCAGCATTTGTTCAACTTGCTCACAGCAGACAGCTTTCACTCTGTGCAACAGGCTGTAAGAAAAACTGACAATTCAGAGAAGGCTGCACTTAACCTTCAAAAAACAGCCATCCACTTCTGCTTTCTCCCCACTTCTGCTGTGTCACTGCACTGAACAGCAAAGGAGCTAAGTAGCTTTTTAAACAATAAATACTGTGACTGCCACCTGAAAATATAACTTCTATTCAGCCTTGTGTTGCCAGGCAAGAACACTGATATCCCAAAATTTAACAGTTTGAAGCAGGAAAAAAAAAAAAGGAACTTAAACTTCATTCTCATTCCCACCAAAAGTGATGCTGTAAACAGAAGCAGATGTGCCTTGGGATGCAGAGGTTCTCAAGGGCTGCTGGCTGCACACAGCTGGCTCCATCTCATCCTGAAGGTTCCTCTCATGGCTTGCTCTCAGAAGGGTCAACCCAGGGATCAATAGACAATATACCATATATTAAAAACACCTAACCAGAAGAGCTCCCACTTCCACTTGACTTTTTTTTTTAAATTGGTCTAAGTTTAAGAGAAAGGCTTAAAAAGAACACTGCTGCTCCCAAACTAGATTGAGATTTTTTTTTTCAAAGGGGAGCACGAAATCCTGCTCCAAATTCAACCCCATGGTTCTGAGGATGAACAGACAAGAACGAAAGTTGGGTCAAGATCAGGCTGAAGCCTTTGGAGAGAACCCAAAGTGTCCCTGCATGTGCTCCTCAGGCCACTTTTAGCAGCCTATAGACCCACTATGAGACAAGTGCTGCATGAAAGCATGGCTCAGAAATGAAACAACTACTTTTAAATAACATCTGAATTGTTTCTGTGAATGAAAACAGCAGGTTATGCTTCATCAACTACACACATTTGTCCCAACTCAGATTTTCAAAGTATATTTCTATCAGGGACTAAAGGATGATGGCAACCTCTCACTGCAATCAAAAGCAACCACTGCAGTTCATCTGCACAGAACATCTAGCTATCAATCAGGTAAATACAGTAATTTCACGAATACAAGCCGCACCAATTTGACCAAAAGTTTGGTGGAAACCCGGAAGTGCGGCTAATATTCGAGGGCGGCTAATACATTAACAATATTCTAAAAGCTGCTAACACGGAAGTGAGAGCCCGCGGCAGCCCCAAGCCAAGCTGGAGCCCGGTCGGCCCCGGCTGAGGTGGGAAAGCCTGGCAGAGGCGGGGCCAGCAGTGCGGGGGGCGGGCGGCAGAGCCTGGGCCAGCAGGGCGGGGGAGCCCGGGAGAACTGGGGCTAGCAGTGCAGGGGAGCATGGCAGAAGCAGGAAGCCCGGCGGGTGGGGCTGCCTGGCAGCGGGGGAAGCCCAGCAGAATCGGGGCCAGCAGCGTGGGGGAGCCCGGCGGTGCAGGGGCCTGCAGTGCTGGCCAGGGTGAGCAAACGCAGCGGCGGTGCAGACGAGAGGGGGCGGCCGGCGAGCTTGGCGGCGGCGGCCCCGCCGGCAGAGCCTGGCAGCGGCGGCAGCCCTGCCGGCCGGGCGAGCAAACATGGCACGGGGCGGCCGGCGTGCCTGGCAGCAGCGGCGGCGGCTGGCCCGCCGGCAGGGCGAGTAAACGCGGCAGCGGGGCGGTGCTGATGGGAGAGGGGGGCCAGCGAGCCCGGCGGCGGTTGCAGCACCACCCGGCCGGCCCCGTCGGCAACCATGAGCGGGCCGAGCCTTCCTGGCCCCGCCCCGAGCCAGTAAAGCCCGCTATGCCGCGATCCTGTTACTAATTGGCCAGTTTGTGAAAGCTGCGCACGGATTCTCGCTACGAATGAAAGTGCGGCTAATATTCGGGGTGCGGCTTATCTATTGACAAAGACAGTAACATTGTCGAGGCACCGGAAGTGCGGCTTATACTCCGTGCGGCTTGTATTCGTGAAACTACTGTAACTTGAAAAAATGTCACCATCAGAATGGAGTTTGGATTAAACCTTTAGTGTACTAGCAAATCATTGCAATACACACCATTTTGGTATTTTTGCTGAACAAAACTTCACCATTCCAAAAGACCTCAAAAAGCCAATAAAGTTGAACTAAACAATTTTTAAAAATAAACTCATAATCTTATGGCTAGGCCAGCACCCATAAGTAAGCACCTCTAAATAATGTCTCTGGAACATTGTTTATTTAAAAAGAGAGGCCAAAAGCACCATTGGTGGATACCTAAAATGTCTTGGTCTCTATTTTTTTTAAAATTTTGTAAATAAAAATGTACTCTTACTTCAGCTAAGCTTAAGAATTAGTTTAAAGTCATAATTTCCCCACTAATTTATAATTTATCCAGCTACCCTAAGAATAAATGCAGTGAACAATATGTTGCTTATATGGCAGTTACTATTATGGGAAAAATGTATAGAAGAATTAATAATTCTGAGAAACAGTGGTGCTTGAAATTAAATGCATGAGCAGTCCTTACAAAACATAATTTCCAAGCTGTTTTTATGGAAATTTTTACAGTCCTATGGATGTTTTAGTCGCAAAAGCACAGATTTCCATAAAGTTATTTTTAATCATCAGATTTACTATGTATTTATTTCTGTTTCATATCAGCTTTTAGTATCAATGAAATATTCTGACTGTACTAGTAAAAGACTGAGTTCATACTCTGGGGTGTCTAAATGAGAATTATTAATCTATTGACAGCAATTTATGTTCCAAAGGAGACACACAACACACAGTAAAGGTAAGAAAATTAAATAAAATAAGACAAAACATTAAATCTTGGGTTAGATGCCCTGTGATAAATATATTCATAATTCTAAATGATTAATGAATTGGATCATACATATGAATCTCTCATTTCTTAAGTGTCTGTTTAAGTACCATGTGTGCTGCATTTATGGATAAGGGAAGGGTTGTACACCTTGTCCCCCACACTGTGTCCAACCTGGTTTTTCATGGACCGGATTTCCAGCCTTAATGAGAATGAGTTACATTCCAAACACAAAAGCAAACAGAGAATAAAACTCCATCTATAAGCACAAATAAAAAGGAACAACAATCACCCATTTAGCTGACCTATCTTAAGGTTACTGACTTCATATGCTAAGCAAATATTTTGCACAATCTTTCATTATCCTGTTCATGTATCCCTCCTGGTCATCACCAATGCTGGCAGGCTCCTAAGAGGGCTTAGCCCATCAATATCTGAAGTATTGTGAAAATCTAATGCCACTCATTCTACAGTTCATTCCAATCAATACCAGCTCCTTTACATTTCACAGGCAGCATGATCAGCCATGGAGGAAAGGAGATGGCATCCTGCAGGTGTACATAACCTTTTGGCAGCTATGTACATTAAAACAACCTGCTCAGCAATGCAATTATCTTAGTGAAGTGCTGTCAATCAGAGAACATTTCTATATACAACCTGGGGGCAAGAGGAACAAGGAGTTTTGGGTACCAGTTCTGGCTCCTGTTCAGGGCAGCACTTCAGCAAACCCCTGAGCTAAGCACTGAGGGTCCTTAAAGCCAGTGGGCCATAAGCAAATGCTTAATTACAGAATTAACTATGTTCAGAATTGAGTCCAAACAGCTTAATCTTGCAGTAGATAAACACCATCAGCTGCCATTACACTGAGAGTTGTTAATGCTGGGGTAACTGAAAAGTTTGGATGTGCACATAGTAGCTAGAATCCATGTCTCCAGCAACAAGGAACAGAGGCAGACCTGTGCTAAAGCTGAAAATCAGTTATTCTTCTTTTAAAACAAATTCAGCACTTTGGAATATGATAAATCCCCTTTTTTTCATCCCATGAAAGAAAAATTAATAACCTCGAGGTTATATTTATTTTTGTACATACAGAGAATATATTATTTCTTTAAATCTACACAAGGATGAAAAGCTCAGACAGAAATCAAAAAAAAAAAAAAGGAAAAAAACCTTTAGGATGGCAAAATACATTTGAAAACATTCTCTATGGCCAAGGTATTTTGTCTAGGGTGCAAGCAAAGTGGATTTTAAGTGTTTTAAGTGAATTCTAACAAAACACTCCTTTTCAGCCCTACTTTGCTTTTAGCAGCACTATTTCTTCCTTATTAGCATTCAAGGTTTACTAATTACCCATTGCATTCCTAAACATATTTTTGGGAAGTGATAATAGCAGCACATTCTGTGATGGAGGGAAGACTTTGTTGGCACTTAGGCACTTGAAATGTGTGAAGTGAGGGTGAAGGAACTTGAGCCCTGGGTGAAAGTGTAAGTAGATTTCAGAATATCTGACAAGCGGGATTTAGAGCCACAAGTGTAACAAGTGCACACTAAAGCAGCTGAATGTCAAAACAGAAAGGAGATATGTCACTCTCAAAATGGCATATTATTTTTTTAACTACTTGAGACTTTAAGAATGCACATCTGATTGCTCATTAAAGCAATTATTATCATAGTTTTCATAGTTTCTTAAGCACATTACACTGCATCTTTGTGAGATTTTCTACCCAAGCCATTCAACTCTCTTTTTTTCCTGTTGAAAAATAACATTTAAATTATTTAATAGACAATTGGTGCTGACTAGTGACCAGAAGTCCAAATAACCAAGCAGAACTTCTAAGGAATAAATTGTGAAAGCAATTTGAAAATTGCAGGGTTTAAAGAACATCGCAAGTCTCATCTGAGTAAAAGAACTTCTCCTCAAATAATATTATTTTTCATTTCAAACACATTTCCTTGCCTGTTGAGGGAGGGAGGAAGGAAAGGAAAGGAAGGAAGGAAAGGAAAGGAAAGGAAGGAAGGAAGGAAGGAAGGAAGGAAGGAAGGAAGGAAGGAAGGAAGGAAGGAAGGAAGGAAGGAAGGAAGGAAGGAAGGAAGGAAGGAAGGAAGGAAGGAAGGAAGGAAGGAAGGAAGGAAGGAAGGAAGGAAGGAAGGAAGGAAGGAAGGAAGGAAGGAAGGAAGGAAGGAAGGAAGGAAGGAAGGAAGGGAGGGAGTCTGATATCTTTACAGCTGAGCAAGCAGATGAGATTCTGTTATAAGAATAGATTGCACAATCACAGGACCCCCAGCCTCGAACCTTCAAAGCTCAAAAATTTAGAGCACAAGAAATAGGCCCAGAAATCCACTTTTTTATGAGTATGTAAACATCTTTCCCTCCTTCTTCAGACATACTGATTTTGCCATAAGTGCATCAAAACTGTAAGAAGTCTCTACCCTAGTTTTAAAAAATAATCAAGGATTCTATCTATAAAAATAGTGACACTAATGAATTACATACCCAGTTCTTCATGCCTGACACACAAACAAGTCAAAGAAAATGTAAGGAACAAGTGAAAGCAATCTAAGAACAATCTAAAAACACTAATTTACAGAAGATGGTTTATGTCTGTTTTCTCTCATGGGCTTCTTGTTAAAGATTTACCAATTCCAAGGAGGCCAGCAAGGGTCCTTCATTTTACAAGCAAAAATTAGCTCTCAAATTACTGGGAAGTTTCAAAATAAAAGAAACTTTTGCAATATGTTTATGTTTTCCTCCTAATAATGCAGAATTACTTTTCCACAGAATTGTACCATCTTGAGTACTCCTCTGAAACTGAGCCATGGTGCTGAAATAGCTTTTCTAGTCAATGAAAGGTCACAATTCCTCAGCAAATGGCATTCACACAGATGGCAAGAAATAAGACATTTGCTTTTAGACTCCTAGTTTTTCAGCAATCTCAAGTACTGCAAAATTGGATTCACAAAGAGTAAGACACTCAGCTTTTCCTAATATTTCCCAAGGATATATAAAACAGGCAGTAGTATCATTAGGCCACCTGTCAAGTCCTTTGCGTTGAAAAAGTTTAGTTGTTTGTTCTGTTGTACAAACTAAGATTACACCAAAAAAGGTTTTTCACATTTATCTTCTTCATGAATATCATGAATATGCATTTTTTGTTTTTGTGATCTTACAGATTTTCAAGTTGCACAAAAATTAGAGAAAATCAAGTGCTAATTCCAGTCCTGTAAATTGACATAAAGCCACATGCTGAGCATGAATCCAGGGATCTATAATATCTTCCTTAGCCATTATTCTCAACAGGCCTGTATGGATACACCTGTAGGCAGATTTGTAGGAGCTAAGGATCTCTTGCTTACACATTAATATTTACACTGTTTCTTCAGTTTTTACTACATAATCACTTTTAAGTTGGAAAACAAACCAACTAATTAAATTTAGAGACTGTAGTCACCCATTCTAGCACTGTCACTACTACATTCAGAATTATATTATCACGTTATTTTAGTAGAAGTATTATGTGAATTCTTCAATGTCATTATTTTAAAGTATTAATGTGAATAAAGCTTTTCTATGTGTATGTGATATCCATCTAAAGGTCTGTTCATCCCTTTGCTGTTGACAAGATGAGACATGGACAGGACAGCTTGCACCATGATGGCACAGTCCCCATCCTCCTTGTTTCTGTGAAACAGCCATGCCATGAGCATCAACCTTTCGTGATTCTCCCAGCTGTTTGACTTTGTGTCTTGCAGGAGCTGTTTATTATTGTTGGTCCATTCACTGTTGGTAGCAGTGCTCCCTCCAGTCTTCCCATTTGCCTCCCAGCCCTGTCCCACACCACTCTCCACAGCCAGCCCGGACACTGAGCTCAGTGAAGGGCAGTGAGGAACTGATCCATCACGAGACAGACACAACAAAAACTGTACTTTCTCAACTGCCAGGCATGCAAAAAGTCACAAGAGACTGTGCTGGCCAAATGGGCATTCCCTTTGGCTGTGTAAAGGTGAGCTTTCTGTCAAAAGTAGAGACCTTCTGTGAGGTATTCCCTGAAGGGTGCTGGCTCCCACCCCAGCTGCAAACAGCTAAGTATCTACTACTTACACTCAGCCAGCTCTTTCACTTGGTAGTTTGTACAATCTGGGTAGCTTTGAAGGAATAAAAACTTGCCTAGCCACCATCTGGCCTTTTCTTTCTTTATGCCATGCACTGTACAACAGCAGCAGTTTTCACGATCAGCTGCCCTCAGTCAGGGCTTAAACCTTCTTGGGTATCAGCAAACCTCTCATTTCACTTCCACAGGAACTGCAGCAGCCAGCAAAGCTACTGAAGCTTTTTATACCCATCCTGACATTAACTTATGGACACTACCAGAGAGTGCATGTGTGTATTTGAAAGGATGCTGCATCCCACTGCCTGCTCCCGTCCCATTGCTCACAGCACACCCAGTTCCCACATGGAGCTCTGATACCAGACACACAGCAGGCAATGGGTCAGAAACAGCCCAAATTTGTTGTCTCCTTTGCCTCTGTGTACTCATTTCCTTTTCACAACTCTTAAATTCAAGCAAGGAATTGAAACTTTAGGTGATTCTGTCAAACCAGTTAAGGACTTGTTACCGTGTGTCATGATATTGATTCAGGAATGTTTCTCCAGCTCCTGCTTTGGGTAAATGTGACAGACTACCCAGAGCTTCCCAACACAAACCCCAAACTCTTTCAAAGCACAGTCTTGTAATGACTGTAAAACACACCAGGTGCTGTTCATCCATGGGAAAACCCTCCAATACTTCTTGCCTGGAGTAACTTGTATTATAGAACCAAGGAATAATCAAAAGTGGTGCTGCCTTGTTATTGCCCTTTGCCTTTTTTCTGCTGGTACCTGGGTTTGCCTTCTGCATGATAATATCAGCTGTAAAGAAACTCACAGCACTTACAGGCATCTTTACTCTCCCTGGACATGAATACACACTAATAGCTTAAAACCTCTCATATCCTAGATAAACCTGAGCCCTTGGAGCATCCTTCTGTGCTCTTATCTATGGCCTATAATGCGGCTGCAATCTGCCTCAAAGCAGGAACAACACCTCTCCATAACAACACATTCATGCTGCCTTTAAAAGTGGATTATGTGAATTTGGGAACAGGCTGGTGATGATGGGATGGTGGGCATGACAGATAAACTCCTTCCCAGGGACTGGAGCTGACCCAGGCTGGGCTTCCAGGGAAGTTAGCTCTGCTACAACTGCAAATCAAAAAATGGAAAATAACAAAAGCATATTTAAAAAATGAGGATAAGGTGGCATCTGCCCCCATTCAAGTTCTCCATAATGGTGGCTTCAGTTAGAAGTCCTAGGATGGTCACATACACAGATGCAGGACTTGTTACCCACAGAGCACATTTAAAAGGCTTGGGGATGCCCAAAATCCTACATTTTAACCCTAAGGGTGCCTCATGCCTTCAGCTCTCTAGGAAAAACAAATTACAGAGGATGTTCTTTAGGACATGGGGTCTCATCTCATTCCTTTGGCCCTGCAAGCTCTAACTAGGAGCAACTCTTATTCCTTTTCTCCTGGGTAATTCAAATGAAGATGGAGAAATTGCTTAAAGATGAGAGGGATGGAGGGAATACATACGTTATTACCAAACTCCATTCAGCAGTGAAGAGATGAGTAAATCTGAAGGTTTTATGCATCTTTAAAACCAACCCTGGTGTCCTCCATAAGCCAAGAGTGGGCTTTTAAACACAGTTACAATTTACCTATACATCACCTCTCTGTTGATTCATCTGAATCGTTAATGTCACAATGAAGAAAACAGTCTCACTTCCCAGGTAATTACTGTAAATCTATTAAAATGAATTAAATCTCTATTGAAAAGGCTTGTTTGCTCCATATCTATCCTGCTAATGTGTATCTTTTCCTTCATTATATCTGGTAAACTGTCAAGCCTGCTATGTGGGGGAAATCAATAATTAAAGAGATTTACAGTAATTACTCCAATAACACACATTCTTGCCACTTAAAATACAAATGAAACCCGCTAAATTAAAATTTTCTCTGTCAACAAAGATGGGTATGTCAAGCACTCTTCCTCAAAGAGTTTTGACACTGCTCAGAAAGTCATTACATTGAGCAACAAGTCTCCTGCAGAATATTTTACAGAGTATTTTTATTTGCTCAGTGGTATTTATCATCAGTGTGTTTCAAGTTATGAGATATGAGTCAATAACAGAACCACAGCAAGCAAGGAAAAGACCCTACTTCTCTCAAAGAGCAAAAACAAATGAGTGACATTGGCAAGCAATTTCAGTGTAACTGGCCTCCCTGCATCTGATCTGGTATTTACAGCAAATGCCTGCATGGACACATATACAATATGAATACAATTTAAAATACATACATACAAATAAATACTTTCATGTATTTGTTTATAATTGCATATTCACTGTTTTGATAACATGCATGTTCAGATGCATAAGGTAACAAGCATTTTTCTTATTTCAGGAGGTCTCTTTTAAAGTGAACTGAATACAGGTAATTTCATTATTTTATAATAAAAAAATAATATTTTGATCTATTCTAATAAAAATCCCAACGTGTACAAACACATGTAGATGGGGACATGCAGGCACCCCAAATCACCCCAAATTACATTAAATGCTTGAATTGCAATAGCTAACTTCACATTATTAACCTCCTAATTATAGTGGAGACTGATGACAAGTTTTTAGTAAAACGGGTTCATGGATAGGAGAGTTGCACAGCTGAAATAAAAGAGCCTGTCCTCTCACACTCATCTCAACTACTTCCCTACCCTTGAGACATTTTTGCCCTGACACAATCTCTTGGTAAAATTGATTTGGGATCAGAAGGGCTGATTTTCCTCTTTGTCACTGCCATTCACCGTTTCCCCAGGGCTGGAGCAAGGATGGAATCACCATCCTTGGAATGATCAAAAGGCGTGAGGATGTGGAATTTGGGGATATGGTTTAGTGGTGCTGGGTTAATGACCGCACTCTATGATTTTAGAGGCCTTTCCTACCCTTAAGGATTCTAAGAGGGTGGAGCAGGAGCCAGGATTAAGTGTGAAACCACTGCTTTGCTGGGTGGCAGAGAAAGAAATCATAACCTGACAATCATAAAACTGAAATATCTGGAAGTCTTGCTGAAGGACTTGTGTTTTCCTTTAGGCCAAATTCTCCATCAAGACAGTAATTTTAATGGCTTAATATTTTCATCTCACCTACCTCAGGCAAAACAGGCTGCCTTTTTTTCTAGAAAGGGAAAAAAACAAGCAGTCCTAAACTCTATCAGAAGTCGTAGCATAGGCAAAAATCCTGAAATTACTTAAAGAAAAAAGAAATAATTTGACATGAATATGCTATATTCAAACCTAGTCTCATTTTAAGAATAATTTTTTCATTGTTTGTGATAGGTGTCTGTGCCCCACAGGTGGAATTAACCAGCAAATCCCAATTTTCCAATTGTGCTGCAGTATAGATTAAGATGATCTTGATTTTCCTATTATGATATGCACAGAACAATTTTCTTTATTGGACATCACTAGTCAGCCTTGAGTGATGTAGCAGTGACTTCAAGGTCCCATGTTCCTCTCTGGAAAGTTTTGTGATGTGCTCCTACAATGATCTGGGGGTCAGGGCCCACAGAGTTATTTAGGCTTTTCTCTCATTTATATAAAAGATGAGATTCTCTCTTTTCTCTCATTTATATAGAAGATGAGATTCTCTCTTATTTTTTTGTTCAGCTAAGCCACTGATATTCAATATTTGCTGAGATAATCACTTGACATTTCACAAAATATCATAGTATTCTTCATTACAAAGCAAGCCTTGCTCATGCCTTAGGTAAAGGAAATAAATGGATGTACTAGACCAGTGTCACTGAAACACTAAAACCTTCCGCCCATGCATCTTTTTGGGAGGCAACCCCAATTCCTCCTAGTCTTATTGACATGACTCCTGATCTTATTGACTGAACTTTCGCCACTGAGGACTGAGTTGATTTACACAGGCACATACATGATTATTTCAGATGTTGAGATGAAAAAGTTTTAGGTGAGATTGAGTGGGACACAGAGGGAGCAGGTAGAGAGAGCTGCTGTCTTACTGAAGAATCAGTTTGGGTTGAAATTTCATTCCAGCCCCCTTGCCACATTCCACCAGACCATGTTGCTCAGAGCACCATCCAACCTGAGAGTGAACATTTCCAGGGATGGGGGAACCCACGACTTCCCTGAGCGACTCGTGCCAGCGCCTCACCACCCATCACAATAAGGGATTTCTTTCTAACACCCAAACCAAAACTATTCTCTTTCAGTTTGGAACCATCCTTTCTCTACCCCCACCTTGGCTGTCCTGTGTGTTTCTATTTTCACTGTGTGTTGGGCTGCTGCTCACACTTAAGAAGTTAGGGAAGTAATTCCATGGAAGAGCCTGAGCGTGATCTCTGCTGTCACTGAAGCTGAAGGCAGTGCTCTGCATGAGGGTGAGTGAACTTGAGATGAGGGCATTCCACATGCTCAATGTACTTTCAATATCACACAGGTCAGGAAAGGCTAAGAGGCGTGGAAGAGACCAGAGAGGGAGTAAAGTGTAATCAAGGGGAGAAAGGAAAAAAAAACAAAACAAAACAAAAAAAAAAGCAGCAAAAAGATCATCTGTGAAAAAAGCTGCATTCACTGATGCTTAACATAGCCATCACACAGAGCACTGCTCCTGTATTTTTTATAATACATGTCCCTTTTTTTTTTTTTTTTTGCTTTGTATGCTTCTATTTATATTTAACAATACCTTTTATTCACCCTCTCTGCACCCAAATAATAAAAACAAAAAATCAGAAGGCAAGCCCCACTGGGACTCCAAGCTAACACTTACACATTTCTGATGGCAGCATAAAGAGACCAGCATCATCATGGTCTCTTGACCTACATGGCAAGCACTGCTACTGTGCTGAGGCAGCATTGAAAAAGAGATTAAATGCTTTCCCTTGAAACAGCTGTGGAATAATGCAGACTCTGCTGCGTGCTAAATGCACAGCTACTGCTGCTCTGGCAAATGCTGGAGTGCTTTTTACCCACACATTGCTTCAGGAAATAAAAACTTCAAAATCCAAGAAAACACTTGAAATAGAGCTGAAGTTGATTTTTTTTTTTTCCCCTACTGTCTTGGGTTACAATACAGGATGTGATAAAAAGGTATATATTCCATCACCATCTGTTGAGGGTGGGGGCCGTGATCCTTATCTCCACGGCAGATATTCTGCTAATGGGCCATCCATTGAAACCAGACAGGACATTGCTCTTTATCTTTTCACAACCCATCCTTCCTCCAGCAAGTCATTTTCTGCTAATGATCCATTGAGTCCCACTGTGGGACTGATAAAATTACTGCATCTCATTGGAAGTTGCTCCAACCAGGGGGAAGAGCCCAACATTTCTTACCAAGATAAAAACAGAGGTTTTGGGACACTAAGGTAGCCCCTTTCTCCACTGGACTCCAGAGGAAAACCGGATTTCTCCACATCACCACTGGACCTCCAGAGGGAAACTGCACCTTCTACAGGAGCACTGTTCCAACTGAATCACATCTGTCACTGCAGGAGGATGCAGCCACCATTTAATGGGACTGCTACCAACACCCTGACTGACGGGGTGTCAGGTTGTACTCTGACTTTGTCAGGGTTTGGAGTTTGTCTCTTTGTAGCACTGTATTTCTATTTTAATTTCCCTAGTAAAGAACTGTCATTCCTAATTCCCATATCTTTGCCTGAGAGCCCCTTGATTTCAAATTTATAATAACTTGGAGGGAGGGGGTTTACATTCTCCATTTCAAAGAGAAGCTCCTGCCTTTCTTAGCAGATACCTGTCCTCCAAACTAGGACACCTACCTCTTCAGTTTTGGTGCTAAATATGTGTTTGGCATCTCCCTTGACTACATCTGTGCTCCTCTAATTCATTATTCTCACCCAGATTCTAAACTAGGTGAATATTATTAATTAAGTGGATATGGCAGCAGCTTCTGAACTGATGCGCTGCTTGTATTACATCTGGGAAATGGGATTGTATCAGCCTTTAAAAAAGATAAATAGTGTGTGAGGTTTGTAAGTTATGAATTATCCTTGCCTACTAAATTAACAACAGATAAATGAAGTACCCTTTTCATCATATTCATCCAAAACTCAAAAAAAACCCCCCAAACAAACAACAAAACTAGTAATCATGCCATTAGTTGCAGGACTTGCAAAACAAAGCTGTGTTTTCTGCATGTCTGGTATTTCTGTCACATCATGCTACTTGTAAGCTGTCTGTCATTTTGGGTCATGCTCTCCCCAGGCTGGAATCTCCTCTGCCCTCTCTCCTTGCTCTCTACAGAATGGTCATTACTTCAGGAGGGTGAGATACCAATTTTAAAATTTTTGAGTTAATATTTCTGGCAGAAAGGTAAAGACAACAATTGTATCTCATTAGCTCATTAGCTAATTACTACAGAGCTGGGAATAAACAGGTTTGTCACCCATTTCCCTACTTTGTACTGAAATCTCAACCACTACTATTGAATGCTAAAGACTATAGAGCACCTCCTCTTTTTGGCTGAAAAGAGGTTTTCCAGCTCTTCCAGTATTTTCTAAAAATACTGTGAAAACTATACCAAGAAAAGAGTATGCCTTGAAATATGGAGCATAGTAGTGAATGAGAAGTTTCTTAGAAAAAAAAAATTCTAGCTTTTCTGTGAACTTATTTAGGGTATAGACTTTACAGGTGCCAAATCAAACACTAAATATAAATATTTATTAAACATTGTGATGATGCTGCAAGACACAACAAATAAAAAAATAACTGACATGACACGCTCTCAGTTTTTATATTGTTAAAGAAAACATTCATTTTTAAATTACATAATGTTGCTTATCTCAGTTGCAAAAAAAAAAAAAAATAATAATAATGCGTGCTCAGAGGCACACCAAATTTATACATTTTCAGATCCTGAGCTGCTGGTTAGGGCAGGTTCCCAACAAAGGGGATTTGTGGGGTAAAAGCCTCCTCAGCCACAACTTACAGTGGTAAAGACCAATGAAAGAAATTCCTTGTTCAAGCCAGTTCTTAAAAGTAATGGTTATAAAAAAATGCAACCTTACTTTTTTACATTATTAAGTGATCCCTTCGAGCAGTGAGCTGAAGCTGTAATTTCTGCTAATTAAGATATCATTATTATCCTATGCATACTGCTCAAAGGAGCTTGAGAATGTTAAGGTCTCTGAAGAGAATCCCCTCTAGTCCTTCTGCCTACTAATTTTTTATATCTGCCTACATACCTTTTATCTCACCAGTAAACACCTAGGATTCATTCAGTCCTAGTGAGCAGCAGGCTTGCACTGACTGTCCAGTTTTTATAGTTAGGTGAATATTTGGGTAATAGAGTTTGTATGAAGCCAAATTAGAAATCAAATAAATGATAATATGACATGCAATCATTTTCAGTGTCTGATAGCTTAATAGTAAGGACCCACTTTAATGCTATGCCAACTCCATAATCCCAAAAATTGAATACATTGAAATGCATACCTCTTCTATCATATTTAGTTACTAATTTGCTAATATTATTCATCTGTTCAATATTTTCCTAAAATCCTCTGCTTGGAACATGATATTATTTTATGATTGAAAAAGTAGCAAAAATAAAATGAGCAGCTGTTAACCTCAGCAATCACTGACCACATACAACTATAAATGCATAAAGTACTCATTTTTCAAAAACTGCATTCTTTTTTTCCTCTCCATTTGTGGAAATCCAACTTTGGATTCACCAAGATGTTGCCAATTAATCTAACACGCACAGCAGAATGATCGCTTAGCTCTAAGCAAATTGTTCATATTGCACATTACATCCCTGCTCATATTTATTTTACACCTTTACATTTGGACATAGCCAATAACCTCCTTGGTAGTGTTAACTGCTCTGGAATTTATAAATCCAGATCAAGCAGGATGGACTGCAGTCAGAATCCACAGAACCATTGAAACTACACCAGGATTCACACTTATACTATCAAATCTCTGCCACGAATGTTACTTCCAAATGTCAATTATTGAGGGATTATCCATTGTCAGAGTCACTCCCATGTAAGTAATTCTAAAATAACTATTTGCCTCTCATTTTAAAGACTGATTAAAAAAAAATTGCTGATGAGAAACTAAAATACAGTGTGGAAAATGTGTCCACAAGACAGGAGGGGGAGAGGCAGATCTGTCAGGATAGCAGCTGGAAGAAGGGAGCTGCCATTGCCCTGCACTAGAGGGTGAGACCTCCACGGGTAAATGTAAACTGGGAGAGGAGAAAACTGGCTTAGACAGACTGGTATAATTAAAACTGGATGAAAAACGTGAGACTGGAGGACAAGACTAGGATTCCATCTGGGCACAAAGACGACAAAGAGAGTTGGGAGCCTCACTAGCAAAGACTTGCTTTAATTAGGCATCAGGAAAAACAACTGGACAATCATCAGGGGACACCAAAAATTATCAGGTTAGGGAACTGGGCAGTTTCTCCTACAGGGTGAGGAGGAGGAGGAGTCATTGTGGCATCTTGCCATGCTGCCTTCCAAAAAAAAATCCCCAAGAGGCTCTGTGGTGCCTCTCAGGGACAGCAACTTCTGCCACCAGCTCCTCTCTCAGCCAAGGACAGAGGGCCCTGGTGAGTAACAAAAGACATCAAGTGGATGCCTCATCACAATTTCTTACTTTCAAATCATGGGCAGCTGCAATTCAAGAGCTACACAAAAGATCAGGAAGGCTGTCACTATTAAGAAGTTAAGAAATACACGAAATAAATGGCTCATAAAACCTCCCTCCTCCATATGCAGATGCTGTGACAAACCAGAACATCAGGCACACAAGGCAAGAGGACTCATATTGGAAAAACATTTTCAAAATTACAATTTATTAATTTTTTATTATTTTTCAACCAGAAAAAATTGCTTCTTTAAACACTTAGTGCCATTTTAATGTTCTTTACTAGAGGTCTTCTAATTACAGCGGGGCACATGCAATATCACATTCTTTGTATCTACTCTCAGAGGATAAGTATTGAAATTGAATCTCCTTAAGATCATCAACCTTTTAGTTCAATGTATGTAATCTTTTCTAATATGAACTTACACGTAGGTTTTGTAGCACAAAATTCCTTCAGGCACAAAGTAATGCTTTTTCCTCCTGGGCTAAAAGGTTGGAATGAGCAGCTTTGAAAGCTGTCACCACGACATCAAACACTGTACCTGCCTCTTCCTTCACTGTCAGTGAGCAATATTATTTCATAACCAATCTAGTTCTAGGCTGATTTTGCCCACAGTTAATAACAAAAAAAAAAGTTACAAAGCCAAAAGGCAATCTTTTCAAAACATATATTTTAAGCATCCTGAAAGGTCTAACTATACGTACAATGTCACATAAAAATAAATGGGAATATTTCCCCACTGCAGTTGAAGTATCTGGTGGAAGCAGAGGAGAAACAGTGGCAGAACAGTTATGGCATCTTGGTAGAGATGCAGAGGGTTTTTCCAGACTCTTAGCAAAAATTCCCCTGGATGATGCAGCTGTAATGGGCACACATGTCCATGGCCTCACAGAAATTGTAACTTAACCCTGTGAGATTATCTAATGGCACCTCAGAGGCTTTGACCTCGATCATCCATGCATTCAGGGACCATTTATATTTCAGGTGGCACTCATCCTCAAATAACAAAAATTATTTTATACCAATTCAATGCTTCTCTGAAAGTAACTGCTTTGTAGATTTGCTCCACATTTTGTAAAAAAGATTCCCCTGAGAGTGGAGTCAACCCAAACCAGCTACTCCATCACCTTAGGGGAGGAACTGCTCATCACCTCCTGATCTCATTCTTTGGTCTCTGGACTCCCAAACCAGAATAGAACAGTCCTGGTACTTCAGGGTATTCCCTTTTGTTCCAGCACACTATTGAAATGATGATGCTAGGGCATACAGAGGCATCTAAAGGAAAGTTATGATCAGTGAATTTTCAGTTATCATCAGTGAATTTTCCAACACAAAGCCTTTTTCCCCAGAGAAAAGGAACAAAGGAAGAATAGAAACACAACCAAATAATACATATTACCATTCATTTTCCCAGCCTTAATGACTCTATGATTCTGTAATTTCTCTAACTTCTACAGATGGATCTTTAACCAGAGCATCTGAAATGGCAAATCACAACTGAATTTTGAGAGTTATGATAATACACCTACCTTTGACCTCTTGCTTATTAATATAATATCTGCCTGCTTGCAACTGCATAGAAACAACTTTTAAAAGCCTGTTATATCCTGATCCTGCTTTACTCAAACGTCTGCTGCAATTGAAAGGAGGGTCAAGAGTAGATGAAAACCTGTTTCACTAATACAATAACAATAATTCCATAAACATATTAACAATTTCCTGCCTCACTCTTAATTTTATTTTCTCTCCATTATATTCATTTAGGAAGATAATGACACCATTTTTTAATTCTGTCTAATCCTTGGTAAGCATCCAGGCCAGGAGCAAGACAAATGAGATTGTTGGCATTTAGACAAAAAGGCAGATACTGTAGGTGTAACAAATTATTAGGCAGGTATGTACCTGTAATTGGTATTTAGTTCTGCAGGTTTATTACAAATATGATACACATTTAATGGGTCCCACAATATGCTTCCTTCAAGCTATTACTTGAGAGAGTAAATACTACTCAGGCAAGTTCAACAGGGCAAATCCTCAACAATGAAAGCTTGCAGAAGCCAGTGCTGCACAAGCTGGGATGGATCAGTGTAATTTATATAATTTATGCTCAGTGTAATTTATGGGCTTTTTTGTTTGTTTGTTTATTTTTGATTGGTGTTTGTTTTCTTGGGTTTTGTTTGTTTGTTTTAACTTTATTACTTCAAATTAAATTTATCTCTAATTTAATTTGTAGAAAGTGGAGGCAAACCATTAAACCAGCAGAATTTCAAATAAACCCTAATTATGTACAAGTGCAAATGCATCAACAGGGCTTGGAAATGCAATTAGATAGCTAATTATTAATAAAAAAAAAAAGACAACTCCAGATTGCTGTACACACTGTCAGGTCCTGCTATAGTCAGAAAATATAGTATCATTTAAAGTGGCCAGGGTAGAAGCATCTGCAATTTTTTAGGGATATAAGTGATGGATGGAGTCACCAAGGGGATTGATAAGAGCCTGCCACAGTTGGGGGTGTTGATCTCATGCTTTCCTGGCAGGAGCTTACAAGAGAAATGGCAGCACGGGGAGGTTGGTTAGAAACATCTTTAAGTTGTGGCTTTCTCCTGGGTGCTGAGAGCTGACCTGGCCTCCCATGGGAGCAACAGAGAGATCATAAGCACTGGGCAAGAAGAATATTTCCTATTCCACCATTTCAGTATTCTCTTAACTGTGGGGTTTTGAATCAGGAGCTCCACTACAATGAATCTATTTTTATACTTCAGCTTGTCTGCAAAGAAACTTCTCCATGAAATCTTTCCTCTATAAATTTTATTCAGGTTTGTCCATAATCCCTTGAAAGCCTGATGTCCCTTACAAACACAGAGGCACCACTCCAACAACCTCCCAATAGGAGCAGAGCTGGGAGAAAGTGAAAATTTCCATCCCTAGGCTGCTAAAGGAGCATAGATCTCACACAAGGAAAGTAAAGAAGAAACCTCTGCACAAGCCAGCAGTCAGTAGAATCTGATTAGACCAAGATCATGATAAAAACAGATTAGCCCAAAAAGAGATCTGGAAGAAGGAGGGACTTGCTAATGATATACCTCATGAGCTTTCACTCGCTGATGTGAAGGAGATCTTAATCTTCCTAGAAAAATCACCAGAGTTTAATAAAAAGCTGTATTAATATATTTTTTAAAGCATTTTCCTGTTGATAATGTCTCCATGTTTCCAGATATTTTGGAGACTTTATATATCATGGCTCTGGTAGCAATTAAGAGAATGCAACATGAATCCATCTGACATAAGTAATCTTTATGTACCAGGATTTTACCACGTAATATTTCCAGCTGCATTCTTTTTAAAATGCTATTATTACTTACAGAAACACAAAACAAATCTGTCATTTACCTTTTTTTCCCACTGTAACAAACACACAGAAAGAATAAAAAGACTGGAAGTATTTCACAGCATTCCTAATTCCCTTTGCCTAAAAGGAGCTGAAACTGGACAGCCCATGAATCAAACATCATATGAAATGCAGATGGCAGCACTGCTCAGCATGCATTCATGTGTGCCAGCTAATCTCCCTGCTGGACCTCTCCATTCCATTGTGTGAGAGTGACTCAGCTGAAGGACTCAGCTCATTACTACAGCTGCACATTAAAAATGGCAATAACAGTAAAAAGCATGAGCAGAGATGGGGTAGGAGAAGAGAGAAGCCTTGGTTTAAGAGTCAAGTTGGCTTGGCAATCTCGGGCAGCTGTGGCACGATCGGATTTGCTGTAAGTACTTTCAGATCCCATATGAGCCGTGTGAGTGCACTCAGAAGAGAGAAAGGCTGATGCTCTTACATGGCCTAGGTGGCATTCCATGTGCCTGACTCTTCCTCTGCCCTCTGGGACTCTTTCAAAAAGCACTCTCTGGATTTTTGTTGCATATATAAGCCCTCACAAATCACCCGCCTTTTAAAGCTTGTGCTTTGAAGCAGCTAGGTACTCAAAACAAATAATGTCCTACTATGTGAGCAGCCCTGTTCTAAGCAAGGACACCACACCTAAGGTGAAGTGATCACAGGGATGAAAGCATTGAAGCGCTTCCTCTTTAAGCAGCACTTCCCCTTTTTTCCCCCTTTTCCAGGTATACAGCACCATGGTTACTCTAACTACCATCTGAAATACTTTTCCTCTCAACACCTCCTCCTTTTCCCCCTCTTTTTTCTCACTCACATACTTCCACATTATTTCTGTTTTCACAAAGCTTAACTTGGCTATAAGACTAACTTCTGTTGTTATTCCAGTATTCTGGGGACTTATAAGATTTTTTGTTTTTCACAGAAACAAAAACACAGACATGAAAAACATTAACTAGGAAAATGCTTAGAGTCAGGAGCCACAAGGAAAAATTCCTGAAGTTGCTTAAACGTTATACAGACTAGATATACACACTGTATACCCCGTGTCCTATTCCTGCTGATATCTTTGATTATTTAGGCAACAGTCTATGTCAAAATCCATTTCAATAATACCCTAACTGGCACAGCAGCCTTCTCTCATTTAGTAGTTTCAATCAATGCTTGCTGATGGAAGGCAGAAATCACAGCTAAAAGATGCAATTTACAGTACATTTCTCCCATGACTGTAATGTTTTTATCACTTACAATCTCTCTTGGACAAGATTCCATATCTTGCTCAATGAAAAGGGAAAACAAACATGAAGCAGCGGCAACAGCTTTGTCACATCTTTACTGAACTCATTAATCAATATTTGCACCATTAGTGAACCAAAAACTAGGTTGGACAGCAAAAAACCCAGAACAGTGCCTGCAGCCTTGGACCTTTTTTCCCTCCAACACAAATAATATGCTTGTATTTCATATTGCTAGAAGTCACATCCATTATTCAATTATTCAAAATACTTCAGCATAATTCATATTTTATGAGCCCAGAGTAAAGCCAGGTTAATTGGTTTGTGTCAGATTATAAATCTAATCTGGGTACTGAAAGCACTCAGGTCAGATTAGCAGTATTTCATTCTTTTCTCAGAAAAAAATCCATTATTTTGAAAATTCCTCATCATGTGCAGTTGAAAAGTGTGGGAAAACTGTCATTAATTGAATGAAAAGACTTTCAAATAATAAGACCCATCCAATCTTTGTTGCATGAGGAAAGAAATCAAAAGTACTATCAGCATTTCACATATCTCTTTTCCTACCAAACAACACCAAAAAACCCCCTAAAAATATCCAGGAAACACTAATTTATAACAGAACACAGTCATTTTCAGAGTTCTTTGGGGTTATATACATTTCTGGCTGGATAAGTAGGTTATCTGAACTAATTTTCTTTCCCCATCCTGTACGCTGCACTGAGGAGGAAGGAGATGTGGTAGGATTTTGCAGTGAGAAACATTTGCTTGAGGAATTACCTCTGATGTGTTTATCTGGTATGTTATAGACAACATTAGCTAATGACTATTCATTATATCAAGTGAACATCTTTACAGCTTGCTCCCTGGTCTGCTGAAAAGAGCAACAACAGAGTTCTGCATGCAGGATACCCTCTGGCAGCAGTTTCCTCCCCTCCACCCCCCACCAGACAGCTGCTGCATGTGGGTGAGATAGCCCAGGGACAAACGTCCAACAGGGGGCTATCTCTGGCACCAAGAGGGAGAGATCCCCAGATATGGTTGACTGAAATATACTATAAAAGCAGCTGCACACATTTTCACACAGACAGAAGCCTCCTACACACTCCCTGGAAACGTGTAGGACTTCTCCCACAAAATTTGGGCACACGTCTGTGGATACTCTGGAAATTCAGAGAATGAACCAAATATATGCTCCATCAGAAACTGGATGCTAAGACATATTGAATCCTAATCTATACCATTTCTTTGGTAGCTGTAAAAATACAGGTACCTGACTCTGCACTGAATTGTTTATCTGCTAGTAGTGTTTCTTTCGTTTACAGTGTGTACTAAGTAGTCTGTTGAAGTCTTATGTCTGTTTTCCTTGGTCTATTCAATAAATAATTCATGTTGTAACAGACCTAATTGGCCATTATTAAGACCCTGAAAAGTGAGAGTGGGTTTTGCGCCACAATAAACTTACTGGGCAAAGACAGGGACTTGCCCAAACGCTCTCTTCTCCATCCATAATGCACCCTTTCTGGAAAACCCCAAATAATCTTGTCTTCCCAGATGGTCTCCTCATTTCACATGGGGAAAGAGCCTGATTCTAAGAGGTGTTAAACACTTTATCAGTCAATAAAATTTCATCTGTAGGCTCAAAACTGAGAACTCATTTAGCAAAACTATTAAGACTCCACAATATTCAATCAGCAAAGATTGCTTTTCTTGTTACCACATTACAGCTTCAATTTTCATGGCAAAAGTGCAAACAATACATAAAGGGCATGGATTTAATAATATTTAATAAATAATTTATTAAAATTAATAATTTACTTAATAAATACTATGGATTTAGGTCATACCTTCCAAGGATGCTAGCTGGCAGTAAAATGCAGACCTGGATATTGCTTTTCATTGTGTGCACAGTGCCTGTGTTTTGTTTCCTTCAACCTCCCCTTTCCAACTTTATCTCAGCTCTGCTTTGCCCTTTTTACAGCTGATTTCTTGCTTACCTATTACACTGCCTATATCCTCCACACTAAGGTTGTAGAAGCCAAGAAAGAAATGTTTAAAGAAATTGTCTTCAGCTTTTTCTTGCAAGGATGAGAAGTCCCTATTCACTCTGCATAAAGACTGTGAGTGCTTAGTCTGTCTTTGAGGAACTAAAAAGACTTTGAAATTTCACAAGAAAATATCAGATTCTCATTACTGCTATGAACCTTATTTAAATTCAGATTTAGATAAACAGTTAAACTAGAAATAGCAATTATTGCCATCAGCTTTTCTACTCACACCTAAGGCAAAACTCACTGGATCACTGATGATCCTCAATATCCTCATCTCTTAACCTGACTTTCAATGACTAAACTTATTTGTGCCCATCATCAGAAGTGTCAGGGAATGTACTTTATTACTTTTCATGAACTGTACCTGACTTTCTATCATCTTCATAGACCAGGTAAAACAAATGATAAAAGTTCACATCAAAGGCTGATGGTTGTGAAGGAACAGCTATTTCGAAACAGAATTCTCCATCATCACTTACATTCCTAACTGCCATAAGTGAAAACAAGACCAAATGTTTGAGGTACAGCCACTCTGGTAGGAAGGAAACAAAAGGAGGATCTTGTCACCTTTACATTTTGGTAATGCCTGATGAAAGCAGACAAGCACCCAGGAATAGCCAACTCTACACCCTGTGTTTGCTGTAAGTAAATAATTAGCCTGCAGACATGACATGTCAAAATCAGTAAGTGCATCTGGAGGGATTCTGTAATTTACCCTGTTGCAGGACTGAGGGTACAGGGCAACTGGTTTCCCACAAAGGGTATGATTACCCAGCATGGAAAGGAATTTTGTGACCTTGCAATACCATCTATTTGATAACCACTTGTTCTGTGCGTTCAACAAACAGTACAAGGCTGCACACCACACCATGGAGTTAATAAAAGGTTTCTCCAGGAAATCTCCTCCAAAGCAGCAAGTGACTACACATTTCTACATGTACAGCTGACCTCTACATAACAGTAAATTCTCAGGTGGTATCCAAAAATGATGGACCCATCTGTAAAATCATTTTTTCATCAATTCAAACGTTTGACAGCATCCAGCAGATTTAACTCCCACCTAAGCAGAGATACAGTAACTTGCCCCATTTTCAGCAATCTGAAATTTGAAGGTGAACACAGATTAATTATCTCTTTTCTTAAGCCATTGCCATTTTTAAGATAGAGCTTCAGCTATCTAGCAGAGGACACACCTATAAAGTAAGGATTAAACAAACTCAGAATTGAGTAGATGCTTTATTTGAGATAAAAAGATAGGCAGGTGTCAAAATTCATCTTTGATAACACGCCATCCATCAGCTTTGATTCTCCTCCTAAAGTATACATTTTTCTTTCCAGTGCTACAGTAATGACTTTTCACCAATACACCATGCCACATTTTATATTCTCCTATAAAGGTCTTCATTCTTCTTTCTAAACTTGTATCCAAGCTTAACTCAAGCTTTGCATTTTTGATAAAGTAAATAATATGAAAATATAACTGGCATTATTTCCTGTTTGAGTCCCCAGTGATTACTAGCAAAAGTCTCTGTATACCCCATTAAGAAGCATTATGCTTCTGTACACAAACTTTCCTCCTAATGGTTTGTTCTTTGAGAATGAGATTACCTCATTAGCATGGTGGAATGAGTTTGGGTAAATGAATGGTACCTATATTGCCAGTAAAGATCAAATGCTACTACATACATACTTCTCTAGGGAGATTCAGGTAAGATTTAAATCAATTCACTGCACATTTTTTTATTATATAAGAACGGGAAGAAAACTGGTACATCTGGTCTGAGCTGACCTTCCCTCAGGACACAAAACTATTGATCCTGTTTTCTCCAGCATCTGCTAGATGTCATGGTAAATGCAATTAAATACGTGGTATGTTGTAATTCTCATTTCTCATGATTTCCTGCAGGTAGAAAGAACCTTTCCAAATTCTAATATTTTACCCTTATAGTATGTGAGCCCACTGTCAAGTAACAACAGTTGGACCTTACTAATCAAGAGATGAGTTCACATTCCTTTCTGAACTCAGACCTGTGATGTTTCTCTAATGAACAGGTGACAAATTCCTCTTTTCTTCATCATCTGATTTCTTTATGGTGTAGAGGGTACCATCTACTACATCTATAACATCACAAAAGAACTATTTAAATAAACAGAGCACTTTAACACAGAGAAATAGCTGCTATTAATATGCTGGAAGAATACCTAGATGGACCTATATTTCATACGGAGCTTTTCTGGATATAGACTTGGTATCAGAGATCCAACTGATTTTAAATGCAAACTTTGCTTCACTAACCAATTCAATGATGTGTGCATTATATAGATAGCAGTTGGTCTTTTATCTGTGTTCCAAACAGAGATCATGCACCAGATAACTTCATTATTAGCCAACAATATCACACTGAGCTTTCTATATTTTTTTGCACAGACAAAAGACTGAGACCTGTGCTATATATCCATGGCATTCAGGGCCCATAACCTTCACTCATTCATGTAATCTCATTTCCTTCTTGATATCTGGCAGTCACACAGCCCTGAATGGACTGAAAATCAGCCTATACTTTTCCTGAATGCCAGCCACTTCATCACAAATTAATAAGAAAGGTTTTTATGAAAATGTCTGTGTTTGTGGTTTTTTTGGCTACAATTTTGAAGTCATTCCCATAACAACAGAAAATCAAGTCAATAGGAGGAAGCTTTAAACGAATCAGAGTCTGGTCAGTTTTTGAAAGAGTTATTAGTCGTGAAGAGCTAGAGCTCAGGAAAATGTTTCAAATTAAAAAATAAGTTTTTTTGGTCTATGTAACACACATATCACTTGCATGAAGGTTTTAGCAATACCTTCATTGAATTATGACTGCAGCAATTACAAAGCAATTGCTTTTACAGGTGACTTGGTTAAGATTTTGACTAAAAACATGCCAAAAACTCTTCCTGAAAGTCCCCAGACTCAGAAATATTTTTACAGAAGGTCTGTCCTTTGGTACCACCATGCACCACAGCATTATAAGCCAAAAAACAAACTCCACCCTGCTAAACCAAAGCAACCCACCTCTGAGATTTCATCAGGAGCCTCAATCTGCATTTCTATGAGCACTGGAATAAAGGTGGAAAAGCCTGGCTGCATAGGTGGCATAAGAAATCTTCAAAAATCCACTGACTTGCTCTAGGGCAACCTTCAAGTAAAACACCGAAACCCTTTCATAGCAAGAGCTGTTATTCACAACAGCTTTGCTCAGCTTCAGGATGAACTTTCAGAGAGACTTACCCAAAGAGAAAAATTTACAGATTTACCTATGGAGAAAAAAAAAGTCAGACTTCAACATAAGAATTCCAGTTCCCAGACATGCTGTATTTTAAGATGCACCTTTCCTTCATATTTTAATAGGACCTCAGATTGATTTAAATTTCAGACTGCAGAATGACTGCACATGAAGCACAACATCATACAGTAGGAATAAAGCTCTGACACTGAACCATCTTGTAAAGTAAAAACTCTCCGACTTTGCAGGTTTTTATTAAATCTTCAGCCTAATTTACTTTGTTCATCAGAACTACAGCGAGATTAATATGGCCTTAGAGCCCCGGAGCCAACTTAATTGGGTACTACAATCTGTGCTGACCAGTTAAATGATTTTTGGTAGATCTTTTTCTTTTCCCATCCCTTGAAGATGCTCAGACCACCACAGGAGCCTGAGCAGAATGATTGCTTCTGTCAATCCAAAGTGCAGAAAGCCACTGCATTTCTGTTGGTGGAGATGAAAATCAGAACTCATCATTACCAGGAAGAAAATGTTCAGTATGAGGGTGGTGAGGCACTGGCACAGGTTGCTCAGTGAAGCTGTGGATGCCCCATCCCTGGAAGTGTTCATGGCCAGGTTGGACAGGGCTTTGAGTAGCCTGGTTTAGTGGAAAGTGTGGCAGGAGACAGGAACAACTGAGCTTTAAGATCCCTTCCATCCCAAACCATTCTATGACTGTATTTGACAAAATGTCTCCATCAATTCAATGAAGACTTATCCCATTTTCCATTATTTTTGGGACAAAGAAACAAAAGAAGTTTGGTAAAATCACTCCTTTTGGAGAAGGGTTGCATGTAAGTGCTCCTGGTGCAGCTAATTTTATGCATCCAAGGAGACCAATGCAATGACCTACATCTACTTTATGTGCTAGAACTAATTTTCTCATATAAGGAGCCATCCTTCCATCTTCTCTCCTTTTGCAGCAAAAATGTTTGAGAATTTGGGACATTTCAGGCACACATTGGAGCAGCTGCTTGCTAATCACACAGGTTCTGGGATGCAAATTGAACATGATGAAGGAGTAGCCCCTAAGCCAAGAAAGCTCTTAAATGTGCTTTACTCCCCAGTAGCAATCCAAGTAGTTCAGTTTCAGTGAGCTAACACTTCACTATGAAACCACATCTATTTCAAAGTATTCAAAAATACTGGAAGTGCCTTCATGGATCTGTATTTTGCTTTACAAGGGGCTGGGGAATTTTTTCCCTTGCTGATTTCACAGCTCAGAAGAAGGAGGAAAACCTTGAATGTGATGGCCAGAAACTTTGCACGTAGAAAAACACAATGTACTCTCTGCTGCTCAAAATGAGATTTCAAAAGAAGTGAAAAGACTGGAAAAAGATGGTTTGGTATGAAACATTAAGGTTTTATTCTCAATCACAAAGTTGAGTTTTTGACAGAAGAGGGGAAGGGTAGACCAGAAGCTCCCAAAGTGAGAAACAAGCGAGAAACAAGTGAGAAACTCCTCAGGAGAGCTAATTTTCTGTTTAAGTACAAAACCAGACTTGACTGAAATCTCTGGGGATCCTGATCAAAGCAGGTCATCTGCCTTTGCCAAACAGACCATCCGATCTCCATTTCATATCAACAATAGATGAACTGACAAACTAGCCACAATTCTAACATAATAAAGACCAAAAGCTGTCAGCCTACAATAAACTTACCTTGAGGCTACAAGAATATCATCTTTGAATGTTTTCTGGCACTACTTCATCTGTCTCCCCCAATTAATACTAACATTCTGCCCAGCTAATACAAGGACTTCAAGGATTTGTTGCCCATCATCATGATGGTGATGAAGCATGCAGCACAAGGTAAGAGTTGTAAGGTGGTTTTGTTCTGGTTTTAAAAATATATTTGCTGAAGTGAAATTCCAGTATTATGTTGCAATATACTTTTATTAGGTGGAGGCTTATAAATTCTTCTCCAGAATCCTGTGGCTCAAAGCTTCTTAAAAATGTTATTTAAAAAATATCAAAAAACTCATCTGCCATTCAACACCTTTTTTAGGAAACTCAGTTTCAGGTACACACACATATATATGTATGCAGAAAAGAATGCATACCTATAAGTGTGCATTCAACATGTATTCAAATGGTTTATAATTATCAATATTTCCATCTAATATTACTTAATGCAAGTAAGACATTCGAAACAGATTCTTTCTGGAAAGAAAAAGATCTTTTTTTCCTTCTGTATGAGAGAATGTGAGATTTTCAAACTCTTCAGAAACGTGCATGCTACGCTGGTATAAAGGTTCATTTACCTTGATGAAAACCAGGATAGGGAAATTTAAGCACAGCCTCTGAACACTTCCAGGGCTAAATAACTCCTCTAAAGCTTTTATCTAGACTGAACTCCCACTGGGAGTGTCAACATACCTTGATCTCTTTGTAGTCTATTCCCCATCTATAAAATGAGGATTAATCTATGCCAAAAAGGTGCTCTGCAATATATTAGATTGTGTCAGGTTCTTCAATCACATGAAACACAAATTCCCAAGTACCACTGCAAATCAGCTCACTTGAGTCCAATGCAAAAAAGGCCAGGGCTTTAATTCAGTATTATATTTTAATATCTCTTTTTAAAACACAATATCTCCTCCTCCACAGAATCTGAACAAAAAGAATCTCCTGAACTAGCTGCAATCTCAGCATAGTAATTACTCTATATTTTTAAATATGTTGATTTTAAAAAGCACATTTACTGAGAAAGGAAATATGTGATTCCCTGCATTTGGTAGTACTATCAACTAAAAAAACAGTGATAAGAAGCCTACAAATGCATTTTAAGGCCACAAAACAACGTATTCCATAGAAGGTTATCTTATTATTTTGTATATCTCCAGACACTGGATCTAGAGATCTGTCATAAATGCTCTTACTGCCAGTTAACCTTGGATTTAAACAGGCAGCCCATGCCTGACATTTAATTAGTAACCCAATTAAATATTTTGCTGTTCTCAGCTTATTTTATCATTTAGAAGCAACAGAAAGAAATCAAGACAGACTTTCATGAGGAAGAATTTACAAGTATCTTTACTAGCTCTTACAACAGTCACTCTGGCAGAGTAATGAGATAAGGACTTGGACCATTTCCTTAATATTGAGATGTTTGTCTTAGATCCTTAAAACCATTCCCAGGGATTTTTCAGTAGTTTTATGGGAATGACACAATTGTGAAAAAGAGAAGTATTAATGTTTTATGTACTGGGTGTAATACTACTACAATATTAACACATGGTTCTCTGCCAAGTTAGGATAGAAAGATGTCCATGGGAACAATGGGCTGTAGGAAATGGATAGTGAGAACCAAAGCAATGATCTGTAGAATTTTGTGTCTTCAGCTGAATTTTACCCATCCTACAATGATTTCACCCATAGCTACTTAAATGCTGTGAAGTTGTTAAGGCACCTGGTCAGGGTGGTTTCATTATGTTTATTATGCAGTTAACTACTGATCCTGCATATCTGAAAAATTATTAAGCTCCTTTCCCTCTTCCCAGCCCAGGACAGGCTATTTTTTTTGTCCAGCTGTTCTGAGATAACTTTTCCATGGTGTTGTGGCTCTGGAAAGATGCTCTCATATTAATAAAGGGTTTCTGGAAATTAGAACTTTTATGGAGAAGTCATGAAGAAGATGATGATGCAATCCCTAGCTGTCTGCCTGTCACCTGCTCTTCAGACAGTCTTGAGAATCACTTCATGCAAATGAATGAAATGAAGCCTAATTCCATTAAATCTCTCCAATTGTTACTGCTTTGTACTGTTCCTTTTTATCATCCTTTATATGGATTCCATCAGGGCTGCCCCAAACATCACAGCAAACATCACAGACTTCCAGGAATTGAAATGCCTCTGCATTTTTAGGCTAATGGGGGCAAACTGAAGTTCCCCAAATCAATTCAGAAAATCCAGCAGGCTGCATCACCCAGTTTTACTCTTAGAGTTCATCAAATATGTTCACATGACTGTTAAAGCAGAGTAGGCAATGTTCTGTGTTAAATCCCGCCTTGAATTACTGGACACAAACACCCTGTGCTGACCAGCCTGATTAAGGGCAACTGAAATCAATAATCCTCTCTTGCTAGCATGGATCTGGAATCTGAGACTGATGTGCATCTTCAGCAGGAAGGAAAATTTTGTACCCAGCACCACTAGCTTCAGGTTTTATTTATGCCATTGTATTTATTTGGAAATCAAAAATAATTTTCTTTTTTTTTAATAACTTAATTATGGAATTGTTGCGGTAACAGCCTGAAATGTCATCAGTAAAATTCTCTTCTAAGGATGTCTTATTAGAAGATCTGTTTATAGATTTTTGAAAATTATTTCTCGTTCTTTAAATGAATTTGAGAGCGACTAGCACCACATAATTTTCTATTTGTACTAATTACAAGTAAAGAGCAGTATTAGGATGAGATGATTATAAATAAAGTTTGTTGAGCAGCATATTGACATTATTTTATAAAGCTTAAGTTGTGCCAAGTTAATAATGGAACTTGGACCATGGGTAATGAAAGAGGTTTGATTAACCCTTGCTGCGCTAATAGTTGAATACCTTTTCCATTTCATTAAAAAGTACTGTGCTACATCAGTATTTATATAATTCTTTTGTTGGTCAAGGAATTAACAAAGATCTATATATGCCTTTTAAAAGAGCATGAACACATTCAAACTACTTTTATCTTGGAAGTGATTTGACACGTCTGATCTACTGTGTTGCAAAACTGGAGGGGCTGTCACACAGAGCCCAAGCAGTTTGAAGGGAGAAACATTTACAGCTGTACCATACAACAGTATCCAAATGACCCAGAATACATTTAGCAAATATCTTTTCATGAGACAGGGGTTAAGCTGTATCACAAAATTGAAGGAGAGCCAATGAATTGACACTTAAAATAGGATTTTAAATTTATTATTGAGTGTTTGACAACTGGATTTTCTGAATTACGAGCTCCGTCCTTCAATTATTGAACTAACTCCTTTTCCTTTCTGTATCTCGAGCAGTAATAAAGTTTTGAGTTCGAGTGGAAGAGTTTTGTTTGATTAGCTTTTTTGTTGCCAACACTAACGAATATTTACTATGCTTTGGGCACATTCCAACAGGTAACTGGCTAGATGACAGTAAATTCACCTACACAAGTTAATACTGAGAAGAGCACAAGGGGTCCAGCCCTGAAACGAGCACAAATACCTCAGTAGATTCACAGCACTGCAGCACTTCAGTCATAGTCCAGGAAAGTTCTGGCTGTCAGATTTCCCTGTAGGTTGAACACTGCAATCTTTAACAATAAATTTTGATCTTATATCGGTGGTCCACGCACACACCTCCTTTGCCTACGAGGCACATTCACAATCTACAATTGAGTTGCAAAACCAGTAAATTACCTTCTTATCATTTCATTTCTCACATTTCCACAGTGACACACATCTGCCAGTCCCAGTCCTGCCCCTTGCTCCAGTGCTGTTGCCCAAACTTTCCTCCCTTTCTCAGATACTTCCTGCAGATCAACAGAGCTCTCTTATACTTCCAGCTCTCAGAGAGAAAATATCTTCAATTCAAAATTAAGGCATCTATTCCATGAGTTAAATAATTCCTCTTTAGCTATCATTACCTATTAAGCCTTGAGTTATATTATTCCAAACTTCTACTTCCAGAAACTGGAAAAAAATGGATTTTCTAGAAGTTTACTCCATCTTCCTCCTGCTCTCTTAAGACTTCATCTTTCCCTTTCTTTTACCTTTGAGGTGGGAGAAAAAGAGGGGAGGCAGCCTGTCAGCCCCTCCACGCTGGGAAATCATCTGCCATGTGTTTTTGGTTTCTGAAGCTTTGCTCTGTTAACCAAGCACTGTGTGAGCTATGAAACCCCTAAGGAGCAGCTGCCATATCTAGAGAACATCCTTTCTCCAGTACACATGTACAACAAGTTTCCACTGGAGTAATGAAAAAAAACTTGAGCAAGTTTTGTGCCATGTCCTCTAATACTTAAAGCCATGGTACACTTTCCCATTTGTTTTCCATGATTATTAAGAAAGAAGCAGGGCTAAAAGATGCACAGGGAGGAAATACTAATCCACCTTATCTGCTGCAAAACCAGTAAGTTTACCCTTAAGTCCTCATTAAAGGCGAGGAATATTCTTTCAAACACAAGCTCTCTGTACACAGAACTGACATGTAAATGAATTTCCAACGCAATCGAGACAGGCAGAGCAAAGACATGGTCTCTGTCCCCACCAGTCTGCCAATATCAAAAGAACCTTCCAGTTTTAATTTTAATTGAAAACCTTAAACAGTCCACAGGTTTATTCCAAAACTCTTTTAGAGTACAAAAAAAATTATCTTCAAGGGTTATTTGTTTTCAAAACACTCCATAATAACAAAAAGTAACTTAAATCTTTGCATGAAAATAAAGTTCCCTGACAAAGGAAATAAAAATAAATAGTTAATCTTTCTAAGGGTTCCCATTTCTGGCTGGGCAAAAAAAGATCTCCAGCTATTCCCAGGAACCAGCTGGCTCACGGGGCCTGAAACACTAATCTTAAAGAAATTAGGATTTTAGTTAAAAGTTAAAAGAAACTGGGCTTGAGATAGTTACCTGAAACTTAAATAATTGATTGCCTGTCAATTTATGTTTGCTTAGCTATGCTTGCAATGGGAAAGGATGAAACTAGTAGTTAGGTCCAAAGAACACAAACAATTGCAACCAGAAACTCATTCTTTGCAAAACTGGAGTTGCCCCATTTGTATTGTCATTAATAGAAAAGGTCAGGATGAGGAAGACTCGCCTTGCTTCCTCCTTTTAAGACCCCTCCCCACAAAAATGACCCCAGACTTAATTCAAGAAGCCAACCACCCATGCTTAATAGTTATTCAAGCTAATTACCATAGGAAGCAGGGGTGGGAGGGGCTGGAATTATGAATATGTATTTGTTTGAACCTTTTGTCAGTAAATAGACTCTGTGACCACCTGTAATTTTGCAGTGCATATTAGGGGGCTACCCCACGTTGCTGCCCAGCGCTGAATAAAAATTCACTTTCTAACTTTAAATTGTTAGAGAGTCTTTTGTCCATCACAGTTGAGTATCGGTATTAGACCAATACTCATATTTTGGTAAATCAGGCCTGTAGTGCTCCATTGTGTGACTTTATTTTACAGCCTTGAGAAACATTTCTCAGTGGTCAGATTTCTCCTCTTCCTAATTATTAAGGTCCTTAACGTTAAGGATACTTGAATTTATAGTGTTCCATGATAACAAATTATTTTTTGAGGAAATAGCAATGCTGTCACAAGCAGACATCATTAACTATATTTGGAATATCTTATAAACCGACATCTTTAACTGTATTTGAAACATCTGATAGGTACTGAGGAACTTAATATTGAGACAGTCAAAAATAAACATAAAAAAGAAAGTAAATTATTATTCAACATAAAATGCAATGGACAAGAGGTTACCCAGTATATGCTTACACTGCTGTCCTTTAGGTCAATTTTGCACCTATATACAATTGGCACCATTAACTTTAGGAACAGGAACAATAAAAATGACATCTAATGTATATTTAAAAAAAAATAAAAATTAGGGACTTGGATAAATTAAGCATTTTCTAAGCACCTGCTTGCAAGGGATTGACCAAAAACCATTTTAAGGTAGACAGTGCCAAGAAATGCTACTAGCCACTTTTGGGACGTAGTTGATGAACAATTTGTCAGATGTCACAATAAATAAGACACCTTTTATTTTAATACGTTACACACTGGTGTTTCCAAATGTAATCTTTCACCACCTCTTTGGAAAGAGGCTTGACAGAGGTAGCATTACACCATAATGCAGAAACCAGAATAAATGAGGTCTTCAGCTGAAATGAAAACACTGGTAAAAAAATATCCTTAAAAACAAAGTAATGTGCAAGTCCACCCACCAAAAAAAACTGCCAAAAAACCATACTCATTACCTTATTGTCTTTGAGGGGAACAGCAAGTCTGCATACATGAAGCTAATGAAAGAATTGCTCAATTTATCCAAGCAGAAGTGCTTCTAAAGCCTTGATAGAATGTGCAGATACTCATTAAACACCGCGAGCCGCTCACAGGCAAATGGGCAGAACTTTCTCTCATGGGATAATGCAGCAGATGATCAAAGACAAGCAATGAAGAATAAAACTGGCTAATATGACAGTCAAGGCTGGAAGGATTTGCTGAGATAAGAAATGGTTCTCAGCGTTCTGGCAAGGGTATTGTTGTTAGGCATTCTGCGATTTCCATTTACAGAGAGTTTCACTGCTCTTTTTTATTTCCAGAATTAGCATATCAGTAGATGAAGCCTGGAGCTTTATGTTTTGGGGGTTTTTTTTGCTTATTAACTACTCAAAAGCATGTGTTTCTATACCTTTTGATTTAGAGTACAAAGAAAAAAATGAATAGAATTCTATCCATCTTTCAAATTTCTTGCTTCCCTGAAAAATACTTACAGGTTATCTTGGGTGATGAAATTACATAAACTCTGTTCAGATCATCAGAGATAGTGCAATGGTGAGCATCAAGTAAATTTAATTTCACAACTAATATTGCACAGTGGATTTGTAATAATTTTTTCAATGCAGCCAGAAATTGTAGGAACAATTTCCTCAGATTTTAAAAAATTTGAAAAATTCTGAAAGCCTGTAAAAAGATAAATCCAGCATTAGATATGAACAAGATAAATAGAAATAGATTGATTGCATTTAAAAATCTTGAGGGCCTTGATGGAAATTAATGAAAATAATCTCCAATAGTCTCAGGCTTCTTAAGAAAAGTGATTTCACCAAAAACAAAAATTTTATGTACCAAGAAACAAAGAATAAGGAGACTGAATAAGAACTATGTCAGATAATTAAAAACTTTATTAAAGAACGAACTACCTCATAACTCATAATTAAGAAAGATGGCTATCAGGAAAAAAATGGCCCAAGAAAGAGGAAAACCAGCTCTCCATGAATAAACAGGCACATGCACTCAGTGAATGACTTCAGCAGTGAAAAAAGAGATGGCCATTAAAACCTTGAAGGAAAAATAAAGATTTGGTCTATGGATATGCATCATCCTGCAATGTAAATGTGTGGAGATCAGCACAGAAATAAATTCCCTTAATTTTGCTATTATGCTGTATCAGTAGGGCACTTAACAGAAGTGGTGATGCAGTGCAAGTAGGAAGAAAATGGAAGGCAAGAGGAGACAGAAGAAACTGGGAATCATTGGTAAGGAGAAATAAAAGGGTGTTTCTTTAAAAATATGTTAGGAACAAAATGAGTCACAGTAATTTTTCATGTTGATTAGCAAACAAACGTGACTAGATGTTGATAATGCTGTAAAATGTAGAAGCAGTAAATGAATCTCTCTCCTGTATCTGGAAAATAAGTCAGTACATATGTCATACCACTTAATGATGATAACATTTATCTTTCATTCAAAAAGTAACCAAGGGTAGTGTTTAAATGAAACTTGTAGAGTTAGACCTTTTTAAAGCAGCAGGCCTGCATAAGCTTCAGGGTAGTACCTTCAAAGAGTAGTTTTTAAGGAGGAATTTTTACCATCAACATCAATTTTGAATAACTCTTTGAACAGTACAAAAATTCAGAGGGCTGGAAAAAAGCAAACTAGCTAATGTAGCAAAAAGTAAGTAAGTAAGGTTTTAGGTAGAGACCTGTCACCTGGAATCAGTCCTGGGAAAAATTATGGAACAAGCAACACAACTGGTTTTTAAGCAATTAAAGAAGGACTATATATGTTAAAAGTGTTTATGGTCTTGTCAATCTCACTCAAGATCTGTGGCAATGACATTACACACTAAGGTTAATAAAGGTAAAGGTGCTGAGATGATAAATTTCCCTGAGCTATGCAATTCAATGCCAAGTAATATTTTGTTTAAGAAATAGGAAAACTACAAATTTAATGCAATACATTAAATATATCAAAGATCAGCTGGCTGACAAGTTTTAAAATTGAATTGGGTGTTTTCCAAGCAGAGGTCAGAAAGGACCAAACATCTACCCAACTGCTACTGAACATAAATCCAGAAACAAAGAAAAAAGACCATATTTAAGGAGTGAGGACTTTATCCTAGAAAGCATCAAATGAAAAGGACATGCTGTTCACAATAAATAAGGATGTTGGGCAGCCACTGGATGCTACTGCATCTTCAAAAAATTCTGACAACTTTCCCCTTATCCAAGAAGGGAGAAGAAGAAGTTACAACAGGCCAGTCAAGCTCACCTCATTTCCTGGGAAAATTATGGAGCAAATTCCCCCAAAGCCACCTCCATACACATAAAGGACAACAAGTGGAGGAAAAATCATCAGGTAAGCACCAAGGTAAAATCCTGCCTGACAAACCTGGTTGTCTTCCACGACTTGGAGGACAAAAGAGGACTGGAAAGAGGACTAGTGACCTCCATTTCAGTACCCCGTGTAATTGGGTAAATGATTTATAATGTGGGATCTTGAACCTTGGAGAGATTCAAAATCCAAATGGACGCAGTCCACAGCAGACCATTGAGAACACTCCAGAGCTCCTTGCCAATCTGAATTACTCTATAATCAACCAAGCATGAGCTCCTAATACACCATCATAGAGTTTTTAACCTTGCAGATCAAAGAAAATGGGTGAAAAAAGAAGTTCACTAAATTCAGGCTAGAAGTAAGGGGTAACAGTTAACAGCAATGCAACCAAAGTTTTAGTGACCTTACCAGTGACGGATTTTCTAAGATGTATTCAAAAATTAAGACATTAAAATCAGAGTACAGTAATTTCACGATTATAAGCTGCACCATTTTGACTAAAATTTTGGTCCGAACCCAAAGTGCGGCTTATAATCAGGTGCGGCTTATATATGGACAAAGAACGAAAAGTTGTTGGTTTAGTTTGCAGGACAGGTCTCTGCTGAGAAAGGCAGGAGCCTCTCTTTGAAATGGAGAATGTAAACCCCCTCTCTCCAAATTATTATAATTTTGAAATGAAGGGGCTCTGAGGCAAAGATACGGGAATTAGGAATAACAGTTCTTTACTAGGGAAATTAAAATAGAAATACAGTACTAAAAGAAACAAACTCCAAACCCTGACAAAGTCAGAGTACAACCTGACACCCCGTCAGGCAGGGTGCTGGTAACAGTCCCATTAAATGGTGGCTGCATCCTCCTGCAGTGACAGATGTGATTCAGTTGAAGCAGTGCTCCTTTAGAAGGTGCAGTTTCCCTCTAAAGGTCCAGTGGTGATGTGCAGAAATCCGGTTTTCCTCTGGAGTCCAGTGAAGAAAGGGGCTACCTTAGTGTCCCAAAACCTCTGTTTTTATCTTGGTAAGAAATGTTGGGCTCTTTCCCCTGGTTGGAGCAACTTCCAATGGGATGCAGTAATTTTATCAGTCCCACAGTGGGACTCAATGGCCATTAGCAGAAAATGACTTGCTGAAGGAAGGATGGGTTGTGAAAAGATAAAGAACAATGCCCTGCCTGGTTTCAATGGATGGCTCATTAGCAAAATATATCCCATGGAGATAAGGATCATTGCCCCCACCCTCAAGAGATGGTGATAGAATAGATACCTTTTATCACACTCTGTATTGTAATCAGGTGTGGCTTATGTATGGACAAAGAATGAAAAGTTGCCGGTACCCGGAGATGCGGCTTATAGTCAGTGCGGCTTATAATCATGAAATTACTGTACTTTGATATCTTGCATGTTCCAGAAAGCCTATGAGTTCATCACCATCCTCTTCCCCAGCCCTGTAATCTGTGCATCTGTGGCAAGAAAGCCATGGAGGTTTTTCCTCCATTCTTATTCTTAGGAGAACTGTATTATCCCATAGATGGGAGGAAGACATAATCAGGGAAGGTGAAACAACTGCAGCACAAATAAACCAGGAGTAATGTTCCAGCATTCAAGAATTCAAACACTGAAATTAGTCCCAGCAGAATATTAAATCACTGCGCCAGGTTGCCATCAGAAGTATAAAGCTGGGTAAACTATTAGGAACTCTACAATTACAAGTATCACTTGGGGAGAAATTGTGACAAAAAGAAGTGATACGCGCATCATGTTGTGAATATACGGCATTACTTCTTAAATGTTTATAAGCCCACAGTGTTTAGAAAACAAATGCTTTGTGCATAAAGCGACATAATAAAAATTCTTTCTACTTCACGAGACCTCATTTTTAGTGAAAATATTTTTCCCTATAAACATTTGATGTACACATCTGCTAGAGCTAAAAAAGTTAGACTTAAAAAAAAAATAATCACAAGTAGAGAAATATGAAAAACTTGCAGAATAACCTGAAAAACACACAGAATATAGTCAGAGCGTAAAACTTTGCCTGTAACATTTACATGGACCCAAAAATGACAAGATTTACAGGATTCCTTTTGCAGCCTTCTCCAGTGAAAACAATATCTTTAAAATTTTATTTTTGAGTATGATGTTATTCAATGCACTGAATTGCATGGATGCAATTTCAAAATAAAACTAATTATGATTGGCCATAGCATCACAGGTAATTTGAAGACGTTAATTACACATTCAAAGTGCTTCTGTCTTCAAATTAAAAAGAGAACTGACACCAGCACTACTTAACATAACTATATCCATTTACTCAAGTATTTTGACCAGTGTAAGTCAGTTCCTGCCATCTAGAGCAGTTCCATCATAAGATTCTGTTGGTTTTTTTCCCCAAATAACAAATGCTAAGCTAAACAGATTTGAGGTATAAAAGTCCAACATATTTTAAGAAAAGAGTGCCCCAAAAGCTGATGCAGTTCACCCCTATTTGGATCTGCCCTCTCGTACTTGGCACTTAGGGACACACATTTTCCACTTTAAATATAGGTAATGACTCAAATGCCACTTCCAGTTATCTTTTATCCCCTCTCTGCTATCACGATTCTGCTTTCATCTCTGACCACCCACACAGTTTCATGGCTGGAATTTCAATGGAACAGACATTCTGTGATGTCCACAAAATCTATAGTTGTTGCCCATATGCTCTTCTGTTACCACTTTCTAAGGACTTTTCTAACACCACTTCATGACAATAGGGCCAAATGTTTCCCCATCCACAGAGAAAAACAAGGAGGAAATGGGATAAAATCCCCTTCCTTTATAAAAGGGAAATAATTTCCCTGTAGCAAGTTGTGAACTGGCAAACACGAGGGGTTTCCAAAGTTGGAAAATTCCTCTGGAATGCCACAGAGGAAAACACATTTGCCATTATGTTCTAGGTCCTCATGAGAGGATGTAAGAGTACTGCTGATGACCACCCACAAAACAGGACAAGTCTTCCACAGCTTAATATTAGCAGAGTAACACTGCCAAAATTTCAACTTAATAAATAGATTTCCCAGACCCTTTTTGTGGTTAGTTGGTTGGGTTTGGGGGTTTTTTTTATGTTTGGGGATGGTTTTTATTTTGGGGGATGGGGAGTGGGGAAGGGGGCATTTTTTGTTAGTTTTTGTTTTTTGGGGGGGGGGGGGGGTTCAGTTTTTTTGTTTTCCTAGATTCTGTTTTCTGCCATACTTATAGAAAAAAATGCTAAGCCAACAAACAAAGAGCACCTTCTGCATAACTATTATTGCATTTTCGTGACTGTCACGCAGAATTAATAACAGTTACTATGTGATCACAATTCCTGAGCTAATGGGTTATGATCCTGACAGTGATCCTACATTTAGGTGTGAGGATATAAAATGCCATAAGGAAAGATGATGCAAAAAAGGACCTTGTAAAATTAGGAGCAATAAAAAGGGGAAGGTTCCGGGAAGGGAAGGTTTCGGGAAGGGAAGGTTCCGGGAAGGTTCCGGGAAGGGAAGGGAAGGTTCCGGGAAGGTAAGGCAAGGCAAGGTAAGGCAAGGCAAGGCAAGGCAAGGCAAGGTTCCGGGAAGGTTCCGGGAAGGGAAGGTTCCGGGAAGGGAAGGTTCTGGGAAGGTTCCGGGAAGGGAAGGTTCCGGGAAGGGAAGGTTCCGGGAAGGGAAGGTTCCGGGAAGGTTCCGGGAAGGGAAGGTTCCGGGAAGGGAAGGTTCCGGGAAGGGAAGGGAAGGGAAGGGAAGGGAAGGGAAGGAAGGGAAGGGAAGGGAAGGGAAGGGAAGGGAAGGGAAGGGAAGGGAAGGGAAGGGAAGGGAAGGGAAGGGAAGGGAAGGGAAGGGAAGGGAAGGGAAGGGAAGGGAAGGGAAGGGAAGGTTCCAGGAAGGTTCCGGGAAGGTTCCAGGAAGGGAAGGGAAGGGAAAGTTCCGGGAAGGGAAGGGAAGGTTCCGGGAAGGGAAGGTTCCGGGAAGGGAAGGTTCCAGGAAGGTTCCGGGAAGGTTCCGGGAAGGGAAGGTTCCGGGAAGGTTCCGGGAAGGTTCCGGGAAGGGAAGGGAAGGGAAGGGAAGGGAAGGGAAGGGAAGGGAAGGGAAGGGAAGGGAAGGGAAGGGAAGGGAAGGTTCCGGGAAGGGAAGGGAAGGGAAGGTTCGGGAAGGTTCCGGGAAGGTTCCGGGAAGGGAAGGGAAGGTTCTGGGAAGGGAAGGGAAGGTTCCGGGAAGGTTCCGGGAAGGTTCCGGGAAGGGAAGGGAAGGTTCCGGGAAGGGAAGGGAAGGGAAGGGAAGGGAAGGGATGTTCCATTGTAAGCAAACCCTTAAGCATAATCAAGTTCAACAAAGAAAAAGGATGGAAAAAACCTGAGAAAGAGTGCATTTGGACATATGTAGGTGAAAACATTGCCAGTGAAGCCTGTTGAAATCACTCCAGACACTCCAGGGGAACAGTGACCATTCTCCTGAAAAATTCATGACTGATGGGAGAAATCCCAAAGGATAGGTAGGAAATAAGGGAAAACTTGAGAGAATGGGGATTTAGGAAATTATAGAGCAATACATTACATTTGAAAGGTCCTAATCTAGAAACCCATTTAACCATCCCTAAGTAAACATCTAGAGGATCATTGCAATGCTGAGTATGGCCAGCACAGAGCTGCTAAAGACAAATGCTGTCAAATCAACCTAATTTCCTCAAATGGACAAGAGAGAAAGCATTGAATGGGATCTACCTTGGCTTCACTCCTGTTCCTGACATATTCCACATGACATGCTACAAAGCAAACCACAGAAATGTAGGTTAACATGAAACCACAGATGCAAGTCCATCTGAAAACATGCTCCCAGAGGCAATTACAAGTGATTTCCTGGCAAAACTAGAAAATGTATCAAAGCAGGCATCAACGGCTCTGTTCTGGGCTCTGATGCTTGACTTGACATCATAATGATGGAATTAATACACCTATAAAACTGGTCAGTAAAAAAAAAAAAGAAGAGCAATTTATTTTGAGTATGAAGTTTGAAAACAAGTCTTGCTGAAATGGAGAAGCAGTCTGAGATCAAAGACAATGAGAAGCACTTCACCTACAACACACAAGTCACAAGTGCAAATGGTTAGTGCCAGCCTATGAAAACAGGATTTGAGGAATTTGACATGCATCACAGGATAAGCGACTAAACAGCCATAAAGGATGAAAAACATTATTCTAGGAATGCACTAAAAGAAGTGTCAATGGCCAGAGCAACTGGTTCCATTGCTATCACCACTTCCAAAACAATGAAGTCTCATGTAGAGTACAGAAAAGGTAAACTGGTGAAAGCCCAAGAAAAAACACAAAAGAAATGTTTAGAAAAGAGTTTTTAGAAAGGCTTGGATAAATAAATATGTGTGTGTGCTGAGACTATAAAAGATAACTGAAGAACACACTGAGACATGGCTGAATGGACAGTGACCATCACGTGCTCTGTGCTTCTGGTTGGGGAAACAAGAGCTCATGCCCTGAACTTGGAACAGCATAAATTTAAGGTACTAGAGCAAATTACCTCACTGCACATTCAGTTAAGCACTGGAACAGAGCAAGAAACAGCAGAATCCACATAAGTGGGGGGCTGTTTCAAGATAAGGTTAGAGATGAGTCTCAGATTAAGTGCCATTACTCAAGACAAGCTAGGACTCAGTATTTATTAATATGGTGCTTTCTGCTTTAGCTGATACAGATAGAGCAGCTGAGTTGCTCCAGCTTATTCCCTGCTTCAATGGGGCAAGCACATTAATCACAACACACACCTGGAAAGAGCTCAACATGAACAAGGCTGATCAAAAGAAAAAATCTCTGTGAAAAAGATGGAGGGCTGTCAATGTGAATGTGTGGCAGTGAATACTGGATGTTTGAACTTTTCCAGTTTGAGTCACAAACTGAGCAAGTAAAATCAGTATACAGATAACCTGTCTCCTAAGGGTGAGAGTTTGTAAACTTTGCCTGCTTGGGCTAAAGGCAACAATATAGAGTAATGCTTTTTTCTGCTCAAAACCTTCCGAGGCTCCTTGTTTATTGGCCTGGTTTTTTTTAAGATTGCAGAACTACAAAGCTAAAATGAGCACGTGCCTAAAGCAAATACAGAACCAGAATCTCTCAAGCAGTAATTTATATTACACCAATCTTCTGCAAGGGATGTAAACAAAATATAAAGTGCTATTTTAGTATACATGCAGCCTCTAGGGTTTGTTTGTAAAATGTTCTGGACCAGATTTTCAGTATCAGATGAATAAGTTATGCCAGGAAAAAAAAACCCTGAATGCAAAGCAGACTTCATTGCATGTAGCTGTCCCTTCCAGGCAGAAAGTGGATTCTGCTGCATGCAGCAACCTGTCTTCACCACGTCATTCTCTTTTTCTCACAATTAGCAGGGCATCAGGCCAGAAAAAAATGAAAATATGAGCTTCAACCTATTGCCTTTGTATTTTCATATTTTTGGCTGGTGAATTTGAAAATGTTCATGCTTAATTCTAAGTATATGCTGCCATAGATAAACTGGCCAAAGGATAAAATGCAAAGTGAAACCCTCCTCGAACCCCAGAAGTTACGGAGAAGATGCATACTGACTTTAGGTTTCAAAAGGAAGAGCAATAGTAATTAATTTCCCTTCCTCCATTAAAAAATTATGTTTGAACAGATCTTAAACACCAAACACCTGATTTTCACAATAATTTCTGAGACAGGTTAAATATCCCATTTCTTTTTATGGAAGCAAGTGGAGACAGCTCAAGGTCCAGGCTGGAAGCATTTCAGCCCCCTAGAATCATTGCATTGCTTCAGTACAGGTTCTGTGAAAGAGCTGCTCTGATATGGAAGGAAAGGTTCACAAGTGGGCTTTAAATGAATTCTCTTAGGTTCACAGTGCAAATCATTACCAGAAATTCAATTTCATCACAGGTGTTTTATATTCCCAGACCATTACAGTAAGCTACTGTGAGGACCAATGATAAGGTAATAAAGGAGCACCTGAAAAACTTATTAAAGGTGCTTTTTACATTACAGGTACCCACAAAGATGACTCAGTTTTTCAAAATCATGGCATTCTACAGATTGCTTTACACAGACAGGATCACAAATCCACTTCAGCCCTTCAGCTTTGTGTCTATAAACAATTTGAAGTGAAAGGTTTCATTCTAGTGTTACGGTCATCAGGGACAGGGCTATATATAATGACTATCAGGCCTGCAGAAAGCAAACAATAAACAAAATGCCACGTGTGAGGGACACAAGCAGAAAATATAGAGGGAAAGGGCTGGCTCATGGAGACAACTTTATGTGCATAGCCCATATGGGGTCCATTTGGAAAACAGAGCAGACCAGAGTAAGGCCAAATTGCAGCAGATGGGGAAAGAGACACCAGAAGACTCACAGCCCAAAGAAAACTCAGACATAATTCTTGTGCTAGCATTTAGATGAGATGTAATGGTTCCTCCTGAGTCAGAAAACCCTGAAGAGGTACCTAACAATATCCGCAGTCTTCAGTGATTCTGTTGGGGAGAGCAAATTTTTGCCTCATTTTTAATACAATCCTCATATTCATTTCAGCTTGTTACACCCTGGCATGTGTTTAAAACCAAGAGCCTGGGTATCCAGCCAAGGTAATGGTTCCTGAGAGCCACCGAGTCCCCAGATGCTGCACCGGAGAAAGCTGCTTTTATCAAGCTGTGCGACACTAACCAAATGGAAAAAGTGGCCAACAATTTACCCAATTTTGCTTAAAATAATTAGCTACAAAGTTACTAAAAGATAATCACTACAGCTCATGCAGAAAATGGAGTTGTAGTTTACAGCATGCTATTTCATGCCCTCTCAGGGCAGCTATTTTCTATCTGTTTTATCTATTTCTATAACAGATTTGAGATGCACTAAAAGCACCTGAATTTGCACAGGTAGTAGGATCTCAGGAGCTGAGTACCCATAGTACCAGATTTAGTCGTTTTCGGTAGCTAGGATATTCTCTCATGGAAATGAAACCTGCAGAAGTGGTCAGGGCAGGTCCTTGCTCTGAACCACCACAAAAATCTCACTACTTTCTAATAAAAGTGCCTGGGCAAGCAGGTCCATGCCACAGGGCAGCAGAGAGCTGTTAACAATCTGTATGTTCACATTTCCAGTCTGACCCTCTATACACCCTTAAGCAGAAAAATCTATTAGAACAAAAAAGCTTTTAGCCAAATAAAAGCCCTTCACAGAAGGAGGATTTGTAAAAAGAATTTTCTTCTGTAGCCTTATGTCTTATATCATGCTGTCTTGTCTGTGATGTGCATATCTCTCTAAAGGCATCCACAATATTTAAGTCTTGTAAAAAAAGCTGTGAATCAGGGATTCTAGATGTTATTATTTCTTAAATCCTTGTCAGCACACTCCCCTCAACCTTTTGAACAGTTAATTCCCAAGTTACTTATGCACTAAAGCAACTTCTTAAATCTGTTGCCAACCATTACTATACAAAATTACTCTCAGAGAAGTTCTACACTTTATGATAAATGCTGAGAAGAGATTAAGTGCTGCTACAGCATTGCTTCTGAAAAATCATGGAGAAAACAATCAATTTATTCTTGTCATTGCTATTAATGGTTATCCATGGTGTTCAATAAATTCAATACTAGTTTTCAAGGCAAGCAAGGCCAGTGATTTCTAAATATTATACAACCTATCAATTAAAATATTGTGAAGAATCTGTTCATTAATGGTGAATTTTATTATTAATCTTCAAAATCAATTAATTTTTGTCAACACTGGTCACCTTTAGGAGGAAAGATACAATAGGGCATCAAGATACTGACAAGAAATCACTGATTTACGGGCTTTAAATAAGATGAATAATGTGGATTAGCACCAGAACTCAGAACAGTTGGCAGTGACAGAGCTTGCAAAATTTAATGCCTTTCAATTTAGATGTGCTTATGACAAAATAATGATCTCTTCTGAAAACATAACTGCATACAATGGCCAACACACTCTCTGCTACATAAACCCCACTGACACAAACAGGGAAGGCTACAGAAAAAAGATTTTAGACAGTAAAATATGATGAGAATATTTTTCAGCTTATTGTTTACAGTAGCTCCGAACTATCATGGACTGTGAAGTCCCAGACAGAATAAATGAGATGTCAGTCCTTGGACTACAAATTGTAAATGTCAGAGAGGCACTTGTAGTTTCTTACAAATATGTTGCAGGTGAAGCAGACATCTTACAGAATTTAGACAAGTCCTTTTGCTGTGCTGCAACACTAGACCTATATGCTATTGAATTTCATCCCATATGAGTACAAAATGTTTAGTCAGTACCATTTTATGAATCTGGAAGTGTTATGCTAGATGTAATGTCAGTAAATTGTATATTGCTTCCTAAGCCAGACTGTGAGATACTCTTTTAACTCTTGGGAATGCCAAGCTGAAAAAGTAACACAATTTCTGTTGCTAAAATGTCAAAACCCCAAAATAGACAACATTTCCCTCTGGCATCAATATAACTGGTCTGCACGAGTCACACAGAATATTTTATTAATTTTCTGTATTTCTTCTCCTTCTCCCAGCAAAACTGGTACATTTACAGTAATTTCACAAGTATAAGCCACACCCTTTTGACTAAAATTTTGGTGCCAACCCGGAAGTGTGGCTTATACTCTGGAGAGTCCAATATATGGACAAAGTTCTGAAATTTCCCAACCCAAAAGTGCGAACCCCAGGCCGAGCCGAGCTTGCAAATTGAGCACCTGCCAGTAAAACCTGTGATCACGTGATTGTTACAAATTCGTTATTCTGTTGGGCGGTGTGGGGGAGTGGGCTCCTGCCGGCGGCGTGGCGTGTGGGAAAGCCAGGGCTCCCACCAGTGACGCGGTGGAAAACTGGCGCTCCTGCCTGTTGTAACCCACTACTCGTGATGTATTAAGAATGGTATGTCCCTTGATTCCTGTGACCCCTGTAATACCTATGGACTGTCCCTACCCCCTCTGCTACCCTATTGGCAGGAAGCCAAAAGCCCCTTCCCCTTTCCTGACTCTAGGAAAGACCACAGACTTTGGGAAACTTCCTCTTTGCTCCCTGGAAGCTATGGAAATAAACCAAGGAAACCCCTGGGAGAAAGCACCTCTTTATATCTTTTACCCCTAGTTCATGCTATTAAACCCAGGCTTGCCCTGCTACAGTTACTAGGGAGCGGGATGAGTCTCGGATGAAGTAGCACCCGCCGGCACCGCGGGGGGAGAGGCGCTCGCAAATTGAGCACCTGCCAGTAAAAACCTGCGATCGCGTCATTGTTACAAATGGGTTACTTTGTTGCGCGAGCATCCTCGCCACGAACAAATATGTGACTTATAATCCGGTGCGGCTTACATATGGACAAAGAACGAAAAGTTGCCGACACCCGGAAGTGCGGCTTATAATCAGGTACGGCTTATACTTGTGAAATGACTGTACATGACTGTTATAATAGTTTTTTATCAATTCCAAATTATTTGCTGATTATTTTGTACTTTTCTGTATTTACCCATCCTTATTTAAAATCAAGTAAAGTTTCCTTATACCCTGGAAACCTCTGGGTGGGAGGCATTGGTTAGAAACATTGTTTTTGTGATACAAATCATTGCTGCAAACTACTGTCAGTTATTTTCCCTCTCCTCCCTTTCTTCAAACTGCAGTTAATCCTCCAAATCATTTCCTACAACCATACATTCCCTCTTCCTGCCCTGGGGATAAATGTCTCAATCTCCTTCTAATCATTTATCATCAAACTCCTTCACTTGGCTGTTTTTTACCAAACCATACCCTACACAATTATTTTATCCAGTTTTTCACTCTTACTCAATGTTTTATAGACATTGACTGCTATTTATCTATCTATATTTTATAGGCTCAAGTAAAGCAGTAAAAAATCACATTCTGTTTTGTCCTATCAATTTACTATCCAAAATGGAGACCAGAACTTTGAAGAAAGCAAATTTGATAGGTTGGGGTATTTTTCCCCCCCGCCTCCATCTCTAACATCTCAGAGAACAGCAGAAAGAGATATGGCCATATCATGCCACTGATTTTTAAAATAAACTCCCAGCTGGAGTCAAAAATGAAATATGCTTAAACATCAATGACATGCCTACTATGTGGTGATTAACTCTGCAAAATGAAGAAAATCCTTTAAAACTTTGATACTTAAACACTCCCAAGTCATTAATATCTCTCTTCCTGAAATTCAATTGTTTGCCAAGGCAATATATTTAACTCAAATGCAGCAGTAAAAATTCATTTACAAGTCTCAAAAATCTCCCAAAGCAATTTTTACAAAAATCTGCAACATAGAATGGCAGTGTATAAGTGGCCTCAAAGTGCCTCAAGGCTACCATTCATACTTCAAAGAAAAATGCTTTTTGTGATGTTAAAATGCAAGGGCAGATGATGTCTGTGATGATTTCTCAGGCTGAAACCATTGACTGATCAATATTAGTTGCATCTTTCTGTCTAATCACCCATTTTTTATTTCATCATAACAAAAATTCACAGCAACTTTCAGCCTTGCCCCAGGAGGTTGTTAGTACAAATTGTTGATGTTAGACTGGAAAGGCACACAAAAACCTTGTCACAGAAAAAAAAAAAAACAAAAAGCAAACAGATCCTGGCTACACCACCTGCAGGAAAGCAGCACTGAGAAACACTGGCTATTAGCCAAGGTTAGGGACAAATGATTAGTTTGCAGTGACATCCTAATGCTTTAAAAGAGAAACAATCTTTAGTTTCAGGTTCTGCAGCTGTCAGGGATGAAAGTGAGATAAGATGGGCAATTGCTTTGGTACAGATGGCAATCTCTGTCCCTGTGGTCTTCAAGGCATCACTGAAAATGATACTACATTGTTCTCTTCTTCATAGAAATGCAGGTATAAAGCATGGGAAAATAGTGATTTACTGTACACAAGTGTACAGCAACTCTTAATTACCATTATCACCAGTTCTTCCAGGTGCAGCCAGTAGCAAAAAGAGCCATTTGCAATTATCCACAGATTCCTCTTTAAAAGTTAAATACCACCACCTAGGTCTCCACCCAGAAATGGGAAACCTTAAAAACTTCCTTTGAGCAAACTCTACAGGAAACATTCCTTTCCTGAATTGAAGGGTTGCTTTATTAAATTGCAGGGTTTAAACCACCAAGAATTCTGCTGGTAAGTGGGAAAGGAAGACACATGAGGGAAAAGAGAGGAAAATTAATGAACAGTAAATCAGTATAAGTCTTTCAAGTGAGATTCCAGGCCCCTAGGGCATCTGGAAATTGTCTTTAGCTTCAGCTCTCCAGTGACTTTGGGTGGTTAATGATGAAAAACTTCCCAATGTAAGCCACTTGCCACCACTTTTTCCATGCTCAGTTGCACATAAAGGTTGGAAGAAGCTGGGACTGTTAGAGAAGCCCAGAATTTCAGCAGAAAACTCTGGCTCTAAGGGATGTGCAGCTTGGGCAGCTCCTTCACCACTCACCTAAGGAGCCAACTATGGTACTGAGCATCCCATGCCAGAATAGCTCAGATATACCTCAGTATCTAGATCTAACCACATACTTCAGAGAATACTTGAGTATTTTATAAGACTTTATTCTAAACTACAAGCTACCTCAACCCTTTGGTCTCTCCTGCTAGGACTGAAAACACAGCAGTTCTGGGGAAAAAAATGCAACAGGTAAAAGCACCAACAGTGGGAGCCTTTGCCACCATGGAAAACATAAAAAAATAATAATAAAAAACCCATACATGTTTCTAATCAATCATTTTCCTGCCATCTGGGAGCCTTTACCACCATGGAAAACAAAAAATATTAATAAAAATACCCATACATGCTTCTAGTCAGTCATTTTCTTGCCATTTCCTGACTTGCAGTGGTTACAGTCATTAGCATCCAACCTTGGATCTTGGCCTACCAGTGCTGCACCCTCTCTACTTTGATACTTCCATTTGGTCTTGGATCTGCTCCATCAAGATCACCAGAAACTGATTCTGTACTTACAAAGTCAACAGACACACTGAATCCTTTCCAGGTTATACACAACTGAAGATACATAGAAAATTAACCCTGGGTTAAGTTGCATTTGAACACAAGAGATTTTTGTGTTGCTGTAAACACGACGTTCTTAACCAACAGACATCAGATCCCAAAATACAGCCATCATAGAGCATGATTTGACTTGGCTATAATGGTTTCTGTGCATGTTGCTTGAAAAGAAAAGATATCCTGTATTCTACAGAATATTTCTGTGTTTTCACAGTGACTGGCTGATTGGGGATTGGAACTAGATGGTCTTAAAGGTCCCTTCAAACCCTAACCATTCCCTGTTTTTATGATCTTTTCTTCAACAACTTTGAAGTAATAGAATGGTGTAGTCCTTCCTCAGGTTTGTCACAAAGCAATGCATCAGGAAAGGGGTGTTCACCTCTGTTACTGATTTTATCCCCATACTTACTTGCTTGCATCACAACCATCTAAAAGCATCGAAAAGAAACTGCAGCAACTGGGATGTTTCAAGAAAAAGAGAAAATCTGCTTAAATCCAAGCTGTGACTAATGGCATGCATGAAGTTGAGTAGTGGAAGTGTTTGTGTGAAAGTGCCGTGTACAGGTACAAACAACAGATTCACATCCTCCTCTTCCAGTCATCACCAGTTACCACTGGTGGCCCTGAAAAGAAAGGGGCCTTTGCAAAATGCTCCCAAGGTCAATTTATAGATTACAGGGGGTGAATTATCAATGGCATGTTGCACAATGAGCTGTTAAAGCATTATTTACTCCCCTGACTTAGTTTAAATGACTGGTGAGGTCTCTAATGTTAAAACACATATAAATGTTAAAGCATTCAAAACTCAGTTAACATCAGACTTTGGGGTTGGCAGCGATACTGTGTTTTTCACTAGCACAACAATAAAAGTATGCCACAAATTAATAATTCAATTATGCAAATACTGAGTAGAGGTATTTTTATATTTATATATTTTATATTTAAGGTTCTTTATCCCTCACCTTTTTAAGACAGACATATATTTGAGATGCATCAGTTGACTAGGAAAAAATACAAAGTTAGGCAGTTCTGTTGGCATTAACCAGAAAGATTGGGTAAATTATAGAATCCATAAAACTGCCAAGATTTGTACTTTTCTAAACTAGTTGCTGCATTCCTGATTTATTAGTGAAAACTTCAAAGGTTTTTCATAAAGATAAATAAAAGCACATGGACAGAAGCATAATACACAGACTGGACAGCTCTAAAATACACTGTTTACAGTGAACTGGGAGAGAGAAACATTTCAGGTCATACTTTATATCTAACAGAGCAAAACATCAGAACTGATATGACTGATAACGACTGCAAAGAGTGCAAATCCATTTTCCTAAAGATGGAAAACCTTTAGATACAGCTGACTAGTGTCCAGCTTAAAAAAATTAATGTCCCTTGTGATCCCAGACCTTTCTCAACAAAAAAATCAACAATTTCCCTTTGGAAATGGGCAGAAAGCAAAATCTCTCTCTTGCAATATGAAAAACAGAATGTAAAAATGCAAAAAGTAGGACAGTAAACTGATTAGGAAGATTTGTGCATCATTAAAATAATGCCCCTGGGCCATCACCTCAATAAATACAGTACAGCAAAGATGTGTCCTTCAAAACCCTCTCTGTGACTCATATGCTGCAATACAGAGAGAGTTGTGAGAGCAGGGAACACATACACAACAAGAGCATCAGTTCAGCCAATTTTACTCCATGAAGAGCAGAATGAGCACAGGTAGGAGCTTACAAATGACATTCTGGCAGCCTGGTAAGGTCAGTGCCAACTCTGCCATCCAATTTGCTGCAGTCAGTGTCCCGCCATGTCCCATCACATCCCTTCTTGGCCATTCATGCTAAATACTTTTTCACTGTGAGAGCTGTCATTTTTCACTTTGTTACCCTGCCCTTTAACTGCCACTGAAGTGACACTAATGTATATCCCAGGAAAAGGAAGGACAATTCTTTAAATTATCATGTGCTAGGAACTCACTCCCTTTTAAATATTACAGCTGCTGAGTGGCTTTTGCCTTGTACCTTACTAAGGCTAACACTGACAATGTCGGTACACAGTGCACTCATTGACTGGTTTTACAGTTAGAGCATCTGAAGTTAGCATCCAGTTGCCTGGAAACACTGTTTTTTAATTCAAGTCCTTCTCTATTCATTTAACACATACCTAAAAAAGAGCATTTTCAGTATCTATAAGATGTTTCACAAACATGAATTTTTGTTTTGGTTTGTTTTTTTTTTTAATCACTATAAGCAATTAACTGAGGATATATAAATCAATACTGCATTTTAAAATTAATGATTAAAAGTGAAATTTCCCCAAACTTAAAAAAAAACAAATATATATATATATATAAAAATCTCAAGAATTACATCTTCTATATAAAAGAAAAATTACTGCTAAATACAGTGAAGCCTTGGCATGCCAGAATTGATTTTGGGATAGAAATAATAAACAATACTCCTGAAATAATAAAAATCATTGGCATAAAAATATGTATTAATTAATTTAGTGGAGGTTTACCCTTTAAGGGATCAGATTCCCCGCAGGGACAGCCTTGTCTGGGGAGCAATGAGTATCTCTTGCAGGCAGCTGGGATGGGTGGGGATAGCAAGAACAGCAGATGGTGCTGACTGCAGGGAGCACCTGCACGGGGCTTTCCATTTGCATCTGCACAAACCAAGACTTTCTCCAACTCTTTAAGATCAATTCCCATTTAGACATCCCCTGCCAGGTGTCCAGCACCTTTAACAATGATGGTAATAAGGCAGCAAAGGTCAGATCCCAGAATTCATGCTCTAGGGGATCCAACCTCTACCCTCCTTGGCACCACAGGTGTTTTCTTGGAGAACAGTGCTCCCTGCCTGCTTTTAGGCATCAGTAATGTCTGCTATACCTTTCACAGAAGGATGAACACCTGCCAACAACTTGGTGGTATTTCTAACAACATTTCCATTCTCTCTAAAGTCTGTTCCCCTAGCTTCCTGATTGCTACTTGTCCTTAATATTAAAACAGGATTCTTCAGGATGAGAGGAAATGGTCTTTGAAATGGTGGTATCTGCACCACTTAATTAGTGGATTGTCTTCATTTTCTTCTGTCTTCACTCAGAGTCAGGATTAAAAACACGAAGGAGATGAATTTTCTCGTGTTCAGGCTTGGTTGTTTATTAAATCTTAACTAAAGTACCGAGAGTCCTGCAACACTCGGAGCTACTAGCTAAAAATGAACAAAATGGAGATAAATCTAGCTAGCTACAAGGTCTTTTGTAGCTAAGCAGTCCAATAGAGAATTAACACCCATATTATTGATACTTTTGACCCAATAACCAAACTCCCATGACCTGCAGTGCAGCACTAACTATTCAACCAGAAACTACTACCTGAAATCATGAGGAAGGAGGAAGAATACAGAGAAGAGACAAACCCCAACTCCTCCACACCTATTACTGTATTCTAAAATCTTCAAATTCAAAACCCTTCACCATGTGAAATCCCACACTTCTATTCCAACTACACACCCATGACTCTAACACCATCACTCAAATTTGGAAGCCTTCTCCAAGTCAAAAGCAGTGTTCTCCAGGGGGTCAGTGTCAGAAAACACAGAAAGTTCAAAAAATTCCAGGTTTCTGGGTTCCAACATCCTTGTTGAGTTGAAATAGGGGATGTTTGGATTGGATATTGGGAAAAAATTCCTCATTGAAAAGGTGGTCAGACATTGAAACAGGCTGCACAGGGAAGAAGTGGAATCACCACCCCTGGAAGCATTCCAAGAGTGTGCAGATGTGGTACTTTGGGACATGGTTTGGTAGTGGACTTGGCAGGCCTGGTTTAACAGGTGGACTTGATGATCTTAGAGGTCTTTTCCAGCCTTAACAATTCTAGGATTCCATGGTATAACCTCAATACTTAGTGCAGGAAGAACTTTCACACCTGCTGTTGCTATACATTAGCACAAAATGTGTCATGGTGAGATCTCTCAGCCATGGCCAGAGAGCTCCTGCAGGTGGCATGGACCTTTGGCCTGGGTGGCACATTAGGGAAAAATCCTGGATCACAGGCTCCAATCCTGATCCTGGGAGGGTTTCCTTCTACTCCTCCAGTCAGAGCCACATAATTGGGAAGTGCCCACAGAAGTTAAGAACATTCCTGGGAAAATTCAGTCCTTCCCATACTGCAGGCACCAAGGACTCACTGGAGAGTGATGCTCCCTCTTAATTTCCCCCTTATATCAAGTACATTTTGAGCTCTAGAAAGGAAAATCAACTTTCTGGCTCCAAGCTGTGTTCTAACAGTTCATTTCAAGATCAATTTTGACAATTCATGAGGAGATTTGGAATCCACTTCTGCACATTTCCTATATTCCCCATATTTTAGTTTAATGGAGACTTTGAAGAAAAAAGAGAAAAAAAAAGAAAAGCTTTCAGTGGTTTTTTTATTTGAATAATGATGGAAATGGCATGCTATCATTCCGTGTAATATTTGGAATGATTGGTGCAATTACTTGGCCAGAACCTCTCTGTAACCCAAAGATCTGATGTTTTCAAACTTCAGAGTCCATAAATATGTGCAGATGTCCTCAAAGGCTGCTGGAATAGCCAGGCTGAGCTCATGGTGCAAAGAAAAGCCAAAGCTCAAAAAGTTTTATGCAACTGTTCAGATACTAAAAACCGTATAAATTCCCACAAACTTCTTTTAGAATAATGCCTCAATTTGAAAAGTTTACCCCATGACAAATTCAGTGAAAACTAAAAAAAACCCACAAAAAACTCTTTTCTCTTTTGGTGTTGCTTTTATGCCCTTCCTTTTCCTACATACTTTAAAAATGTCACTACTCAGAAAAGTTAACGGTCCCAGATCCTGAAATCTGCCAAAACATTCTAAAAAGGCCACCACCTTTCAGACCACAGACAGCTATCAGATTTTCTGCCCATTTCACCACTGACCTCTGTCAAATCCATTAGGGAAACACAGAAAAGCAGGAAAAAATTTGTGCCCACTCCCCAAGAGACTTCTCACTTCATAAAATTGGACATCCAACAATATAACAATTTTCTGCCTGCAATCAAGTTCAAGTGGTCAAGCCTAGATCCTCTAAACTTTTAGGATTTCCCCTGCATGTCTAAGACTAAACATACCCTATAAAACAAACTTTTAGAATTCTAAGATAATCTTTAGCTGTGAATAATAAAACAAAACAAATATTTTCTGAGCAACCTGATAGAGCAACAGTGCCAAGTGAAGCTTTATTTAAAAAAGCTGAAGTTTCTCTTTGCAATTATTTTCATAGAAGAGTGAACGTTCAATGACCAGCTCTTTGCTTCAATAAAATTAACATTCTCCAGAAATGGCGAGTTTGCTTCTAAGCAGTCTGAGGTGTTCTGTAACATAGAACAATGTGTTGCTCCAACCTGAATGCTATAGTGAGAGCCACAGGTATTTCAGACAAAGCAGAAAAGGAACTGAATTAAACAAAAGGATAGAAGTAGGCAGTGTGGAAATCCACTGTTGGGAGACCAGAGTAAGACATACCAAAACTGTAGTCACATCTAAACTGCTAACAGAATTCTAATGCTTCATTTCTTGATATGTCATACAATAATGTTGCTTATTCCACTCAGAAAAGCTGGAAACAGAAGAAACAAACCCTTGATAATTGCATAGGAGGCCTTTGTGTCCCTAAAGAAGGTGAATATACTCACACTCATGGGAGAAATTTTTATTTTCTTGAAATTAAGTCCATTTGCTGCCTCTCAACCTTACAAGCCATGTCACTAGTTATTTTTGAAGATATAGGATGAAGAGATTTAGGTAACTTGGAGAAACATGAACTAGACAATGAGGCATTTCAGGGAATTGCCTGCTGTGCTGTTCTTCTCTTGGTAAGCAATACTCATAAAAATTACATTTCATGACATGTCAAGCACATTCCCTCCAGTAAGCTGGAAGACTGAAATCTACCTAAATATCCAATTTTCAGCCAAAAAATTATAATCTGCCCCGAAGTTAAACACAGTGAAAATATGATATGAAGATGTTGCAAAAAATTGATTAATGCATAATTAGCTACAGATGCCAAAGGCACTTTTGGTCAGTTGACTTTGGAATCAGCTGAACCCAGAGATTTCCTTGTTGCCTCCTCCCAGTCTGTTAGGACGCCACACAATCAAGTTGCCTATGCAAACTGGCAGCAGTTGAGCTTAACTAATGAGCTCTAATGAACCCATCCAATTGCATAAGTAAATGTCTGCTGGGACTGAACATTGGAACTAATAGCATTTGAACTTCGGGTGGGCTCTTTGCCTTCCCCTGCCCAGAGAGATTTAAGATAGCCTCAAAGTATGCAACATCAGCTCAATTTGGCTACAAGCTGTTTCATCATTAACCTTTACATTAAAAATATTTTATTTATACATTTCTGCATTCTGATTTACGTATGTATCAAATAGAACAACCATGTGGGAGCACTTTATAATTATATTTGTAAAATACACTAATGCCCTTCTCAAGATTCATTCATTCATTCTTACAATCAAATTGACTATTTGTCCTTGCTCATGATCAATCTCATTTTTTTAATGGAAAAGGTTAAAGAAAGCATCAGAATTTCTGTTCTCTATGTAATAGCCCCCAGTCTAGCCTGGCCTAGAGCATGTGACTTCTGTACCCAATAGCACTGCTGTGAATGAAGTGATTACTGTCCTTTGTATCAACTTTGGCCTCTTAACCTATATTGACCAGGCAGTTATCAATATCTAGCTCAGAGTGGAAACAGTCTTTAGCATGAAGTGAGAATTGCTTTTCCAAAATGTCCTAAAACAGGGCCATTTAACATTAAAAAAAAAAAAAGGCTTAATATATGTGTTTATATTTATGCCTGTGCTGTTTTTACACATATAGACTTAAGTCTAATAGAAAAAATGAAGAATTTTGAACTTTGATTTTACTCATTTTGGCATAACCCTGCACTGAAATCTTTGCAAATAAACCCATAACTCCAACATAACAAGACAGAAGTCTACCAGGGGCCCAACCAATTGCCTGTACAAGAGTGGATGAACTGGGCATGGAAATCATGGTACCTGCCCTGAACACCATTTCATTAGTGGGAAGAAAGCATTTCTAAAGGCCAAGGACCTCCAGGTGATTTGGCAGCAGCAGCTGAAGGTGCTGATGGTTATAGTAGTGAGGGAAATGACCATGGAAATTATCAAGATGAGTAACCACATCTTGAGACCACCAAGCCCTGACTTCTTCTTTCTAGAGTAGACTGCATGCTGCACTGAAATCTAATAGCAAAATACTAAACAGTATTTTACTGCCTCTCTGGGACCAGAAATGAACCTGTTCCCATGTGCTTCCCCACAAGTGGGAAGGATTTTGCAATATGCTGAGTGGCATTACATCAATCCAAATAATGTCATCTACCCAGCACTTCTAAGCTGAACAGTGAAATGAGTCATTCATTCTTTCAGGAAGGAATTTCACAGTCTGTAAGTCAAGAGCTCTGTTTGTCATGAACATTTTCTTTCTGGTGCTAAGAATTTGGAATAATAGAAAATTCAGATTGACTGGCCCCTGGAAGAGAAAAATGTCTAATGCAACACTGGTAAAGCGACTGTGGGTATGGGTAGGAACATCTGTTACTTGACCAACTTGGGCTTTATTTTTCTCTCAACGTGGTAATATAAAGCAACAAAGAGAAATGACACCTGGGACAGAATTTCATTGTCAGCAAGACCTTTTGTGACTTGCAAATGCACTTAAAAACTGGGAACTCAGAAAACAAATCTAACAGATTTTCTAGAGTGAAAGCACTGAGTGGAAAACAGATCAAGCTATAGATATCATTATTTTATTTTTCTGGGTTTTTTCCCCTTTAAAAAGAAAACTGTCTTTTGTCCTTCATACTCCAAATGCAACATTTAATATGTTCTGAAAATCAAAACAACCCTGATGAATTTTTTTGTGGAAGTGGAGTAGGCAAATACCAACTGACAGCTGGCATCTGATATTTTGTAGAAAATACCAATACTATCAGTTTCCTGCATTATTACTGACCAGATGGTTATTTAGGGGGCTTTTGACCTCAATTTCTTTGAAACTGGGATAGTAGAGTTGAACAGAATAGAAGATAAGGGCAATAATTTTTAAAAAACTGCAATGCAAATCCAGTGCATTATTTTCTTCCAGACTGCATCAACTTCAATACAAACAAAATGCAAATTGTCAGGCAGGAAACGGAACCATTTTAGCTGCTCATTCCAACTTTTACTTCACATTTTTTTATTTCTCTAGGTAGAATATACCAACTGTATAAATCATCACCAAAATTTGCTAGAAATTACCCCAGAGAGTATCCAGTCAAGATAAAAGATTTATCTTGATATTATATTGAACCCACATGTAAATGTGTCATTAAAATGCAACTTCTGCTCAAGGTGTGTTTCAGTAGACATTGTAATAAGAGAATGTGAGTCACTATGTTTTCTTATTTAACAAAAGCAGAGTGGAGGTTATAATCTTTCTAAAACTACCTTTTCAGAGACAATCAAAGCCTCGTGCTTTTAAATAAGGAGAACAAATAGTTCAAAACAGATTGAAATTAAACTACATAGTAAAGTCAGCCTGAATATCTTATATTTTTTAAGTAAGAAAGGACAAAAATTGGTCCTCAAGACACACACTGCCACTAGAATTACAAATACGAACACCTACACAGCTACAGGTCCACTAAGACCATGCATATTGTTACTGGAAATTGATCTTATGATATTTCACCATTTCTTTTGAAGAATTCCAGACTCCACTGTATCCCATACAGTCTTATCCCAGCCTTTTCAGCTCTGTCTGCTGCAGTATTTTGCTGTGAACTCTGTCAATTCAGCACAGACAACCTGGCAAGTTCCAGCTCCCTGAGAATGTTACTCTGCATGACCATATTCCTAAAAAAGGTGATGTTCTGATGACACCCAAGAAAGCCAAAATTGTCATTTGTGTTTCATTCTGAAAGAGGATTGTCTAAAACTATTTTAATGGTTTCTTATATCATAGCATGGTTTGGGTTAGAAGGCACTTTAAAACTGATGTAGTTCCAAGGCCTCTGTCATGGGCAGGGACACTTTCCACCAGACCAGGTTGTTTAGGGCCCCTTCCAACCAGGCCTTGAACGCTTCCAGACTTGGGGCATCCACAGCTTCTCTGGGTAACCTGTTCCCAGTGCCGCACCAGCCTCACAGTAAGGAATTTTTTCCTCACACTCAACTTAAACCTTCCCTCATTCAGCCATTCTCTCTTGCCCTATCACTGTTAAAAAGTCCCTCTCAAGCCTTTTTGTTTAGTTGACAGAATGTACAGATGTATAGAAACGAAAGCTTGATGGATGAAGGTATCAGTTCTCTGATACCTGGGCTCTGCAGAAATCAGGGATGCAGCACATGCTCTGATGTACCTTTATAGGTCACACACATCCATGTTTTCTGTTTGAAAGCCTCAGCGTACAACACTATCCGAAGACCATGAATAATTGACATGACACTCCTCTCCTACCCCCCACTGGATGAACAGGAATAGAGAGATGTGGGAAAATTCACCCTTCTACTGAACCAGTAAGTGAAATAGCTAAGGAAAGGAAAACACACAGTGCCCATGGAACAATTTGGTGCACTGTGGCAGGAATGGCAATTACAGCAAGCACACACTCACTGAAACAATCTGGGACTGCTACTCTGCCTTATGGTGGCTTCATTCCCTATGCTGTTAGTGAGGAAAGGAGCATTCCACTTGACATGTCATAAACAAGAGGACACAATATGGGCAAATAATGCCCTGTGTGGATAATAATGAGATGGTCCTCTAAATGCTGTCAGTATTGCAAAAAACCTATTGAAAGAAAACACAGAATTAGTGGAGGTCATGAAATCACAGAGCGGTATGGATAAAACATGGGAAACTTGTATAACAACTAATGAAACCAGCCCCCAAAGATAGAAAGGACAGTTGTGGAAAAAACACAGTAACAAAGAAAAAAAAAGCACAATGTAAGACCACAAATTCTTGCTGCTCCATAAAACTGCTGTAGCTAACTTTATCATGTTTACATGGGATGTTGGCTTGAGTTGAAAGGAAACATTCACTATACTATATATAGCTGGCAAGAAAAAAGGTTCTCTCCAAAGCTTCTGGGAGCATATGTTTTATGAATACATAGAATAAAAGTAGTGATTTGTACCATTAGAATATGTATCCTTCTAAAATGTGTCTGCGTGGCTCAATCAGATTTCTTCATTTAAAAATATAATGCAATGTAATTTTATTCAATTTTTTAGAAGTGAAATACAACCCATGAATAAACTCTTTCAAATCTCTGCCAGGAGAGCAAATTCTCTAAATGTTATTCTGAAGCACCATATAATGACTCCCAGCATCTAAACCCCAAACCACTTGTGAAAATTCAGCCTTTCAAAGTGCTCTAACTCTATTGCTTCCAGCTGCTTGCATCTGCCTAAATGTACTGAATCTTACACACAAAGTCTGTAAATCAAAGGAGGAAAGTGGTGGAAAGTGAGAGTAACAGAACTCTAAAAGCCACAGACTGAAAAAATAATTTGCTGCTATTAGGGTCTACTGAATTTGACATATTTTCAAAAACATCACTAGCACTTAGGTTCCTAGACAGCTCTTTCCACAAAAGGAGCCATTTCAATCTTAGATTCCTGATACTTCAAAGTAATTTCTCCTCTAGTACCTGTCCAATACCTCAGTCAAGAGTGATTCTCAGAGAAATCCCACAGTAAACACATATCCTTGTGTGTGATGTTTAAAATATCTTTATATACAGAGCAAGTAGCATGACAGCTGCAACTCTCTTTTACCATATGAAGACCATACTTTTTATAAAGGAATCCAAAATACTTAAATAGCTAGTGCCAGCAACCTGCACACTCCTTGTGAAATGTAAGGGGCTCAGAAAAAAAATTGGTGTCAGTTTTTGGTAACTTTGAATACAAATAGAGTAACAAATGGGTACAAGTTCTGATGCTTCATGATTTTAAGTATCACAAAACAGACTGGCAAAAGCTTATTAATCTGGTAAAACATTTAACAAAGGTTTTTTAAAATGTTACAGCAGTCTTGTTTTTTGTGGGGGTTTTTTTGTCTTTAAAATACTTTTCTGGCCTTCCAGCTTATTTGGAATACTAGAAATTTTGATGGCAGTATTTCGTTTTGAAGAAATATACAACCAAGACAAATGCAAATGCAATTACTAACGTAGTCACCAGAACTGGACTCTTTTATCTCCATAACATTTGTCTGTTCATCAACAGAGCTGAAGGACATTTGTTCCATGTGGTGATAATAGCAGTACCCTCATCGTTGACCATTGAAGAAGAACCTCATTTACACAAAGATTAGAGTTCAACATGCCTCTCCCTACCCCAAAATTGTACGGTCCTTTATGGACCCTCTTCCAGTTTTTCAATGGAACTTCATCTTGGACTTCAATTGAAAGAAAACTTCAATTATAGCAAAATGCAATGCTGGAAACAGCTGTTTAAGATAAGCATCTTCGTAGGTCTAATTTTAAAAATCTTAATTGTACCCAAATTTGTAATTTTAATTGTATAACTGTATTCAGATGGGAGGTATGTATGTCCATTATCAAAATAAATCATATACATGGCCTAGTTTTCACTTTATTCTTAATTTCCCTGTATTGTGCCAAATTTGGCACCATGCTTTAAGGTATAGCTTTATAAATAAATAAAACTACTTTTACTGAAACCAGCAAATTTGGTATAAAATTCAACTGGAATAAGATTTTAGTTTAAGGACAGGCCTTGAACTGAGAACAAATTAAAACCACCTGAAGATTTAACAATAAACCAAACTGAGAACAAAACAGAATATGCTTAAAATGACCAACCTCCTTTGGAAATATTCCAGACCTCACTACTAGCTTCTGTGTCTCTACCTACAGGTGTACACACGAGCACAGTATTCCTCTCAGATGCTCATCCCAGTCAGAAATCACATCATTTCATGCACAAAAGGTGAGGAGCTTTTATGGTGGGATTTGTGAAAAAGAATGAAGTGTCCTACACCCTGGTCACTCAAGCCTAGAGCTAAACCAAGGTTCTTTTGCTCTGGGTAGGCACAAAGGAGAAAATTCCAACTAAATATTCCCAAGAGGTAAAAATGCACAAAAGTTTACGGCAAACTAGAAAATTAAGGAACATTGGAAAAAGAGTAAATACTGCATAATATCACTTATCTCAGCATAGACTTAGCCCACTGAACACAGAAAGCCTTATAACCCATTTAGTGTTTTGTTCAATGAGAAGAGATTTAGAAAGAGGAGAAAGAAGGAGGGAGAAGAAGAAAGAAGAAAGAAGAAAGAACAAAGAAGAAAGAAGAAAGAAGAAAGAAGAAAGAAGAAAGAAGAAAGAAGAAAGAAGAAAGAAGAAAGAAGAAAGAAGAAAGAAGAAAGAAGAAAGAAGAAAGAAGAAAGAAGAAAGAAGAAAGAAGAAAGAAGAAGAAAGAAGACGTAAACTAAATTAATGAACTAGACAGGAAAGCCTAAGTAAACTAGACTAAGAGGTGCAAAGAAAGTTCCAAAACCACAGCAAAATATTCTAGCCAATATGAAGGCTTTCATTAGAAACTCTGAGAGTAATGCTGTTTCAAAAACTGACTTTCAGAGTTATTCCATGTTGTCCACTACACTATGCTAATAGAGGGAAGGATAAATATTTTCATGGATCACTGACTGATAGAAAATAGAGAAATCATTTTTCATGCTGGTAGAAGTATTCACAAGGGAAGTATCTGGAAAGGTGAAATGCATGGATACACTGTATGCTACAATGGTTGGGAAAGAGAGAAGGTCTCCAGGATTTGGCTGAGGAAGCATGAGCTAGGATGAGAGTTCCTGGGAGTATGCCTACAAAGAAATGGTTTCCTCAAAGATATAACAGTTTAAACTACTGTTCAAATGTACAAGACCAGGTTCGATGGGGTTCAATGAGCAACCTCCTTGGACGAGCAGCCTGGTCTTGTTGAAGATGTCCCTAAGCATGGCAAGGGAGTTGGAATGAGATGACCTTTAAGGTTCTGTCAACCCAAACCATCCTGTGATTATACAATTAAACATTTTACCTAATACTGATCTGGAAGCATTAGTACTGTGTGTAACAAACATTGACTTAAATAACTAAATCAGCACTCAATTGGTTTTGAAAGAAGTTGACATACTTAAGCTTAAATATTTTTTCCTCTTCTCGTGCTCTCTGACCCTCATATTACTCAGTTACTTAGTAGATAGGGCATCCTTTTTTCTCCACACTCTCTGTTTTTTATTTTAAATGCCAAGTGAGATACATAAAAGGTGCACTTCACCTAGTCAGGTTATGTTTTATCCTTGGCTAACATTCAAAAAATGGAGAATTTCTGTCTAAAAGAAAAAAGACAAATGGCATCAAGCGAAGTCTAAAAGGTCATTGTGAAGCATGAAATCAACTTCTTTTTCACACACCTTTAGCCATATCAATATCTGCAAAACTTGCTATTGCAAATGAAAAAATGAAGGATTAGAGCCACATGGTAGCCTGTAACTAAATTCTTCATTTGCAATCTGCTTCTCTGCTTGGGATCTCAGGCTTCAGGTGTGTGTGGGCAGCATAAACAAGTTCCCACAGGGCACGAAAAGCCCACATTGCACTGCAGGGTGTGCTAAGAAACTGTTCTGTATTTTGCTTCAAATGTAAGGCAGATAAATATTTACAAGATTAACTTAGCACAGTTAACACAAGACTTGTGGAAATTTTGTAAATTTAAAGGTACAGTTGTCACTCTGAACAAAGAATTCCTCAAGTGTGGGGGAATTAAGAAAATCTTCTCACTCTCTATTAGGAGATTGCATGGGGTGCTCAATGCATACTTGCTCTAAATTCCAGATTCACTCTGAGTTAAACTCCTCTTTATTCAAACTTTATTCAGCCTCTAAAATCCTTTTCAACCATATAAATATCCAGCCAAACATCTAATTATATTTTGCCATACAAAGCAGTATGAAATAAACACTCGCTTTAAATGTCATTATCTTAATTATAGTAATGACTTCAGAAGAAACCCACGGAATTATGGCTGATGATATTAGTCTTCTCAGCCTCAGAAATTAATACACACCCAACAGCTACATAAATCTGATAATGACAAGAAACAGCTGAGCAAAAAGGTATTGCTTTTATTTGGGTATTTATTTTATTTCCTTTTTTTTTTTTTTAGAGTGTAAGCTGCTAAAATCAGTGGATAAAGATGGAAGAAGACACCCTGTTTTCAAGGCAGAGTTCAGACTAGCTTTCCAAATTTAGCCAAGAGAAGAAGAGTTCTCCCTTTTGTCCTGATAATACAGATGTTGGTTTCTCTGTTAGCAACACACCCTCTGCCTGAGTGGGATGACTATGGAATGAGGAAGATTCCCAGGGACTAGAAATCAAGAAATACTTTCCAAGAGCTCCCCAGCCTGTATGCAATGGGCTGCCAGCATGAAAGATGATGGGAGAGGGAACAACAACAGGAGAGGGAGAAGATGGAAAAATTTGGCACAGTGATACACATAAAGGATCTATGGCTAAAGGAAAGGGAGGGAAAAGGAGAATTAGGAATGCCTTTAATCTGTGTTGATGCTGTTGCTTTGCCACTAATTGGCCATTGTGTCGTGCCTGCAGGAAATGTCACCTTGGGATAGCAAAACATAAACACCATGAATGATGCAATCACTCCTCATTTGTTTTAGACTCCAGTCTAAGACTCGATTTCTTTTCTTGTAAGAACTGTGTCAGAATAAGCTGCAGAAATAGATCTTAATGAATTAGTTTCAGCTCATTTAAAATACATAATGATTTCTGTGCAGCATACTGTGTGCCACTGAGGGACATGGTCTGGACACTAGGGTTTGTCCAGCCTGGTTGTCCCACACCTATGAGTAAATCTGATTTCCTCAGGATGCCTCAGAGGAAATGTATTGTTCATGCAAAACTCCATGGAATGTGTGCTGTTATTATTTCATTAATTTCCTAATGAAAATATGCAAACCTAGCTCTTGCTAGTAAAAGGCTCTTGATCACACTGTACAAATGGATGGCACTGTTGTCACACTTTAGAGAAAAAATGTCAGCAGTTCTTATGCCATATGGTTTTCTGAATCAGAGGATCACCACCACTCTGTAAACATCTTGATTTCAGTGTCACCTGCAACTGCTAAATGCCTGCTTAGCACTAAAAGGGCACAATTGTTGCTAAATAAACCTAAAATTTGGGTTTTTGTTTACACAATGATGAATCTCCACCAAACCCACACTACTTCCTTCTCCTCCCTCAGAGGACTTACACTGAAATGCAGAAAGCAGACAAGATTGTGCCTCATGTAGTTAATGGTGAGATTTGATACTTCTCAGAACAAAGAACAGCTGGTTATACACAAGGTGGATTTTCTGGATTGCCAGGGATGTTATGCATAGCACAATTCTGCAAAGCATAAAGAAATGCAGTCTCCTCACCATCTGGGAACATTGCCCTGATGTCACCTAAAAACAGGCCACACAAAAGGGATACTGAGGGCAAAGACTGTGATAATGGTGCAGAGGGAGAACACCCTTCAGTTACCAACAGCCTGTCTGGCCCTGACAACAGCTCCTGCTGCAGTTTGTCGCAGGTCACTGGGACAGCAAGGCTCACTTCAGAAATACTGTGTGAACAAGAAAAAAAATATAGCCCTGAATTTTACTGCCTCATTATAAGAGGCAACAGATGGATGAAGAGAGATGTCAACCACTTTGCAATTATTATGCCAAAGGATATTTTAAGGAAGGACTTCAAGGATTTAACAAATGTTTTCAAGGAGAACAAGGGGAATATTTGCAGGGTGTACAAAAGATCTTATCTAAGAATATAACTGAGAGGCTGGCTTAGCTGAGGAGGTGAAGTCACAGTGTGGAATCATAAAGGAAAAAAGACACAGAAGTGAATACATCCATCTGTTGTGCTAAAAAAAGGCACTGAAGAAAACAAAATAAAAAAAAAAGGGAGAGTAAAATGGCCAAGGCAAAGAGAAGTAGCATCCCTAACAGGTAAGAAGAGGCCACGAGTGAATTTGGGAAATCCAAAGAAAAAAACAACAGATAACTGGAACCAAAATGTGAGATGATGCTTGGATCAGAGTTTCAGTTCTGTGGTTAGCCAAATAAAAAAACAGAAAAGGATTATTTTAAAATAATCTTCTAGCCTTTAACATGTGAAAGTGAGGCCCTAGTGAAGGTCTACTGAAACAGCAGCAGCCACTCATTACAGGCTAAGGGTCAGAAATTGAGGCTGCAGTGACAAATGAAGGAGACAGCGAAATATTTTGGGAAATGTGACTGCTTAAGAGCTTAAGAGATGAGACAAGGATTGAAAACCTCATGCTTGGGTAAGGAAGTTCACCCTCACTTCTGTAGGTGCTTTAAACAGGTTTCTGAATAACAGACCCAAACCCACAACAGCAGAAAACCACTTCTCCCTCTCCCTTCCAGCCAGCCTTAAAGAACTAATTGGGCTGCCAGCAATGGTGCAGCTTTCCAAACATGCAGAACTGTAATACTTGATATTTTTAGGAGAAATAGCTTTCTGAAAGAAACTCCCTTAATGCATTGAGCCTTATGTGCTTCAGTCATACAGATGCACAAAGACTCTAAAGGGGAGAGCAATGTATTTCAGGCAATTAGACATGAGACGACATAGCTGTCATTGCTCATTGACTGCCTTTGACAATATCTACTGCAAATGGCACAGATCCCCATAGAAGTCTTTCAAAAGCTTACAGTATTTAATCTACAGGCATTTTAATTTGAAATAAAAGTAATGTTTTCTTTAAACAGAATAAGAACAGGGTGAACAACCATGATTCAGACAGCTTTAAAGCACTCCAGGGTAAGGCTGTCAACAGGTGATACACCTTGTGCACAATCACAAGCTTGATTTTCAGATGATTGAGTAAAAAATTCAAAAATGTGTTCCTAAAGGCAATAGAAGAAGGTGTTGCTTGATTAATTTGCCAAAAAATCCAAATATCTTGTTTAGCTCAGAGGTGTGGGGGGAAATATCATATTAAAAAAACCCAAACCAACAAGAAACCCTTTCCAGAACGTGTTTAGACAAAAAAATCCTGTCTGGCATATGTTATGGTGGGACAGAAACACACTGTGTCAGCATGCAGGTTACAGAGATGACCCCACCACTGATTTTGGAGGAGTTTTGCCATCCTGGGGAAGAGCTCTGAGAAATCAGTTTTAAGCAAACATCTAACAGGAGGGGAGGGTGGAACCAACAGAGAAAACTACCCTACAGGACTTGACACTCATGAATTGGGTTTTCTAGGATAAAACAAGCCCCCATGTTCCTCCCACAGCAGCAGCCACAGCCCAGCACTGTGGTGTTTATGACACTGAGCCCTACCTTGGGTGAGCTCAGCCCTGGTCCCTCTACCTGCTCAGTCAGGTGCCTGCAGAAATCACCTTAAAAGAGGGGTGTACTAACTGGGATGTACTGTGTTCCATTTCTGTGTTGGTCCAGGTTTCACTTTACCATCCTGGACCCCCTGAGAGCACAGGATTGATTGCCTCAGGTGGATTCTCCCCACAGCTCAACAGCTTTGACAGCAAAGAGGACGTAGCTCTGCCATACTGAGATATTCCTCCTCCATCATCAGTTAAACTTGCCCTGCTTTTTGCAACAAATTCCAGATGGATTCCAAATTTCATGTTAAACAAAGACACAATTTATGCAAATCATTATTTTTATTCCAGGGGTGTCTCCTCTAGGAAAGGAAATTCCTCACTTCTGAACAAGGGATCAAGTGAATACTGACAGCATTATGTCATGACAGTAAAACAACATGCTTAAAAAACCCCATTATTTTCATGCATAAACATGCAAGAAGACAGGAAGGTAATATTGATTGGCATCAAATTTCCATCTGGAATCAACAGTGCACTGCAAGATGAACCAAGGGAACCATGTAGTTTTCATAAATAGGGGAATTTTTTTTTGGTGGTAGACTAGAAGTTAAATTAAAGGATTAAATTATAGAAGCAGGTTGTTCCTGTAACAGCCCAGGTGTGAAATTTTTGCAGACTCCACTTCCAGCCCAGCAGAATACTCATTTAGAACAGAAAAACACTGCAGAAAGGAATGCAGGCTGAAAAGCAGAATCACAGGCACAGCAGAATTCTTTGGGATTGGTTTTAGTCTTAAGTAAAGGTTCTGCTTTTTCAACAATTTTCAGTTCACCATTCTGTGCTATGTTTCTCAGCAGCAGAAGTCTCAAGATTTTTCCTCTGGAGAAATCTTGCACAGATTGCTTGTACCAGTCCAGCCACAGGCTGAGCAATCTGTTCTGGGTTTTTGTTTTGTTTTGTTTTTTTCTTTCTTGGCTTTACTGCAATGAGCTCTTTAAAGGTACCACAAGCTGTTCCTTTCTCTACCAGAAAACAAAAAATTATCTTTTATTTTAATGTTTTCTACCAAGAAGGATGTGCTCTAAGTGGATGTTTAGCTGAGCAGAAATCCAATAGCAAACATAAATTGCTACCAGCATTTTGACCATTTATCATTTTTGACACAAAACCTTCCACAGGTTACAGCCATACAGGAGTTTAATTCTGGTAATAAATTGCGAAGTGAATTTCTGTAAACATCTTTTCCTCTGTTATAGAACCCAGACATTTTAGCGGTTTCAGGCACTTGTACCAGGTATTTCATGCAATCCAATGACAAATATGCTTAGCTCATATATTTTCTTAGATTTACCAACTAACATAATTAATTTCTTGGTACTTCAAAGAGATCAACAAAGAGGATTGTCCTCCTGTAGAATTCAAAACCATTGTATTACATGGGATGCAGAGAACTTTCCATTCATTTAAATAAGAGAGACATAAAAGACAAAAACAGCCTCGGAGACTTCTAGAAAAGACGGCCTGAAAGCCAGTGCATCTCAGCTTGCTAATGGATGTGTAACTCAATACTGTTGAAAGAAAAAAGGATTTTGACCAACTTTGGTTTGACCAAGTCTAAATGTTTTAAACACAAGCATTATTATCTTGTTTAGAAACCCCTAAAAAATTTGAGAGAGTCAGAAAGGACCTGAACCTGCTGGTGTCACTACCTCTCATACTGATCAGGAACCTTTTCCGGTCATCATCTGCACTTCTCAGGACTGAGCTCCTAGCACATGGTAACAGAATCTTGTTTCATTCCACTGAAAAGTTTATTCTTGTTTTCGGGGGCTAGCTTTTCTTACAAGAACTAAGGGTGAAAAATTAGGTAGCAAGAAAACAAACCACATTTATAAGTATAGCTGGCTTGTTCCTAACCCCAAGTAGGACAATCTAACATTTATCTGTGCCTAAGGTAGGGAGGGAGCTGCTCCAATTTTGTTGATAATAAGCATAAGCTTGTTTTCCAGAGAATCATAGAATGGTTTTGGTTTGAAGTGTTCTTAGAGATGATCTTGTTCCAGCCTCCCTGCCATGGGTTGGGGCACCTTCCAACAGACCTGGCTGCTCAAAGCCCTGGCCTACAGTTTTTAATGTAGAATGATAGAGAAAAAAGAACTGTCTTGACTAAATTACATTAATTTCAGATAACAACGTGCCCTAAATAACAGTCTTTTAAAATTCTTGTTGATATGTTTCTGAGCATGTGCTTTCCTTGCTGTATGTTGAAAATGGGACATTACTTTGCAAGACGAAATTTATTTCTTTCCCTCCAGTAAGAGGGAAGAGCCAGTGACTGACCGTCACTCCAGATCAGAAGGCTAAATCAGAAAGCTTACTTGTACAAAAGAGTTTTCTTGGTGGGTTTTTGTTTTGGTTTGGTTTTTTGGGGTTTTTTTCTGTTTTTTGGGGGGAGTTTTTGGGTTTTTTGGGTTTTTTTGGGTTTTGTTTTATGTGTTTGGGGTTTTTTTTGGTTTTTGGGGTTTTTTTTTTTGTTTTTTGGGTTTTTTTGGTGGCCTACTTTTTTCTGTGGGATTTTTTTGATTATGGGGTTTTAGGTTTTTTTTGTGTGTGTGCCTTTTGCTTGCTTGTTTGCATTTGGTTGGTTGGTTAGGGGTTTTTATTGCCTGTGTCTTGGGGTTTTGTTTGTTTGTTTTCTCCTTGAGGCAGAAAAAGGATATGCTCTTAATGGAAATGAAAGTGAACATGGATTTAACAATGAGAAAGAGCAGAGGGAGAAACTCACATAATTCAAGACTCATTTTGTGATACCTGAAATGTTTGGAAAATGTTTTATCTACATTACAGAACTTCAAGTTGTACTAAGTTTCCCTAATCCTAACTTCAATTTTTATCTCACTATTTTCCCAGAAAGGATATGAATTAAACCTTATAGGAGAAATTCCACTAAATACAGCCTAGAGAAAGCAGGTGCAATTCCTGGAGACGTGCCTGGCTCTAGTTCAACTGGATGGTGTAAATTACATCTCCAGTATTCATGTTGTTAGCATCAGAGTAAATTATGAGCAAATTCTACAAAATCCAAAATGTTATGCTGATGTAAAAATATGACAAGAGAAGGGAGAGCTGGGAGTGGAGAAAGAATGATGAGAAAATCTGAGTGAGCATGGCAGAGTAATGTGATGTATATGAAAAAACAACACCCCTATGAGTTATAGGCTCCATTAATTCTTTTCCTCCCTATATTTACTTTTTTGCCTGGAGGGAATGTAACATAAAGGAGAATTCCTTGTTTCAGATTATGCTTCTACTATCCAAAAAAAAATTTCCAGTACCAACACGAGTGTGGAGACTTCAGTAATTGGATCCATACATCACAACAAGTTGTCAAAACAAAGTTTCATTCTGCTTTGCAGAGCTGGCTGTTTCAGAAGTGAAGACCTAGGAAGACACTGATGCTAAACAGTGCTGAATGCCCCCTGCAAGGTGCTAAGTGCCTCGAATGTCCATTTAATAAGTGTGAATTGAGAGCAGCCAGCAATTCACAAGAGACGCTAAAATGCTCTTCAACACAGAGCTACAGATATGTCAGATCCTTTTTCCTGATGGCTTTTTTTTTCTCTCTCTCTTCTTTTTAACAAGGTCTGCGTGGTGCCACTTTCATCCCTGTTCTTTAGAGGTGAAGACAGCAATGGAAATGTGCTTGTGTGCAGCACTTTCCCATCTTGCTTTTGCTCCCACTGGCACATGCTGGAGTGCAGGAGCAGGGCTGCCCTATCCTCGCCACAGGTTCACTCCAAGGGAAATGCTGAGCTGCAATGGCAGCCAGAGCAGGGTTGGGAAGCTCTGTTCTCCCCACAAGAGGATTTGGTCTTTAGAGGAGCGAGGGCAGAAGTCAAGGGCACCCTCAGCACTGCCAAGGGCACCTGTGACAAACACTGAGCTTCTCCCTGCACAGGCAGAGGGTGCTGATTTCCTGCTGCATCCACCCATCAGTGCCAGAGAGAGGCACTTCTGAACACACCTGGGACACATCCATCCTGTTTACACCACGGCAAACAGCATGGGAAGGATGATCTGCATGAAAACCCAGACATCCAGGCACATCCTGTGTGGGAGCAAGTTCCTATTGTGACATAGGACAACTTAAATTGCTGGGTGGTGCTTCCTTACCTGTCCAAACATACAAATCAGCAAACAAAATAATTTATAATCTGACAGAAATGCCTGGCTATGATGGAGTGGGGGATTTTTCCAAGGAAATGCAGAAACAGACATTGGCTGTGGTAGATGGCATAACACAAGCAACTTTCATCTTGTATTATCACATCTTGTCATGTTAGCAGAAGTACTTCTTTCAATTCCCAAGGTTTGGAGCAGCCAAGGAGGAACTTGCAGCTGATCTAAAACCCTGAAGCAGTCTGAGTAGCTTTAGAGCAGGCACAGTAATTTTACAAAGCAAGTACAAGCGCTTACTGTGAAAAGAAAAAATACTGTCACGACTGATCAGATGTTTAATTGCTCTGTTCAGTAAAAGAACATTTGTCTGACATACCAAAATCAGGAATAAAGCAGAGAGGAGATTTTGTGAAACAAGGGATAGGCACAAAAAGTACTTCAACACGAATAAATGGACTTCGAACAATTTTTTGTGCACTGCTATTACAACAATCAATTAGACATTTCCTGTAGGATGCTACAATACACAAAACAAACATAACAGCAGTCAGGTTCACTAAAAGAAACAGACCTTTAAAAAAAGAAGTCACACAATCTGTTCCCTGAAAACACAGGAGGAGGAGGGAGAAGAAATAGAAAGAAAAGAGGGAGAAGAAAATTATGTCCCTTTAATGTGACAACATTTTATTTACATAAAGTTAAATCTAACGAAAATGTAGGATAGTATGATTTCAGCCTGTGATTCCAAATCATAGGCTGCCTGATGTAAAGTGATGGGGTAGTGAAAACATCCCTTCCTAAAGTACTGATTCTAATTAATTTAGTGCTTGCTGATACAAAGCTTTCTTAAATCTCTTTCTTAAATCTCTTTCCCCTTCAAACATCTGTCAAGGAACAAAAGTCTGCTCTTAGGCTTTTGTTTCTCCAGAAACATCTGACTTACAGTAGAAAATTGGTTAGACAAGTGCAAAAATAATTGGGACCTGCGTGATCTCTGTTGGCATGAACAGCCCAAACCACAACCCAACCATCAATAATGTAAACTGTAAGGGTTTGGGAGGCCAAGAGCAGCCCCTAGGAAATGTCTGGGTGTGCAATCATGACCATTTTGGAGACAAGTACCGGCCTGAGTCTGCTTGAGTTTGCAAGTGGCACCAGGCAAGTGCAAACTTGCAAAGAGGAAACATGGTGCAAACAGAAAGAAGCTGAACAGAATCTGGTGGAAATGGGTTTACAGTGCTTGGCTGTCATATTAAAACAATATGACAGAAAAAGGATTTTTTTTAACATTCATTGGGGAGATTGAAACGAGATGATTGTCTATAGCAGAATCAGATTCTGTGATAACCAGCTTTTAAATAGCCAAAATGTAATTGCCTACAGCACATCAACCCTAATAGTTTACCTACCACAATAATGCTAAAATTAAAAATCCTAAGGTGCTTCTAAAAAAATTTACCTACTAAAATTTGATTTTAAGTCAGAAATTTGTACCTGACATCACACCTGTAAAGGTGATTACACCAGTAACAAATACACCTTGGATTCTTGGGAAGAGTCTGTGAAGCCTTGGAAAGGCACAAGCAGCTCTGCAGCACCAGAGCACGACTTGGCTGTTATCCTCCTTTCTCCCCCACAGCTGAGAGGAGAGGCACAGGTCTCTAAACCTACACTATCAAAATAAATTAAAGCTCTAGAGGGCAATTCAACAGCCAGATTGTGGCCAAACAGCTGGAGACAGACAGATAATGGAAAAAAAAGACCCTGAGCTTATTGCCTGATTTTCGCCACTAACCCAAAGTAGTGTGGGGAAAGTTCTGATAAATGAAAAGGAGAGAGAAACAATTGAGCTGCATAGGCTTAAAAATTGTATTTTGCAAAGTCTCAGTCTGCTTTACACTGGCCTTAAGCCCCAGGAGCTGAAGAAACAGGGAGGATTTTTAGGAGTAAACACAGTGCACTGTTGTGGAAGATGAGGAGGTGCTCTGCAAACCTGATGGCATTACCTATCTTTTTAAGGATAAGGATTAAGCAACTACCTAAACAGTGGATCATATCCTGTCTCAATTACAATGCAGCACAAGAAAGAAAATCACTTTCAGGCTCCAGAGATGAACTAATAAAAACGAAAGCCTGTTTTTTTTTCCCCTCTGTGATTTATTTTTCATTACCATGAAGGCAAGCTATCTCCAGATATGTGGAAATAAAATCCAGGTATAAGATACACTGAACGCAGGACGAATGCCAGGAACCCTCCACATTCTGTTTATGATAAGCAACATAAGAAAAAAATTTTTTAACCAATTTCTCCCATACCCAAGTCAATCAGAGACTGCATTTACTATTATGGGGCAGGTGTCCTCATACCAGCGTGGCAGGCATGACTATACACGTGCATCAAAATGGAGACAATTCTATATATTGTCTACATTATTGAGATCACACTGTTAACCAGTGACTCAAAAGCAAAGGTTAGGAAGTAAATCCTGATCTACAGAAACTACTGACACCACTCCTGTTGGAGACTAAAGAGCTGGAGTTGGCTTACAATCCCTGCTGCAAAGAGCTGCAAGAGTTTTGAATTTAAATTCTAGCAACAGCAGAGATAGAGCAGTATAACAATGGTTGGACAGTCAGATAAGTTGAATGCAACTGCATAAACCATAGGAATTTGAAGAGACCGAATCAGCAATTTTCAGAGTACTAATATTGTATAAATCTTCCAGGTGAGTCAATCTCAATGGGTGTTTTACCTCCTAAGCAAAGAAAGGTAAGTAAAGGATTATGATGATATTAGAGATTTGCAATTCACTTGAGTTCATTGTTAGATAAGGTTAAAGAAAGAGTTCAATTACCTTGCAACATTCAAGTTAACATGGAGATAACAATGGGCAGGTACTTGTCACCTGATTAGCTGAACAAAAGAAAAATGAATATTTGCAAGGCAAAAAAAAAAGAAATTTGGTAAAAAATAATTAATCTAGAATATCTATGCAAGTGTAGTGACATTTGATAAGCTCGGTCATTACAATTGCAGAAGCATTCTTTTTAAAAGAATTTACTTCCCTGGGATTTTTAGACTCACATATTCCTTATTCTTCCTTTCCCTTAAAGGAATGTGAGATTTTTCACAAATTTCAATCTCTTCAATAATGAGAATTTAATGATTTATTATTATTATGCTCGAATAAAACAAAGGATAGCAGCGAATCTAATGTAGAAAATAGCTGATAAATTCCTTTGCATATTACCTGTCAGTCTTTTCACTCTGTTTGGTAGCAAGTAAGAAAACATAACTAATTCTCACAATATACATATAAATATACATATAAATGACATATTGCCTACAGCAGATAAAGAAATATTTTATTGGTGGTGTTCATATTTTTCTGATAATGCAAAATGCAAACGTCTCTCTTCAGAATGGCCATGCAGCAGTGAAACTAATCACTATTATTTAGCCCAAAAAATAGAAATACCACTTACACTGATTCTCATTGTTCCCAATGAATAGTAGTTTCACTCCTCAAATAAGTGCAGGAGTGGGTCACATTGCTCTGGGTATTTAAAGAAATGTATGTCATGTGCAAACAAACCCACTGTTGATAAATATGGTTCACAGGAAAGGGTGTTTCTAGGAAAATGTTTTACTTGAACTACTGTCTCTGCAAACCTGAATGAGGGAGATAATACTGATCATGCAGTACAATCTAAACTTTTTAGCAGAGAGGAATGCTAAAAAAACAGCATAGCAGTCTACAATCTCCCAGTACAGCTCTATCACTTGGGTTCTTGCAAAGTTCAATGTATTTCCATACTACAATGAGTTGGATTCTTAAATTTGGATGCCCTTGTCAGGTGACTTAAAGCTCAATTAGGTGGAGCTGGAGGGCAGGAAACTGTGCCAAGTACTGGGTAATTATCAGAGAGAAAAACTTGTGCTCTGTTTACAGTGACTAATATTCATAATTGCCTGCACAGAGTTTTCTTACAGATTTCCAGCACAACAGTCTCACTCCTCTTCTTAAAAAGCAGGCAATAAAATTCTCGTGTCAGATTCATCACCCAACACATTTGTTAAAATGGCAACTTCAGGAGCTGCTGCCCAAATCACACTTCCTGAAATACGTCAGGATTCTCTATACTCCATACTTTGGGGGTTGGAGTGCAGAAATCCAGTGTCTCAAGAGTCTCTGACCTCTTATCAGCCATTAAAACCTCCACTTCACTGTGCTTCATCTCTATTTACTAAATTTTGGAGTAGAGCAGTAAGAACAGAATATCAATCACATTCAGCTTTGCTTCCCTTCATCAGCAATGGAAAACCAGGTAATTAAAAGAAGGTCACTCCTACATGGCTTGACTTTGGAAAAATTTCCTCAAGGGCAGTGGCCCCATACTGATGTGAAATATCTTCAATATTAAGGATCACTCCTGAATAAATACCTGGAAAACTATTTCAGCTCAGTTGATATCATATTCAGCTGAAATTTATTTGGTATCAGCTTCTCAGTTCTTGGTGCTGCTAAGGGTGCCCAAGACAGGAGCTGCTGGGCTAACCCTGCACACAAAATTAACTGATAATTCCAAACACTGGAATAGATAGAGAGCTAATTGGAAAGTCCCCTAGCATTAAATAATTCCCATCTGTCTTCAAAAGCATAGTATCAATCATAGCAATTGCTGCACTGGCCTTACTCTTCTGGCATTCTCCACAGAGGAAATGGGAAAGGTACAGAACTCATAAATCATTTTGATATAAAAAGAAAGTACTTAGGCAGTCACATAATGAAACACCAGCACTGTCATCTGTGTTAAAGGCCCTGAAAAGTTTTGCAAGGTCCTGAGTGTAAACAGCACAAAATAACAGAAAAGTGGTTTACAGCTTCACAGAGCACTATGAAAGTCTATCTTAAACAAGCACACAAGCTAAAATCTAAATGAACCCATAAACCAGTTGCCAAAGGAAGGTAAGGACTAAGATGTGTGTCTTATTCTGAAGACAGAATTCTTATTCTTTGGGTCTTACATTTTAGTAACAAATATTGGATTGTCACTTAGATTAGCCAATTATTCCCATATTTTGAAAAATGCCTGGGTTATATTCAAATGATGCTTCTTGCTTTCCCAGTTCTTAGAAAGCAGAAATTCAAGCATTCAGTAGTACTCAGAATCTGAAGGTGATGCTATCTCACACAGTACAGGAGTGCAGGTTAGCATTAATCATGGAAACCATACAGAACAATTATCAGATAAAGAACAAAATGGCTTGTCCTGGTTCAGAACAGAAGCATGCTCTCCTCTGCTAATAAAATGAAGTAAAATAAAATAAAAACCAGGTAGGGCTGGTTTTAAAAATGAACAGGTTTTCTTCATCCTGCTCAACAAAAGCCATCCTGGACAACTCCTGTGTCATTCAAGCAAATGTTTGCTGTGGACTCTGCAATGCACAGTCTGTGTCTACCATTGCATCCTGATTATTTGTGCACTTGTGCTTTCTATACTTATGTTTTAATAGAACCAGCCACTCTTAATGTAAGCTTAGAGATGACAGATGCACTAAAATACACATGCCCTTGAAGAAAAAAATAATACATTTTGTTTGAGACTTTTTTTAAGAGCTCATGTCAAAGACATCTGCAGATTTGAGGTGGGTCCCACCCTTCCATCTGCCGCTCCTGTGCTATGCCTGTCCCCAGGAATTGAAGGAATAGGCATCTTCAGGTGCCCAGACCAGTGGTTTACTCTTGCATGCATCAGGGTGAAACTAAATGATCTTTAAGGCCCCTTCTAACCAAAACCATTCTGTGATAATGAGAGCTATTCATGTATTGGCAGGTCTGATGTCCTCAGTATAATGGTTTGATATTTGCCAATAAAATTAAAACACAAGTTTGCATATTTGTAATAAAGTGATGTAAAATAATATCTGTATGTTGGCTTGTAGAACCCCTGGAAAATTCTTTGGCCAAAATATGATGCAGAACAATAGACAATTTCAATAAGCATGAGCATATGAAGAAGAACATTTTAAAAGATAAAAGAATTTGACTGCACATAAACTTATCATGATACTAAGCACTGATTAGTTTTTTTAATTTAATTTAATGACCCTGACTTCTAATACTTTCCATCAACCTGATAAATATTTATGTTACTTTAGTGCTGTCACACAGAGATGAGCAAACATGAGATACAGCTCACCAAGATGCAAAGTCTGAGCATTAAATGTATGCAATAGAGAAAGGGCATTCAACCATGACTGTGTAACTCTGAGCTCTGATTAGTGTGGCTTAAGAAGAGATAGGCAAAGAGATAAGGATATTTAATAACAACATTAACAAGGACAACAATTTTATCTCTGTTTTCTGCAACTTAGCAGTCAATTCCATGTTTTGTAAGTATTAAAGATTCCTCTGTTTAAGCTGTGGACATGAAGTGCTTATAAATATGCAGATTACTCACATATCTTGTAAAACTTATAATTTCATCAGTCCTTCTGAAATTATAGATATATTTATGTACCTACTATTCTCTCCTGATTCCCCTGTGTAGGATTTTCAGTGACTGACTTTAGCATATTCAAGTATACTTTCATAGTGGACTAAGTGGATTTCCCTAGGTTTTCACGGTCTGCTTTTCTCCTTTGTCAGACAAATGAAAATAGATTGAAAGCACTTCTGCTACTGACCCAATGCTAGCATTCTAGTGAGGCAATCTGATTCAGCTGATACAAACCAAAATAATACCAGTAATGAGGGATTAAAAATTAAACTAAATTTGACTTCTAGAATACCCTGAATTGAAAAGGACCCACAAGGATCATCAAATCCAACTCTTAGCCCTGCACAGGACCATCCCAAAACCACACCATGTGCCTGAGAGCATTGTCCAAATGCTTCTTGAACGCTGTCAGGCTTGGTGCTGTGACCACTGCCCTGGGGAGCCTGTTGCAGTTCCCAAGCACCCTGTGGGTGAAAAACCTATTCCTGACATCCAACTTAAACCTCCTATGACACAATTTCATGTTGCTTCCTGGGGCCTGTCACTAGTGACCAGAGGGAAGAGAGAGGTGTTGGCCCTTCCACCTCTGTGGAAGTTGTAGACCAAGGCAAGCAACCCTGTAACAGAACCCACATGACAGTAAATTTGGGTAAACAGATCCCACAGACCTATGGGATAAATAATACAGGAAGTCCCACTTTTGAATATCCAGCATTAAGTTATGAAAGTCTCCATGACACAAAGACCAACTGAAATAAATTTAATCTACAGAATCACACGAGTCAAAAATTGTTTTGGTAGATTAACAGTGCCATAAAGGGATAAACCATGTATTAGGAATTATCTGTGTCTTTTCATCTTCATTCCTAAGAACTGGAGCTATCATATGCTCCGTATCACATGCCTCAGGTAATTTGATCATACACCAGATCAGATAAAATCTGTACTTCTATTTGATACAATCATACACAGATCTAATATTTACAAGCATAAAATTGTGGTCTAATTTTAGTTGCAATTTCTATTCACTGTTTAAGTCTAGTTACAATTGTTATTTACCCACACAGCAATGCTTCTTGCTTTTCCTTATTTCTTTAAAACCTCACAGATAATTCCCATCCACATGACCAGTAATGATCCTGAGCTCCATCAAATGCTCATGTAATTGGGGTGTACATGGTCAGTCTCAGAAAGGTTTAGTGTCAGGTAGTCCTTCAGTATGAGCCACCAAGATGCTCAGAGGGCTGGAGCACCCCTCCTATGAAGACAGGCTGAGAGAGCTGGGGATGAGCCAGCAGAAGAGAAACCTCCAAGGAGATCTCATTAACATCCTTCCAGTATTAAAGTGGCTTATAAAATGGAGGGAGAGTGACTTTTTACAGGAGCAGACAGCAGTAGGACAAGGGGGAACAGCTTTAACCTAAAAGAGGAGAGATTTAGATTAGATGTTAACAAAAAATACTGTGAAGGTGATGAGGCACTGGAGCAGTTGCCCAGAGAAGCTGTGAATGAGCCATCCCTGGAAGTGTTCAAGGCCAGGTTGGATGGCCAGCACCCTCATCTAATGAGGCAGGGGGTTCTGGTCCCTTCCAATCCAAATCATTCTATGGTCCTATAGTTCTGTGACTATGGAGAGACAGGTCGGAAGAGAATTCCTGTTCTAAACACTCAGACTGAGAGTGGCCGAACTAAATGCACAAAAGTACACAGGGGAAATAGGCACTTATGGCAATTTTTACTCAGGTGACTCACAGCACGTCTTTCAAAGTCATAGAGCAAAAATATTTCACTTGAGGGAGACTTCCTAAAGAATCTGGAAAAACTCTTGTTATGGAATAAAATGATAGTCTATATAGTTTTTGTTATAACTTTCAAAGTGTAAATTTTCTGTGAGTGTACTGCATCAGTAGTTACTCATTGTTGTGGCTCCATTATTTAGTTGAAAATGGTACTGGCCTTCTCTGCCACTATTAAAGGCACCACAGTAATTCCTATAGCTGTGTAAGATAACCATAAGAATGGTTCTCATTTTTCATTGCCTCTTACTCACACTCACTTTTAAATTTGGCTTGTGATCACAGCATCACTAACTACCCTTACCAGTACTGCTAGAATCTTTTACTGTGGTTTTTTTTAAATTTTCATTTTATTTTCCCCAATGAAATTTAAATTTTAAGACTTATGAGTCTTAAAAGGAAGCAGTCCTGATCCTGGAATTGTCAGATTGAGATGAACAGGAGTGTTAATACACTTCTCACTTCACATTTCAGTGTGTACATGGCTATGGGCTGTGATGATTTCACTAGCAGGGGCATTTGACCGGGCAGGAATGAAACACACACTTTGAACTGTCGCAAGGTAAACTGTTATTTTTCCTCTGATACTCAGGATCCCAGAAAGGAGACCAGGTGAAAGAACACAAGCACAAGATGTTGTATCTTACCTAGAGACTAGCTAGGCAATCATCAGTCTTTACTTGCTCTTGACAAAGTGAGGGAAAATTGGAGATTGGAACTGGCTGGCTGTACCTGTCTTGCCCCAAAGGAAGGAAGGTATCTCATGTTCTTCTGAAGACAAAGACAACAGATACCACACAGGGGAAGCCAGTTTCATGTGCACTTACAGCTCAGGAGGAAAGTGGAAGAGGGCTTAGGGCAGCCAGACAGCCAGGAGTCAAATGTCAGAGGAGAAAGAGTGCAGTAGTAGCTATCTAACCTTCCTTTAGAAAAGCACCAGAGAACTGAGTTTTTCTGAGCCCTTCCCAGCCTTGCAATGCAGAAAGCTTGTGCCAAGCTATGGACATGTAATATACAATCTAGCCTGACATTTAATCCCATATGAGAGACTTGTGTAAGCCTTCACCAGAGCAGCTGAACCAATGGTCTCAGAGCAGCTGGCTGCAGCCTGGCTTATGTTACCATAACCCACAGAAACAAGAGCAAAGCTCATTTCATTTGTGCTGTGGGGTCATTGGCATTTGGCAGATGTTAGGCTAAGCATTATTGATCAAACACAAGGGAAAGTGGTAGAACACAAGGATGATGAAACACTTTTTGGCAATTTGACAAATGTGCTGCTTCTTTGAGTTGGGTTGCTCATCCATACATGATATCCACACACACCAATACCTGAAGACAGGATGGCAATGGAAGAAATAATACCAAAATTTCTTGCCTGATCTTTCTTCTTCAAAAACCATATCAAACATACTAGAGAGCCTGACTGCATTAGGAGTCTACAAATTCCTACCATATAGAGCCTTTTGCACCTTTTCTCATCTTTTATTGGTGACTTTAGCTCATTTAAAACCCATATTTAAAATACTCTGAAAGAGGCAATCAGCATGTCGGTTGTACAACTGAATGTGTTGTTACTTGAAGAATGTCCGCCTACTTATATTGTTCATATTTATATCAGCTGTGAGAAACAACCAGCACTGACAGTTTATTTTAAGACTAAATGATGCTGTGTTAAAAAAGAAAGTAAGTTATGGAAGAAGTTTAGAAAATTTGTGTTAGCAATTATTAGGCAAACAATTTCTGTTTACTTTAGTACCTCTGGTAATAATCAGGAATAGGAAAAACCTCCTGAAACCATGAAGAGTGATGAAATTGTCATTGTGCCATAAATCCCCATTCTTAAGTTTTTCAATTGCCAGCTTTACCAAGTGGAAAATACATTACTTTTTCCCTCTGCAGGATTAGAGAGCAATATGAAAATACTTATGATCTGTGGGTGTCTTACTCATATTCTTTTACTGTACCTTAAAACATCAACTTACACCAAAGCTAAATCACTGTGTGTCACAACAATCTCAGGTTTCTTGCTGCTGGCTAGAAAGTCAGATCCTGTTTCTGTAAACCTGAAGATGTACTGAAAATATTTAGATAAATCAGAATCATTAAAACTAAGGTTTGAAAAAATAAGGGGCATTCACCATATCATGAATCTTCATTGGTTTGGGATCTACAAAGGAAGAACGACCTAAAATTCATTTTGTATGTGTAATGCTTTAAAGACTGCTGGGATTTATGCAAGTCTGAGAACTTTATATTCTCCAAGGCACTGCTCAATGCTTATATAGTCATGTAATCTGAACTATCTTACATTTTCAGAAATAGTCAGAGAGATTTTAAAATTTTTTCATGTATCTCCATTGAACAAGGTTTTATTATACAAGTTTTTTTGCAAATAACATGATTACAGGGATATTTGTAACTCAAAATTTCACTACCATGCCAAAAGTTCTCACAGCACTACATTAGCCCTGTGATCCTTAAGACATGCACATATTTCCATACTGCTGTTGCTCAAGTGTAGCTTTAAATCATTTTACCTCCCAGAGTTACAGCCATGCAGGTGACTTCATGAAGCTGTGGTAGGTACAGTCAGGCTTCAGCACCTGAGGGTCAGCCTGCCCCTCTGCTCCACTTGGTACTCAGATACTTTGGTTATAAATGAAATCAGTGAGGTCTAAGCATGATGTCTGCACTGCCTTCCAGGCTGGGAGCAGTAGACAGTGCTCCTGAGCTCTGGTCCTTAATAGCAGAGAGATAATGATGCTGCCACCAGCAGCAAGGCAACGACAGAATCAGAGAATCACAAAGTTTGGAAAAGATCATTGGGTCCAAACATCAACAAACAGCTGAAGGGGCACAGCTATTTCAGTAAACTTGACTGGAGGAGAGTGGGAATGTTTCCTTCCCTGCTTCACTGAGAGCAAGTTGCACTTTTGCTCCTCCACCTGACTGTTGACATGCCAGAGAAAGTGCTATGAGAGGAACAGCTCATGCAAAGTGCTTTCTATCAATAAAGGAGAAGCAGCAGACACTTGCCGAAGAAAAATGTTTTCTCAGCAACCAAAATGATGACAGAACTAGTGCAGCTTAGCTTGGCAGCTTCTCTAGAGTAGCTTCAGGAACCCTGCTGCCACCGAAATCAGGGCACAAATCAATCTTGTGAATGACAAGACAAAAGACCTACCAGGAAATGTATTAAACAGCAGCTGTAAATATTAGAGATGTTCTTTCTAACACGGTGAAGATTAAAACAATCCTGTATTATAAATTAGCCTGAAGAGACCCAACATGGGAGAACTGGGTGGTGTTGTCTCACCATGCACATGATGATAATGTGCAAAGAAAGTCTGGACATTAGTATTTTACAATAAAAGGCCAGTTTACTTCTCTTATTCAATGGAGAGGGAGATGAGGAACACCACCAGGCTAATCCCACAGGGAACTCAGGCCCCTCTGTGATGGCCTTTCATTTTTCTTCAGGAGACACTGCTGGAATGACATGCCCTGGCACTGGAACACCGGACACTCCCCTGCAGATCCCACATCCCTCCTTGAGCCTATTGAGCCTGCTAAACAGTCGCAGATGCAGCAGGACAAAAAGAACAAATTTTGCCCTTTCCTCACCCTATTTTTAAACTTTCTTAGGAATGGAAACTTCCAGGACATAGCTTATGCTATGGAGGGTGTCTATGCAGCAGCTGATGCTTTTGATACTGCTGTAAATGAAATAATTAGAAACTTCATATACATGCCCTTCATAATCCTATAGCCTGGCTTGTTGATTTGGCTTTCAGGATCCAAATCCATTATAAAACTTCCTCTTCTTTTGTCCTCCAATAACCCATTCAATATTAGTCATAATCTATCTTTACTGTAAAAAAAAACCCAGAAAAATGTGCCATGGATTCAACCAAAAACCACATTTTAATATGTATCATAAATTTTCTAATCCCTCCCCCTACCCTCTATTAAATTGTTCTCTGGATAATGAATCAGATATCCTTTTTATTAGCATATTTCATTTCTCAGCCTTTCAATACATAGAAATAATATTTTCTAGCAAAAGACAGCTCTTAGACAATGAAAAGACATTAAATTGTAGATTTAAAAATTTCCTTTCTACTGAAAGTCCATATATAAATTGAGAGGCTAACAGAACAATTGTTCTGCCTCAAGATTCATTAACTGCTGATCTCACACACAGACAGGCAAGAGAGAAAACAAGGAAGTGAACCTTTTGAATATTGCATTAACTCTGATATTCAATTATTATAACAATGCCACTCAGGTGGGCTTGCATCGAATTTTGTTAGAGATGGGGATTTTAAGCAAAAGATAACTGACCAATTTGAAGGCTCACAAAATTGTGTTTTGGTTTTGATAATAGCATGAATTACTCATTCCCCTTCAGAAATAGGAAAAAACTGTTTATATTGCATTGAAATTCTTAGAATTTGAAGCAAGGTCACTTAAAAACAACAACTGAAACATCCCCTATTTTTACATTAATAATGACATATATATCTATGTATGATTTCTATATTTTTCCATAATGGAACATATACCCAAAAGGACTAATTTATTTTTCTTTCTTTAACCTCACCAGAGCCTTCTTAGAGTGGCTTTGTTCAAATTGTTTCTGTTTTCCACATTATTACATTTCTTCTCAAAAATTTTGAAACTCTCAACTATTATCTTGTAGATTTTGGTAGCCTGGCAAGACTTTTCCTTTTAATTATTAAAAGGCACGTTTTTCTTTTTCATTAACTAGACACCTACAATATAAAAAGGTCCTATGCTGTGTCATTAAAAGCCCTTGGCAGAAGTCATTTTTAAATGGCTCTTGCCATAAAATTATATCCTCCCACTTTACTTCCCACCCTCTTAAGATATCCAGAACTTTAAAGGAAAAAATGGTAGGGCTGAATGCTTTGTCATCAACCTAATTAGAAGAAGAACCTCTAATGAGTATAAATTAGTAATAATAATAGCTACAACATGTACCCAAAGAAAGAAATCCTGCATCTCAGCTGGTATGAGTTTAAAAGAAGACTGGATGCGGCACTCGGTGCCATGGTTTAGTTGAGGTGTCGGGGCATGGGTTGGACTTGATGATCTTGGAGGTCTCTTCCAATCTTGTGATTCTGGGATGGAAAACCCCTTACCAGTCAGAGGCATGGCAACTATTGGAAAAAAATTACACTTTTATTTTCCCAAGTATGCAATTTAACATCAATAAAGAGTTTCCAAAGCCTAGTATTCAATGGAATCCACAGTTGGTGGTACAGGACTTCGAGCAACCTGGTCTAGCAGAAGGTGTTCCTGCCCATGGCAAGGCTGTTGGAATAAGATGATCTTGAAGGTTCCCCTCAACCCAAAGCATTCTGTGTTTCTATGAATACTCTATAGCTTGTTACATTTATAGTTCCACAAACATGCTCACAGTTCAATACAAATATGAGAAAAGACAGGAGGTTGCTGTTGTCCATGTCAATCCTTACTTTTCAAACACTAATTATTTAGCACTCTCATCTTTGATAAAAAGATCAGATGTCACAGTCACAAGTGCTGTTTGTCCAATTACACACATAGCACATCTCTATTTTGAAAAGTGCAGTTAAGGTACACTTTTCACTTACTGAGAGCCAATTTCCCTCAATTTCACTGACTTCAGAAATAGTGTGTGAGCAAATCTGTCCCTAAAACACAAGCAGACGAACCAGCCCAAGACAATCCTTTTATCTGCAGCTAACATTTATGTGCCAATAATGTCCTCTGAAACAAAACTCACGCAAGTCTCACACTGAAGCCCAAGTACAACACAATTATGTTCAGAAGTGAGCCCATGTTTGAAAAATGTCTTTTCTACACTTAGCCCCAACTTCAGCCCAAGCTGAGGTAGTGTCGTCACACACAGCCACTTGTGAAATTACTGCCATTGTTTACAAGGTCTTACAACAAACTTCATTCCAAAATTCCGGAATTATGATAATACTGTTGAGGTCTGTCCAATAAAACCCATCCCAAACAACAAAACCAACCCACGTGAGTTTACCTTTAACCAAAGTCTTAAGCTCTCCATTTGTAAAACTAAGATGAGAATACCCATGGTACCTACCAGGGCTGTCAGAAAATCCTTGACTAATTGTTGTGAAGAGTCAACTGCCAAAGTTGCCCTTTGATGCTAATTTTGTCAAAATTCTTAATATCTAAAGCTCAAGTCCAGTAAAACAAACTGCCTGCTATCAAATAGGACACAATATGATAGACTGCACGTGGAAAATAGCTTCACAGAAACATTTGTCTTTGCAGGTAATAGGACCTCTCTACACAGAATGACTGTGCTCATTCCTGTCAAATATAATAGACACAATAGAATTAAACAAATAAATATTATTTCATCTGTTTTTTTCACAGAAAAGGACTTTGTTCTCAAAACATTGAGAAAGACTATTTCATTATTCCTCTTTTCGTCAACATGGTCATTGGAAAAGATATGTAGTGGGAAAATAGATATGCCTCCAAATTTTTTACCTTAATAGATAAAACTGGCACAAACCTATAAATTCCTTTTACTTTCTTTTCAATATAAGCATTTCACTTCAGCTAAAAACCATGTTTATTAAGGGTTCAGTGATTGAAGATAAACCAATTGTTAACTACTGTTGAAAAATGATTGCTTGGGGACTCCTGCTCCTCTAATAAAGTGAATCTGCTCTCCTCACATTTCTTCTTGCTATCACACCATCAACTATTTTTATAGCAACTTCTATGCAATGCATCACCAGGCACTTTACATTATAAAACTAATCAGCAGATAGAACACCACTGCATCTTACAACACTGACATAAAATCCAATATCTAGTAAAGCCTAAATCAAAAAGGTAAGTTTTCTGCATGAATTTGCAAACTAAGAGAAACATGCACTGCTTGTACTTGAGGATGGAAGAGAAGTCCAGTGATATGGAGCCGGGCAATTCAAAGCTTAGATTTGATACAGCTTGCACACAAAAGCCTTACAAGTCACTTTGAGAGATTTCAAAAGCTCAGCTCACACAGAGTGAAAATGCCAAGCCCATGTAATGTGCATTGTTTTCTAAGAACACAGGTTTAAATGTGCACTAGTGCCTTGGCCAAAAGTAATTGCACTTCTTTCAAAACTGATGATTGCTTGCTTTTTCTCAGTTTTGGAGGGTAATAAGCAGCTGATTCTCTCACCACAGAAGTGGTAAAATTGTTTTACTGAGCCACTGAGAAGGTAGAGAGGCAAAAATAGTAAAACCTAATGAGAAACAAAATTACCCAATACTTAAGACATCTTGAAAATAAAAATCTAATTTAATCTAATTGTTTATTTCAGAAATTTTTATCAGGTATTCCCACCAACAGTAATCCCAACCTCACTTATCAGGGTTTGTCTAAAATTACACAAAGTCAAACCAATCAAATATATCAGTGAAGTATAAAGAAAAATAATTACATGTGCACACTTACAGTTGAAAAAGATTGCAATACTTAGTGTTAGTAAAAATCCTCATCTATAGGAACAGCACTTGTGCAGTAGTGATTACCAACCAGGTTATATGTGCAGAATTCAAAACTAATATAAATCAATCTCCAGAGTATTTCAGGGAAGAAGAACCTCTAAAAGCTCATCAACAATGAAAAAAAAGTCAGGAGTTGTTGAAGTCCAAGATGTAAAATGCTGCTATTCCATAGCTGTAGAAAAGAAGGTACTCTTAGCTATAATAGTTTTTAAATATTTTAAAATGACCAATTCAAGAACAACAGCATAGCAAGTTCTCCAATGGGGAATGAGGATACAGTACAGATATCATGACAGGACTTTATATAGTGCAAACACCACTAGGTGTTTGTATATTAACAATCCACATTGTTTGTATGTTAATAAATAAAATGTATAATGTATATTTGTAAAATAACAAATATACATTGTTTGTGTATTAACCAAACCAGCCTGGAGAGTTTCCATACAAATTGTCACATGGAAATCTGTTTAACTTGCCAAATCAAACTAAATTACCTCTGTTAGCAGAACAAGTAATAAAGGGTCAGAGAGGGAAAAGGTTTTGAGACAGCACCAAAGGATGGCCACGCCATTAGAAATGATGGGATCTTTAATAACAAAACAAGAACTTCTGAGGTCTACATTCAGGTATAATTTATTGAACCACTGAGAAGGCAGAGAGGTAAAAAGAGTTTTGAAAGTAAATTAAATCAGCCAAAATCTGATGAGAAACGAAATTATTCAATAATTTTATAATAAATTTTATAATAAATATTGAATTTTTAAATAGCCCTGTATTTATTATTAAATAAATTAATTTTATTATTAAAGTATTATGAGTGAGTTTACAATTCATCAATCAAAATATAACACTGCAAAATTATAATTTTACACTATGCATTTAATTCTTCATAATTTTATAATTATAATACAATTTTATTCTTCTAAATCCAACTAACAACTTAGGAGATATCAGATAGTCCCAGTGCAATAAGGCTTAGTATTGCTGCAGGCACTTCAGTGCTTGGCTTTTAACAAAAGCTCGGGTTATACATCCTCCTACTTGAGAAACAAACCTGAAATGTATTAGCCTATATGGTGTACATCACTTGGACTGGAAAAGCAGAAATTTTTGCACTCAGAAAAAGAAGCTGGATACTCACTGCAGCTCATAAACCCTAATCCCACCTGGAGAACTTGTGTCCTGGCAGAGGCAGAGTTCACACTCTCCCACCTGGGATAACAGGACACTGCTGTAGTGTTAAGAAGCCCCCAAGTTATACCTTGATATGCCTTAAATCACGTATTTGCAAAATAATTGCCAGCCCTGTTATATTCCCTAGATCTAATCCATACCAATCATGAAAACAACATCAAGGGAGTAACCTTGCATGTGGCCAAATTATCTTGCAAAGGTGCAGCAATGATATTCCCACTGTTGCTTATTACCTTGAAAGGTTGAATACAAAAACAAAAAACAAAGAAATGCTTCAGGGTGCTCATGTGGCTCTGCACTGATCCTAAACCATGGAGGCAGAAGACATAGTAACTGCAGCATCATCTGCAACACATGAAGTGGACTGGATGCTGGGCCAAGTTTCCTCCAAAAGAGCCAAAATAGAGTTGCGAATAATTATATGAGATAGAGGGAGAGCAGCCTGGGAGTTGAATGCAAGCAACAAAGAGCTAGATTGCAAGGCTTTGTGCTGAAGAGTGGCTGAAAACCCCTGCTTGCTTGGTGGAACATGGTTTGAAAAGCTCTGCCTCAATTGGCCAGAAATTTGCATGATGATGAAAGGTAAAATAACATGAGCTGAAGAACAGCAGAAACCTGCTTTTTCTTTTTTTTTAGGCAGGATGGGAAGTGGAGGCACACTGCAGGAAAAGTGATGGAAAGCAGCCTGGATGTTGCAAATCAAGGTTGAGGCTTTTGTCATTAGATCAAAATTCAGCTGCCCTTAAGTTCTTTGCTGATATGCAGCTGTTCAATCACTGTCACATGAAGGTTTAGGATGTCATTTAGTGCACCCACAATGTCTGACAGGACAGGACTGTGATCATGATCCTTGTTTACAGAGGATGCAGGGTATGGAGGCAGCAGAAGGAATTAACTGCTGACGGAACTGGAGGACAAAGGGTCCTCAATGTACTTCTGCTTCATAACTTTATCTATTATTGCCACAAAAATCAACTTAGTTGATGCCTAAACAGCACAAATACAGATAGCTGTACATGCACCTGCACAAGACTGTGAAGTGTGAAACAGCTGCTGGAACACCAGCCACTCCTGCCCCATTCCACTCACCTTGCTGTGCCAGTAGGACATTTCTGTTCATAGCCACAGACAACACATTCAAGCATCCATCATCAAAAATAGACAGGAATTTTAAAACCTCAGGGATACCCTCAACCTTTAAGTACCTCTTTGATAATACTGAATGAAAATAAGAATCTACTGCTGCAATAGACATTGTTGTCTTTTACATATCCCAGATTCTTTATTCACTAGTTAACACTGACCTTTCATTAATGCTGGTGTTCAGTTGTGCTATTTTAACTAGAAATAGGTGGTCACCTAGTTCAGTCCTGCTCAATAAACTGAATATCAGCAGAACTCATGACAAATATATGCAATCACACGGTGAGAATAAACTGGAAGGCATTAATGACACTATGAGAACACTATGAGAGATGAACAGGCTGTCCTAAACTTGGTGTCCTTGAAAAGCTTTCCATTAGAAGACCTCAAAATAGTTTACAAGTGCAAATAGTAAATCATTACACATCTGAACAGCATAAGGAACTAAACATACTTGCTTCCTGGCTTAATTACGATTTAGTCAGAACAGTACTTTTTTGTGTATCAAAAAAGTCTATAATCAGGAGAATCATTATATGGAAGTGCATTGGGAAATGGGAGGTGGCAGCCAATAGCTACATGCATAATTCAAATTGTGACTCGGGATTACTCACTGGTTCACATCCTCCTGGGACCAAAACATTAACTCCAACAGTTATCAAAATGGCAATGCAACAATACAAGTTGATGAACTCACAAGGGAAAATCATCTCACAACTGTGAATAGTTTATTAATAATAAAACCATTTTACTAATAATAAAACATAAAGAAATGTAACCTCAGGACAGTCTTAACTCTAACATTTCTAGGGAGCACAGATGAAGCATCTCCAACAATTCTATTTCTCACAGTAGAAAAGTTTTCTGACAAAGGTTGTTTCCAACTTCAGTTGCAACCTTGCTTCCAGTATTTGGCACACTGAGCAGATGATGAGGAGCAGAAACTCAGCTTTAGGTCAGTACTGAAGAATTCAACAGCTAGAAAAGACCCACATTATCTGCAAAACAGTTATTCCTGCCTGCAAACCTGCAATGGTTTTGACTGAGTGAAAAATGTCTTTCTAATGTATGATGAGCTCCGACCTAATGTTATCAAACAACATTACTATGACAGACTGCAGAGAGGAAAAAAGTGAAATTAGATTCTGATTTCAGTCACAGGAATATACCACAACAATTTCACTAAGGCACACTCCTTAAAGATAGTGTTCGTTTTTTAAAATTCAGAAGTAAAACCTGACAACAGAGTAGCATCTTTCTGAAAATCTCAGTCTCGATCTTTTTAAATAAGCAAATGCTGACTGAAGCCAAGGAGGAGCATGAGTGCTTTGGCAGTGGTTACATCATATTTTCTGATGGAATCTGATAGAAATGTTAAGCACCTAAAGGAAAGTCCTCTACTTTGTGTGCAACAGTCATACAGAAAGCAAGATGCCATCTCTCTCTGTTAATGTTTCTGTTACTGTTCTTCTCCAGTTAATGGCTTTAAGTTGAAAAAGAGTAGGTTTAGATCAGATATTGCAAAAAAATACTTTACACAGATTAGAGGAGCACTGGAACAGGTTGCCCAGAGAAGATGGGGATGCTCCATCCTTGGAAGTGCTTAAGGTCAGGCTGGATAGGCTCTGAGCAACCTGGAATTTGCTGGAATTTGTCCCTGCCCATGGCTCAGGTTTAGAATGAGATGATCTTTAACCCCTCTTCCAAATGAAGCAATTCTATGATTCTACACTTATGGAGGCCTTTGGGCTCTTAAAATTACAGTAATTTCATGACTATAAGGCACACCGGAGTATAAGGCGCAATTCCGGGTTGGCAAATTTCTCAACTTTGTCCATATATAAGGTGCACCAGATTATAAGGCGCACTTCTGGGTTTCCATCAAAATTTTAGTCAAAAAGGTGCGTCTTATAGTCGTGAAATTACTGTACTCAGGAAAATGAGAAAGAATGCTAGAAATCTGTAAAAAACCTAAATGTACTGCTGGTGAAAGAAAAAAGGTAATTTTAAAGCAATTTATGGTGAGCACATAGAAAAAACAGAAGTTCTGGAGAGAAATACAAACTTAAGCCTTCAGTGCATCATGAGCTGCCTCTCAGCTGGATTGGCAGATAATATAAAGGATCTTCCAAATTGCAATGCAAATATTTCACCCATTTCTTTCTCTCAGAAAAGATAATTATCCTCTTGCAAGTACTGAAGGAATGTAACATAAAAAATTTTTGAATAGTTGTGTTTCAAGAGACTTTTCATAGTCTGAAAAATCAGGCAAGGTCACCCTCATTTGAGATCAGAAAAATGTTCACAGGCAAGGAAATTAGAGCAAAAAAAGAAAAGGCATCTCATATTATCACAACCCTAATTCAACTAGTATTTAATTTTATGAGCATGGTTGAAGAGTTTAAACTAAGCTACTATATGAATTTAATGACAAAAACAGTCCTGGCTCAGTGATGAGATGGAAATCTGGAAGGTTAGCTAACTGTTGCATCATGAGTAACTACATTCTTCCACTTCCTTTAGCTGCCTTTGCCAGCAATAAAAATAATTTTGTTCCAGATTTTAAGCATGACATCCTGGAGAGCTTGATCTGTCCCTCAAAAGATGTTAGATTCTACTAATGGCATCATGTATGCAACATTAAGCAAAACACAGAAGGAAAAGAATGTAGACTTAGGGTAGCTCAGAACTCCCTTAGATGCTTCCAAGCAGAAATGATGAATTTTTTTTTTTTAAATCTCCTGTCAATTTAGAGGTTAATAGTTTTAAAGTCCCACCTTTCACTCCTTTCATGAGACATATGTTGACATGTTTCTGTAAAATCCACTTTAAAATACATGCCCTGCACCCAAAACCTGCCAGAAGCTAGGGAAGTTAATCTTCAGAAAATGGGTAATAATTTAAAAAGTAGGCTTCATCTATAGAACTGTTTATAAATGAAAACAGACTGAAAAAATGAATTCCTGAGATCTCCTTTAAAAAGTAGGAAAATTAGGCTCTTTCATTACTTCAGGCTTTGCTGCTTCACAGGCTTTCCACACTGTTAGTCTTTGCTGCCTTGGGGAACAGTAACTGTGATTATACAGTGCAAAATAAGTAGCATTAGCCGTAAGTCTGGATGGAACACCTAAAAATTTCTGACTCCTTTTAGAGTTATGAAAATGTACACTGACACTCCCACTCCACCCTTCAGAAAATGAGCAAGATGTGCTTGAGGCCACTCAAGTTCCAAAGAGCTTAACTATAGAACCTTAGTATGAGTGTGATTATTCATTGGCTTCTCCTGGATGACCACTTTGAGTTCCTCTCTACATATTGAATATGCCCTAAAAATGTACATGTGTTGCTTTTTCTTTCCATAAACCTTCCTTTAAGGTAACACTGAAAGAATTCAGGTGGTAATTTTGCCAGCACACATCACATTCTTCAGAAAAAAACTCTACCTTTTATATTTTTCAAATCTATCCAATTTGGGGAAAAAAAACCACAAACACCACCCCCCCAAAAAAAAAAAACACACCACCAAAATACAACAACAACAACAAAAAATTTAAAAAAACAAACCAAAAAAAAACCCCACAAAATCCACCTTCCATCAAACAAGAAAAACAACAACAAAAACCAGAACAAATAAACACAGCCCCCCCAATCCACCTCATCTTCCCTTCCCCAATAGCTTTCCAGATCTAGGGACTAATGAATGTTCAATACCCTTTTTGAAAATGAAACATGGAAAAAGAAAAAAGCCTCAATTAAGTGTTTGACTGCACAGGTCGATAAAAGATTAATATTATAAAGAAGCAATACTACTAATCTGGTTTAAATGCTTAGGATTTATAGCTGTGTGTGTATTGATTTACCGAAGTGGTTTTGGCAAGCATTCATACTGCTGTAACAAAAAAATAAAGTGTTACTGTCTCTCCCCACAGCTTAATATCCCACTGCAAGGAGCATTTCCATGGTGGAAGCCCACATCGCAATCTGTTTTACTGCCAGAAAAGATAGTTTTAGCTGAAGAGTTGTTTAGGATGTTATCCACCCTTGTTCTAAACCTAGGGCCATGAGAAAACAGATATTTGCAAGTCCCATCACAGGTTTGTCATATCCATGGACACCTAATACCATTGCTCAGCTTCTTTGGATATTTGTACATCATCATCCTATGCACAGAAACAAACACATGAAAACAGTCCACACCATTCACTCAATACCATATATAGTGCACAAACCATTTTACAGATCCACTAATTTTACTTTAAATTAAGTGTCGGTTTCAATGATATTTCTCTCTCCTGTAGGGGGGAAACTTGCGTTATTTTATGAAGTTATCAGAATAAGTAAAAATTAAATATTTGACAGAAAATTAGTAATAAATCCTTTTCCAATAGACCTAAAAATGCTTTTTAAGTGAAGAAGAAAACATATTTTATTATGCTAATTCTTACAGCTTCACAAGATAATGATCAAATCAATGCAGCAAAAGTGTAAATTTTGCCTAATACTGATAAGGCAAGGAATGGACAGCTGGTTTTGGCAAACCTGAGAAGGTAAACAAGGCTTGCAGATCCTAAAAGCCTTGAACAGAATCTATCAGATGCACAAAGTGAAGATGGGAAAAAATCAGTAGCTTGTCTCAGCCTTTCTAGGCTAGATGAATTCTAACAGAAAGTAGCACAATAAGATTCTGTCTGGGTACATATTTTTCACTGCAAGGTCCCACCAAACCCTCTCTAACAAACTGTGAATTGTAGGTTAAGGCTCTCTCTGTGGAACTAGGCTCCTTGGTAAAAGTAAAGCTTGCCTTTTACTAAGGTCAATTCAAAGTTCTGTAATGAAACAATCAAAGAATCAGGTCAAAAGCTCAGCCCACTGAATCATCTTTAAGTCACACTTGCTAGAACCAAATCCAGGTAAATCACAGAATATCCCCCAGCTCAGTGGCTTGGCCTCACTATGCTCCCAAAATACAAGACAAAAATGAGTAAAATATCATTTGCGCTAGCAGCATGGGCAGCATGCTGCCTTGAAGGTTTTGGATTTGTGCAGACACCCTGATATATCAACAACACACGCCAGGCTCATCCCTTGACACTCCTTTCTCCTCTCCTGACCCCTGTGGTGACAAACCTTCCCACCAGGAGCAATTTAATATCGATTAAAATAAAAGAATTTTATTTAGACTATCCAAAATAAGCAGCACAGTGCACAACTTTATAAAAGACATAGGTGAAGAAATTAAAGTAAAGCAATGCTTTAATATTACTCTTCCCTTTATACATCTCTCTACAGTTTCACTCTCTGTGCAGTTTATGCCTGAGGGTGTATCTGCTAGACAGCGCCTACACCTGAGTTTAATCAGAAAATTTCCGTGTAAGGGAGAGGCTCCCCATGGACAGCTTCCAATAAAAGTAAGCCCTTGGAAATACTTATCAGAGCTCACCCTCAGTGCCTCCATCTTCCTTTCAAACTTCTATAGTAAATCTCTCATTTGAAGTTTCCCAGTGTCCACGCAGATTTGATCTTTCATTCCAAAATGCACTCTGATTTCACCTTCACCAGAGGGTGGTCTTACTCTTTTTTCTAATAAAATAATCACTGCTTTCCTCCCTTAGAGGGGCAAATGTCTCTGTAAGACACAATGCCAGCACTGAGTAGTAACTGAGCAGCTCTGTCTCCTTTCATAAACAAAGGAAACCTCTCCCTGCTTTCCTGATTTACTGCAGTGCTCCTGCATTGACCACCAGAACTGCATCACATATCAACCCCTAACAGGTGCATAAGCACATGAACTCCTGACTTGACAAGCATGGTATTAATAATTTTTTTCTGGGTTTATATAGGGCAGTTAGGTGACTTCTTTTTTTTTATTTTTTTATTTTTTTAAAAAAACCCACATTATATCTTTATTCTCATATTTAGATTCATGTTGGTGTAATGCCCACATGGTCAGAAATGTGTCCTCCCACATCCTATCTTGTATTCCCCATTACCCTTCTCAGATTTTGGGAACAGTAGTAAAATATATCACACCTCTCTCAGGAGTTGTCCACTTATTCCTTCTGAATAAAACAGACTTCTGATACAAACACTCAGCAAATCCATCACATCTTTCAGACACTTCTCTGAGTGTTTCCAAGGATGAAAAGAAGTTTCAGCTTCAGATACCTGTTGGGTGCAGATGTTTAACCAGCTGTGTGGACAATAATCTGACGGGCAGTAAGGTGCATAAAAGATGATACTTCCTCTGTTGTACTTTCTTTTGATCAGATCGGTCGGTTCCCTGTAGTTTGGGAAATAGGACTTAATGCTCATTCAGTATCCAGGAAAACATTTCTGTAGTTGAATAGGCAGAAGGTAATGAAACCATTCCAAACTCTGATCAGGAAAAGAGACAAGAGGTACTGAATGCACAAATCCCTTTCTATTGTCCAAACTTTGTTTGTTAATGAACTCCTGCATGGACTCTCCCCAAGGCAAATGTGAGAATGACTCATTCTTGCAGCAAATAAATTGGAAAGTTCTAATTCAGTCACACTGTTCTTGTGTGTGCCCTGGCCTTTGGTAAGACCATCTTACTTTACTCTGAGGCCTGCACTACACAGTAAAGATGACTTGCCCCCTATCTGCAAGAATGCACCTACACAAACTTTACAAACTCCTGTTAACCTGTGCTTGACATTGCCCTCCATCTGCTATGAAAAGTTTCCTGTTTGCTCTGTTTACTGCCTTAAACACACACAAAGCATGCTGAAGCAAGATGGAAAGAGACAAGTTGAATTATACAAGTATATAATCATATAGTATATTTTTGCACATTCTTTATCCTCTAACTTGTAGGTGCATTACTAATGTTCACAAAACAAGCGTGGGTTTAATATACTGTACCTCTGAAAAAGGTGAAGAACTAAAGAAGTAAAGCACACTTTCTCCTCATCCCCATCTTGTTATACCCATATACTATTGAAAGCATTCTTAAAAAATGCCAGCTTTTCCCTAGCATCCAAGTACAGTGTGCCTCCAAATTTTAGAGACATCCATGGATTTATGGCAGCAGGGTGAACAAACACTACTGCGATACAACATGCAGGTGAAGAACTGGGGACAGCAAGAAGCAGGAGCTAAAGAAACATCCTCTATTTTTAAAATCCTGTTTGAGGAACCTACATTCTCACTAGTGCTGACTCTAGCTATTTAGCCATCAAAAGCCAGACCTTAATACTTCTCCTTGGACACATCAAGAAGTTCTATTAAAGCTGTGCTGGATGACTCATTCACAGGCTCAGACAGGAACTCCTTCTCAAGGCAGCTTTCTTGGCCACCATTCCATCCTTTCCCTCTTTTACAAGCACCCATAATTTTTTTCCATCTCCTTGATTCTGCCACATATGGTGTGACACAACATCCTTATGAAGCTCCTTGAAACAACAGCATCTTTTTCTTAGCTGTAATTTGTCCAAAGCACATGCCATCTGTGCATCCTGGAGAGAGAAAAACCCTGCAGCTAGGGAATGTGTGGCGCACTCTTAAGCAATGGAAAGCAGGCCATAAAATGGGACATAACGGGCTAGAGATCTTGAAATCAGACCTCCCTAAATTATCCATCTAGGCGTTTTATGTTAATTTTGCTGTTGCATATTTATGCACCACACAAACCTAACCCACAGATCTACATTACAAGCCATGACTATCACTACTGGGTTTTGCTCTGTTGGAAATCTGGGGAGATCTGGCCCTTCTTCCTCAATGGGTACAGAGGGACTTCTATGTAAAAGCATAACTAATTCCGTTCCCTGAGATTAGAGAAGGGGGAAAAAAAGAATCCCCCAGCATCAAAAGTTAGAGACAGGATTTCAGGATGCAAATGTACCCTAGTTAACACTAATACTTCTTCAAGGTTTTTATTTTCTTTACCTTTTAAAAAATTTAAATTGCTAAAAATAAATTGCAAAAGCCTGGTAAAGAAACACAATTCATCGACTTTTATGACATGGAGCTTAATGCTGTGCCAAGATGTCTCTCCACAGAGACCTCAGAGGGTGACCATTACCACCCTGACCACTCAATCCTTCACATCCCCTGTGAGGCTGCCAACACACACGCTAATTGCTGCCAACGAGGATAATGCTTTCTGTGTTGTGAAATGGACACCTGGCATGGGACTATTCAGCTCATTTCACAGAGGCCAGCAGTTGTCAAATCATCCTGATTTCTGGCCAGAAAAAAAATTCTGATTTCTGGACAGAAAAAAGCCTCTATGGAAAACTCTGCGGGGTGGGGGGAACCATATGACAGCAACACGGAGGGAAAGCGAATAAAAGAAGTGACAAGATCTTGTCACAATGTTCTCTTTTCTCCTTTACTGTTAAATATGTAGTATCACCAAAAACCCAATCACTCTAACCACTTCAGTCAGCAACTGCCTGGGGCTCAAAAACACATGGTTGGCTGAAAGCAGAGGGTTTTAAAGGACCAGCCTTGGGACCCTCCCAGTCCCTACTTGTTTACCTGATGCCGGATCTGAAAGTGAAACTGGAAGGGATAGGAGAATGTAGAAAATGAACTATAAGACTTCTGAGGATTTTAGAAATGACTGTGGTTCACTCTGTGAGGATTTTTTTCTTGATTGTATGCAAGTATTTTATTTAGGATAGATCGATAAGGACCAAGGAACAGAATGAAGCGTATGTCTTGAAGGTGAAGGGTATGGCATTTTTACCACCAGACTGCAGAAATTCAGTCCTTTCCTAACTTGTCTCATTTTAAGTGGAAATGGTTTAAATACAATGACTTTTCAAATTTTTACTTTATCAAAAACCCTGCATATGAGCAAAGTTCACCCTCATTAATGCTGCTTAAGCGTACATATGTCCTTGACATTTTGCCACTTTGTCTGTGGAGTAACATTTATTTTTTATTAAAGTCTCGATGTCATTTTTCAAATACTCAAGCCAGTTCTGTTCAGATTCACAGTAAAACCCTTTTCAGCATTATCATGCAAGGTGATTCATTTACAACACTATCTTCTGTTAAATTTATTCAATTCTGCCCAAACAAAATAGGCAAATAAAATCCCTCTAGAACACCACCCAAGCTATAAGCTGATAGTGTTTTAATAAGGACACCTCCTTTTTTCTTCTGAAAGAGTTGATTATTGAATCCCACATATAGTTATTAGAGCATTTAGCAGATACAAAAGTTGTCCTTGGAAGCATCTTTTATCTTTATTTCAGTTTTCACCTATAGGCAATCTCCCTTAAGAATTCTGAAAGGAAATTTGCATTTGTTAAGCTTACTGCTCAGAGTCCTTTACTAAGGAAGTTACAGGTTAACTGACAGGCTAAGTGGAGCTGCTCACAAATGGAAAACATTGAATCATTCATAAAAAGAACCATAAAAATACTATGTGTAAAAAAAAGTTTTATTACAATGGACTACAGAGTCATCTACTGTGTGATCTACTCTGGTTCTTTGCCAACCAAGGATTATGGTACCATACACCAGCGTTTTACCAGCTATATGAACTGATGCCTGGAAAGGCTGACCTGGAACAGAGACTGGACAGAGAAAAAGGAATAAAATAGGTATTTATTGAAAGGATCCACCTTGGGCAGTGCAAGAGCCTGGCTGGGGCTACACCCAAATCAAATCCAAGGTGGATTCTGGTCACGAGTTTTTACACTTTTATAAGTTTTGGTTCATCTACATATTCGGGCCAATTGTGCAACCACAGCCCCAGGCCATGAAGTCTCAGCCCCCTGGTTTGCCTCCTTTCCTTCTCCATTGTTTTTGCTTTTTGGGTACCCATTGTCCTTGATTCTCTAGACAGGAAGGAATTGTTTTGTCTAACTACCCTGTGAAGAGAACTTAACTTACTAACACCTAACATGAAATTTCAGAGTTACACACCAAGCAGCAGAGATTCTGAAAAATATAAAAGCTAAAACCCAAGGCATCACAACATTGGATGCACAACATCCTCTACAGCACCTGGAGTGGTTTAGAGCTGGACTCTGTGTGATACTGCAACATGATGTGCGCAGGCAGCCACTGCAGGAATAGAAAGATATCTAAAATAAAATTACAGCTTGATATGTGCTTGGTGAAATGGTACTGGGGAAAAGAAAGCAGTTTCATTCATACCAGCTCTTCTGGGATAAGATACGTCCTTTCCATAATTTCTAATTTTTTTACATATTCTACAGCCTGTAAGAAGAGATGACCTGCAGGCACTTTCTTTCAATGCCTGTCACAGTCACAGTCTGTAACAAGCTAGAAGGAGAGCAACTCAAATGTGCTAACACTTCCTCATGCATTATTTCAAACTGTTACTGCTTTGGGGCTGTATTGTAATATACTTACTGAATATCTTAATTGCTGTGATTTAAAGTGATAACAAAGGACAGAGCAACTGGCTTCACAAGTACTCTTTCAGTATCACTGGCTGAGCTGGGAGCCTCTGGAATAAATGTATGTACAAAGAAGTTTGAGAGATCTATTTCAAGCATAAGTTTTGGCTGATTCAAATGAACTTATTAAAATCTCATTAAGATCAAGAAACAATGTAGAAAGAAAAAGGAAGAGAAAAAAAATGCTCTCCCTTTTCTCAACAGTGATCAAACCAGATCAGTGGAAGACTGCATAAACTTCTCTTGCCACATTCAGCCCAGGATATACAGCACAACCTTTTCCTAGCTAACCACCTTTAAATTACTTTGACTGAGATTCTGCTTCAGTCCTTTTTAAATTCTGAAGAATGACAAAACAGTATTATCTTATCTGTACAATCACTTCTTATTTCTTTCCCTCTGTAAAGAAAAATTCTGTTCTGCTGAGTTTGGGCTTTATGTTGAGGAAAGAGGTGTGTGCTTATTTTTTTATGGGAAAGGGTAGGGGAGTGATGAAAAATATTTTGATTTATCAGTTAGATATTATTTTCGTGTCAGAAGTGTTAATATTGCTAATATTTGACAGTTATGTTTTGTAATATTTCCAAATCCTCACCCACCATATGCATTAAAAAAAAAGGTATAATATGACCATTCATATATACCACTGTTTAATTGTCAACTGTCCTTCTAAAAATTACAATCCTGTCCCAATACTCTTTTTAGATAGGAACAACACAGGGAATCTGCCATATCCATTGTAGTAACTGTACAGATCCTAATAATGCACATACTAACTGTACATACTAATGATGTACTTATTTGTGAATATTAAGTAAGGAAAACTAGATAGAACACTTTTATTTCTCTTTTAAAAAAATGAGGTCACATTCTGAAGCCTCACATTTGGCTTCTCTGGAATTATGATGTTTAAATATTTTGCTGCAGCAGCAGCTCTTCTTGATGTTAACCCCCTCTATGCATTTATATACCAAAATAACTATGTGAAAACTTGAGGATGTATGTATCTCTCTATACCCAAACAGCACTTCCTAGGGAAACCAAAACCTAAATACTTTTGACTACTCTAGTTTGGCTGCTTAAATATAGAATTAAGAGTGTAACATTAGGTGGCCCTGTTTGAAAACTTGGCCTGTCCCACTCCTCTCTGAGCTCTGACTCCTTGGTCACTAACAACCAAGTCATGAACTCCCTCCCTACAGGCATTAAGCTCTATCTTACAACTAGTCAAGCTGTTTTGTCTCCCACTGGAGGCTGCTCACAGTTTCCCACTCAGATAGTTGAGTTGATAGCTTCAGTTCAGCTTGTCTCAATTTGCTCCTGTGCTACCCTCCAGCTTTAGCAGCTGCTCTGCTGTTACTTGCCTGATGCATCTATAAAGAGCAACGACATCCCCTCTCTCAGCTAACTTTTCCTGGTTTAACAAACCAAATTTGATATCACCCTCTCAAACAGTAAGTTCTCCCCATTGTTTTCCAGTTCCAGTCTGCGTTCCTTTAAATTTGGTTGCCCAGAGAAGTGATGGACACCCCGTTCCTGTAACTGTTTAAGAGCAGGCTGGATAGGGCTTGGAGAAACCCGGTGAAGGGGAAGGTGAATTGCTCATGTTGGAGGGTTGGAATGAGATTAACTTTAGTGTACTTTCCAAACAAAAGCATTCTATGGTTCTTAAACACAAGTGATCACATGGCACAATGATTTCAAGGTCAGGTTTCTTCAGTGTTTTTCAGGTCATGAATGTGTGCCTTCTTTCACTGAAATATTTCATACCATCCCTCCCCAGACTGCTTTTGCCTTGGCCATGGCTTCATCGCGTCACTCATTCTCAGCCATGATGTGATTTAATAATTCTTAGTCTTTTTCCTCTGTCATTTCCAATTGATGAACTTACTTCATATAGCAGAAAATTTTATTAACCCCTGTGTCTATTATCTCACAACTCCCCTGCAAATTTAATCATGTTTTTTGTTACTCAGTCTTCAACATTATCTATTATTGTTATGGGCAGAAGAAGCCTCACAGCTTGCATCAAGAAATTCCATTGGTTTCATCTAACTCTTACATAGAAGCCACCTCTAGAAAGAACAGAAAATCAAACCCAAATCCTACTTCAGGAACTGTGGCCTTTCCCCAGCTCACAACTGCTTGTAGGTATCTCATCACCCCAGAATCTCCAGCTGGCATCATACAATTTTCTACAGACCTCCACTTTGTTTAGCTAAGAAAAATTTCCTACTGAATATTGCATCTTGTGCTTTATCAAAATGTAGGCAAGATCTAATATTTTCCTTCAAATAGAAAGTCAAGTGTCTTATCAAAAAAAGGTGTTCAGTAATATCTGAAACAATGTCTTTGCATTTTATCCAAGTTCCCCATTAAACTTTGTGCCTTTAACTATTAGTCATTTCCTTTTTGTACTCAAAAGATCTGCATATTGCTCAGAACAGACTAACAGTTTTGTAGTGGGCCAGATCACTTCATCATCTTCTGTTGATTTAGCATCCCTGATCTGAAAGATTTATTACCAATCCTTGCTCTTAGAGAAGCTATTTCATATTATCATGTCCTTCTGAATTCTGAAAAGGAGATTATGTTTATTCCTATGACTTATGTAAGGCCTTTAGAGCCTGGTTTCCACTTTCATTATGATAATGGTAATTTCCATACACAAATTCCTGTGAGGCACCCTACCTCTGCCCTACCTTTTAGGTGAATGTCTTTATTTGAACTGTATCTGTGGAGCTTCAATTTTGCAGAGAAATGTATTTCCACAATATGGTCAATATTAATGAATGCATCTGCATGCTGAGGAAGGGTGAATTCCAAAGTTATGAGGACATTGGTGGGGTTTCTCACAGAAGGGAAATGATTTGGTGTGAGTAGAGACAGCATAAGGCTTTTAAGATTTGCTCTGAGAAACAGATCAACTGGACAACAGCTGTAGGATTAACCTGGAAGGAAAAACAATCAGTCTCCGGGAGAAAAAAAAAAGGCACAAAAATGTAACTGCCTCTGAGGCAAGCATGAGAAGAAATGAAGATCCTTTAGCCAGGTTCTATGAAGCAAGAAGAGACACCTAAATGAAAGCCTGCATCTCTCAGAGATAGGAAGCAGCACAGGGCACCTGCCAGACTGCATCAGATAGGGAAGAAAAGCAGAACTGGCAGTGCTTTCCCATGGTCACCCATTTTTCTCCCAGGAGAGAGAACAGGGATTGACAGCAGCCAGGGACAGGCAGCATCTTGCTGGGTCACAAATACGAAGCTAATCTCTATTTAAGCTGTGAATGTGAAATAATGTATATGAGGAGGAGAGGTGTCATCTTGGGCAGCTAAAACTGGCAGCTGAAGAGAGCTTTTCAATGTGTGAACCATGGAGGATGAGCAGCACTTCCACAGGGAAAGGTGTGATCAGCCATTGCTGGGAAAGCAAGACTGGGATAAGAAACTGGGAACACAAACCCAGTATGGCAAGCAAAAGCTGTCTAAGATGTAGGAGGGCTCAGAGCTTCTGCTGTCCACGGACTGCAAAGCCCGGCAGTGGCAGAAAGGGCACAGAGTGAGAAGAAAAAGAGTGAAGAAACAAAGGCAAGAAAGTCAGGAAGCTGCTCCTTCTAAATAAGGCAATGCAGCCACAGTGGTAGAGATGGAATCTTCCTAAAGCAGAGCAGAGGCTCTTAAGTAGAACAAAGTCTCAAAGTGGTTTTATTATCCTGTCCTTATTAAGTAGCCCTTCCCAGGGACAATCATGCCCAAATCACAGGAAATCCAAGGTGTTTTTCTCAATTTGCTATCACAGTTTGGTAGGTAAAAAAACACACAAAAGGATAATAGCATCTATATTCCTACCTACTCTCCCAGCACAGAACAAAGAGTAATGCCATTGTCCAGCAAAGATCTCTTTAGGCTGGTTTAGATTGAATATTAGGAATAATTTCTTCACTGAAATGGTGGCCAGACATTGGAGCAGGTTGTGCAGGGAAGTTGAAATGCTCAGAAAACATGTATATGTGGTGCTTAGGGACATGGTTCAGGAGTGGGTTGGATTCAAGGAACTAAGACGTCTTTTCAACCTTTGAGATTCTGTGATTCTTTCCAAATCTTGAGTGGCCAAAGGTCTGGACAAAATTGCCTTGATTCTGAACTAATCTGCACTATCTCTCTCCCACCTCAAATCCTTCCTCAAGACTCATCTCTACTTTAAAGCCACGGAAAAAAAACCAAAAAAACTAATTATGGTTAAGTACTACTGAGGATAGTTGATTAAAAAAAAAAAAAATTATGCTTTTTGAAAAGAATCATGCTACAAATAGCCCGTGTAACAGTGCAATTTTAGTTCATACTCTGCTTTTTTCCCTTTTCATTTGTCACACTTGCACTTCAAATTAGGCTGTTACTTCTTTAAAACAGGACTTCTAGCTGTATGGCACAGTTATCTAAATGGTGGACATTCTAAAATAATACACAATAATACATGCTCGGGGCACTAAACGGGTACTTGTTCACCATATAGATGACAGGAAAAGATTCTACAACATCTCTTACTACATCATGTCTTGATAATTTTTTTAATCCCCTCAGCATTACCCTGGGTTTATATTGCTACAAAGCAAAAAGCACCTCAAAGCCCCTGTATGTGCCAGTTTAACAGTAACTGCTGCTAAATAATTTACTGCAAGAAACAAAGGCTTAGGAGTTATGTGAAGATGCCACAGGAGCATTCTGTGCACCTTCACCATCTCAATTTCAGTGCCAAAAGGTCTTGTTTGATTTTTATCCAAAAACCAAAGGCAAAACCCTGTCACTGACAAGTGCAGAAAAAAATGCTGATTTCAGGAAACAAAGCCCTTGTAGTGATGATAACATTTAGCTTTGGTCTACTGGTGGCAGACATGTCATTTTTATACAGCTTCATATAGAATACACTAATAAAACATGATAAAAGTCTGCTCTAGTCATGCTGGCATGCAGTTGATGATAGCCTGTAGTGGAAAGTTCATTTTTAAAAGTCAGCACTTTATTCTTCCTAGAAATTTTAAATCTCCATTTTAAATACATCTTCAGAAAAATGTTTGATTAGTAATACTATGTGCACTATGATGTCATTTGGGTTGAAGTTCTAAAATATATCGTTATTTCCAGTCAAATTAAAACATCCTGAATATTATCAAGTATGTTATAATCTATTTTTGAAAGCAGTAGCTTGTGAAAAAGCAGTTTGCACTGAAATAACACCATTAAAGGGAAAGTTTGTGTTTAAATGCAGTTTTGTGTATACTGCCTGAGTCTATACGCACCAACACATTCCAAACTTCTTCAAAGAGAACAACCAGAAGTTGTAACTTGCACCACTTTCTGCACTGAATGGAACAGGGCTGATAATCTGACAAGAAAAGCTCTTCTCATGAAATCTGGAGCTCTAGTTTGATCCCAAAAATAAAGAAATTCAAGACATGTAGGATAATGGCATGCTTTGATGGTGAGACTGACTGCATGCTTTTCTGTTCCCCTGATGTTCCTTTTTATTTCAGAGATTAAATTTAAAGGCTATTCTTATTCCATGTGAATCACACCTCTCACATTTGCCTACCCACAGGAGGGAGATAAAAAAAATGGTAAGATCCAGTAGTTTGGGGACCCCTAACTGGTAGAATTCTCTAGCTGGCAGAACACTGGCAACCAAAAGTAGATCAAGCACTCTATATCTTACATAAAAGAGCCCACGTGCCTCCTCACAGTAAAATAACAGCTCTGCTACACCAAGAAGAGTGTCTGTCATTGTCTTTTCAGCAAAGCCATGACTGCATAAAGCAAGCTCAGCATGGGGTGCTCTAATTTTTTTTTTTTTTTTCCTTTTGGTCACAGCAATAGAGAAAATTTTCCCCTAATGCATCTAGGCAAATGCTTTAAACAAATAAACAGCTTGCCAAAGCCTTTAGATCACCTCGAATACGAACTCTGTTCTGACAACAGTAATAGAACAGGCTGCTGGTTTCTCAAAGGCAAGCAGGTATTTGCAGTTCTTATAAATACAGCACCTAATAGTCTCCATTCACTTCTGTGCTGTTTGTTCTTTCCCCAGATCTGATCCAATTTCCCAGAAAATTTGAGCTTTTTCTGTCCCATTAATGTCCACACTCCAGCATTCAGGAGGCAGGAAGATACACAGCATATGCTGATACTTGCAAATAACAGCACTGAAAGCAGCGTACAGCAGTGCACATCTCTGAAAAGAGGCTGCAATGAATCACCTCAGCATGCTGATTAGCATTTTTACTACTTTAAAATTTCAACTTTCATTTTTTTTACTGCATCTTAATGCACTGTTCTTTCCCTTTTTAGCTGACTGCAACTCACTGTAACTAAAGAATTCTTCTTTCTCTCTCTCTGACTGTAGTTCATGATGTTCTGCGTGGTGAACAGTATATATAAAAATAAATTGTATGCTAAATATGTTTAGAAGGTAATGTGATAGCAAACCAAGAAACAGTAAGATTTAAACCTCCCTTGCAGCCCAAAAGACAAACAGCTTAGTAGAGATGAGGGATATGAGCTTTGCTTCAATATTCTACTTCTCCTGTAGAATAAATATTTATATTACATGTACAGACATAATGTATTATACCAACAAATAGCGTTTCATGCCACTCCAAAATACCAAGAAAGATAAAAGGCTGGACAGGCCGCTGAATTTGGATCCTCCATACAAAGTAACTTCATTTGGTTTACTGCCATCAAACATCTAAAGGAACAATGCAAGCCTGAAATTGCATTAAGCAATGCGCTCTATCACGTTTGAAAGGGTTAGCAAGGGATTCAAGCACATCCTAGAAATTTTGCACATGCTTTAGTGCTTTGCTGTGTGGAGGACATACCTGTGGAGCAAGGTCGCTGAAAACACTGACTTTCCAATAGCTATTCCCAGAGCTTGATGAGTGTTCACTGGAGCAAAGTGCTCTCCTGACACTGCCCCCTTCTTTCCCAAAGCCAAACAATGAAGGAAAACTCTCCATCTCTCAGAAACAACTTTTTAGAGTGCATAATATATGTTGCATACAGTTAGAAAGTGTCTGTGTATCTGTACAGACACTATTTAGCATACTAATTAAAGTAAGGAAAAAAGAGCATTAACTTTAAACCAGGTCTTCTAAAGTTAAAAATATCTATTACACTGTGCTACACACTTCTCTACTCAAGATCACTGAGGAGGAAGCAAATAACCATAAATAACATCCTGTGTTTAATAGGGAAACTGTAAGACAGCAGTATATCAAAAACCTACTATTTACTTGACACAACTCGCACAGTAAGCTCATTTTTGTTGCAAGTAAATCACCTCAATATACACAAGGACTTCAGGAAAAGCAAGCAGGAATTCATAGTCTAACTCAGGAGAATCGTAAATCTAAATGTTTCTGCATGAAAAAAATTACACCAATCCACGGTTTGCATCCAATTTTCAGTTTCCCAGGAATTCACCTTGTTCGTATGCGTCATGCCATTACAGAGCTATTCAGCAAGATGCCAGAACTGAAGGCTCCCCAAACAGGTCTCAACTGGACAGATGGGCAACGCTTTTATCTTATTCCCAGAATAGTTCTTTTCATGGTATGCCTGAAAGAAAACAAAGACTTACATGACCCTTTTTAATTTTCCTCCTCTGAGTCTGTATGCTTGGCTGAATGAGACAGAGTTCAGCAGCAGGTCTCAAAGAGTGGTGAAAGCCAGCACTCTGTTTGTGACTCCTGGGAAAGAAGGATCTGGGCACTGGATCTTGGGAAAAGAATCTTCACTCAGGTACTTCTCCATCTGAACACTCTGCAGAGCTGCAAATATCACCAAACTAATTTGCAAAATTGCTGTGGGTGAAGAATCCCAGATAAGCATAAACCTGAAATGTCATCAGTTCTCAGTGGCATCTCACTGGACCTTGTGATGCTCAGAGTAAATTATTTTTAGCTAACTAAGAGCAAATCTTCCTGGTTATGATACGATCTTCATGACACCATCCAGTAGGCTACTTCACTGTAATGGCTTTTAGATAAAATTGTATCGATATGACATGGAATTGTTCATAGGATCACAAAATGAATTTATATTCCAAATAGCTGTAACTACAGAAGCAGAAAACTCTACATTATATAGTTTTACTTATCTTTCTACAGTTGGAAATGTTATTCACAGCAAACCAACCAATATTCTTACAGAGTAGGAAATCATTAATGATAGAAAACATACTCTGCAAATACTAATTTTACAATACATTTCTGAACATTTATTTTGTGCTCATTACCCACAGAAATCCAAGGCATGTGGGTTTACTCACTGTGCTACTCATCAACAGCACATTTTGATTGTAGTTAAAGAAAATTCAGAGGAATATTATCTACAGTATGTTCATGTGCTGACTTTCTGATTCATGCTGAGATGGCTGTTCATTCAACCCTGTCTAATTAGCACTCCGCAAATTATGAATGGCAAATATTTCCAGCCAACCATTTCCATGTACTCTGAAGACTGAGAAATACACACACAAGAAGTTTTTTATGATTTTTCATATTTAGGAGCTGGTCATTTTATTATCAGGGGAAAAAAGCTATTTATCAGCTGAACAGTAAGTTCAATAAGCAACAAAAGGAAGAGATTTCTGTTTATCTATTTAGTTTTGTCTTACCCTCAATTGTTGTGCACCAAAGGAAAGCACGTGTGAGGAGTAAGACTCAGAGCTGGAGGTTTTGCATTGTCTAAGGAACTGGGAAACTACAGAAGAGCATCTGCTTCCCATGCAGAACAACCCCAGACATAAACACTAGCTGGCTGATGGGATTAGGATTTGTCTCCTCCTCAAATTGTATTAACACTTTCTCTCTCCTCTTGCTACCAGTGCTCCTTATGCAGAATTTTAAAAAAAGAAACTTGAAGATTAAGGAATTTGTGTGAGGTCTGTTCTTTCAATACTGAGTCAGCTGATACATAACTAAATGTCCAGTTCAGGACTGAAGAATGAGCAGCTTCAGGGAGGCATTTGATCATTTCATAAACAAACAAACCCCAACATATTGAGTAAACCAGAATAAAATTCTATTTACTTATGTAAGTGCACATATCCTCCTATGCAGCTCCTGCTGAGATTGGAGGTTCTTCTAGTGTGAAGGGCTGCTTGTGAAAATAAACAAACATTCATAGTTGGATGCCCTTGCCACTGCTTGGTATTCCCTGAGTAAAATCCACTATAAATTGAATAAGAGATAGCAGGAGACCCTCAGCCACACTGCATATGAAGTGTGTATTTCCTGATGTTTCTATAAACTCACATCTAGCTTCCCTATGCCAAAATTGCTCTGGCACATACACAAATATTCACTCTATATAAAAAAAGTTCCATTAGTGGCACCAATCAGCAACAAATAAATTTCATGCTGCCAACACAACACAAATATATATCAATCTCTTGTGTTTTGGAGGCAGGACTGGGCCATGACAAAAGTCTCAAGGACAACCTTAAATCTAGTACAGTACATCTAGTGCTTTCATGGAAGTTAATTATCTTATTATGCCAGTCCAACAGAAACAAATCAGAGAAACTAGACTAGTAGACTCTGGCAGAAAAGAACAGGGAGTTGGGGGAGGACACTTTGCATTTACCCCATTATTTCCTCTTCTTTTTCCTTTTATAAATTTTCTCCATGTCTAAGCACCTGGCATCGGTCACTCAGAGAAACAGAATGAGGCGAGCCTGACATTTGGCTTTAGTCAATTTACCTCTTTCCACATTATTAAGATCATGTTTTTATAAGAATGGTGTTTCTGTTCTCTGCCTATAGGTTCCTTTTACACTGAGTCTTCAGTTTCCCTTAGAACAACCAGAAGAGGAAGAAACTCTTTCCTTTTCAATAAAAGCTACAAGATTCCTATGTGATTCTTACAGGATACCAGGATCTGAAGCTTTTTAAGGTGAGAAAATAATGCAAAATTCATAATAAAAGCAGGTTAGCAAAAGCCCAAAATTCTCAGAAGAAATAATTATTTTTTGTGAGACATCAAAGTAATTTGACATATATCTTCTGTGCGCATACTGGTAACATTTCTTCCTGTGAAGAGGGACAGTATAAAACCTGTGAACTACTTCTGTCTCCTTTAAGATTTTAAATTAGGACTTAATGCATGTGATGTATTTGCCTTCAACTGCTCACCAGCACAGAACTGGATTTTATCCACAGTGGGTATCACTCTCATCTCAACAGGTGCTGCCCTTACATCAGGTGTAAATCCATGCATAGTTCATTTTAGATAGACAAAAGTGATTCTACAGCTTCCAGGCATTAACAAGCCAAAGGAAAATTCCATTAAAATATGAAGAAAATTTTTCAAACCTTTCTGCATACAGTGAAAACAAAGTAATCTGCACTACATTAGCTTCATCTTCTGATTCTTTAAAACTACTTGTCCATTAGCACATGCCATGGCAATAAATCCAGAATTACATATTTCCAATTGATAAGCCTACAAAAATTAAGCAAGTATTCCATAACAGAAAGCCCTTTTTTGCCACAACTAATATTGATGAGTGATAGTGATGTCAAACAAAATAGCTTCAAACCCTTTGCACATGTTATAGATCTGTTTAGAATTAGTAGAGAGGGGAAAAAAAGTCCTGTTTTTATGTGAAAGCAATACAGGAATTCTGATGGCCTTCCTGTGCTGCTGAATGGATTTATGAATTTACTTTGCAAAGAATGTGTGAGTTGAACTCCTGCACTGTGACAGATGAAGAGATGATCCTCCTTCAAAGAAGCTGGGCTCTCAAAAACTCACATGGACCAAAATTTACTCCAAATTTAGATGTTGCCTTTAGAAACTGCCAACCAAGAGCCCAGCAGTCTGAAAGAATAATGGAAGATGGTGACATGTGAACAGTGTGATACATACAGAGGCAAGTTCAAAGTTGCAAATGCAGTGCCTGAGGAGAGAGGCAAAGAACCAGATGCAGCTTCTGGCAGAACCTCTAAGAATCATTGCACCAACATCCATCAGGCGAGGACAGCATTTCAGGAGAAAGGGATGAGAGCTGTACTACCTCACATCAAACACCTGAAGCCAGTTCTGCTTTCAGAAAGATTGATTAAGGAAGGGCCAATATTTTGACAAAGGAAAAGATAAGCAGAGAAAATAGTGATATCAAAGTCAACAGAAAGCAGGGACTGCTCATGTCAATGAACATCAGGTTGGATGGGGCTTGGATGGGCCCCATGCAACACTGGCCAGGCTTGGACATGGCCTTGAACAACCTGGTCTAGTGGAAGGTGTCCCTGCCCATGGCAGAGGGGCTGGAACGGGATGATGTTTAACCTGCTTCCGAACCCAAACCATCCTGTGATGTTCCCACCAGTACACCTTGTGGTGGCCAACCCCACCAGAGCACGAAAACCAGGTAACCAGAGATCCTGAACCAGCTCAGTTGTTTGCACCCAAATTTATACTCAGCAAAGGAATGAAGGCATGGAGGAGACTTGCATTTTATGGTGACACAGAGAGATGTGTCCTCTGTAACTCAGAAACATTTCTGTAAATAAATACACCCTAATAAGGGCCCTGATTAGAAAGAGCTGATAATTTTTGTGGGGCAAGGGTGATGTTTCCAGTGACACTGCCATTTTATAGTTTGTCATGGGTAAGAGGGAGACCAAAAATGTTGCTGATTGCCATCAGTACCAGTGGGTGGGCAGGAAAAGGTATGGTGGTGCTATTGCATTCTGGTGCAGCTTTCCTGGTGACTCTGCAGGGGACTGAGGACGGCAAGGTGTTGCAACATAATTTGCATTTATTCTGGAAAGAATGTGGGCATTTTAGAAGTTTGGCTGTTTTTTGGTTTTGCTTTTTTTTTTCCTTGGCTAAATCTGAGAATTTCTGGGTTTTTCCATGCAAGAATATGACTCATTTTGCAGTCTGGGGAAAGGAACACTTGTAGTTCCTCTTTCTCTGTGGCACAATTTGTAGTTGACCCTTCTTAGTGGTAAGAAACATTTGTTTGGAAGTCTACCTGGGAGGAAAGAAGTGAATGTTATCAGTCAGATCTTTCTGTACCATCCCTTGAAAACAGCATTTTGATAGAAAAAGAAGAAAAAAACCCAAACCAAACTACCACATCTAGGGAGTGGTTCAAGCCTCCAGCATCCAATGTAGTGGTGTGAACTTTTATTTTTTTGTGTAATGCTGTAAGTTAAATTCAGTTCAAGATCTATAATGGCTTAGAGCTAGCAAAGGAAAAGGAACTTGAGAGCAAAGTAAAAGATCTTCACTGAAAATGTCCAGATAAAAGCAAAACAGAGTGAAGCCTTTGATGAAGGAAAGAATGCAGCTATCCTAACATAAAGCAAATTCAGTATCAAAAAGCTTCTACTGAAGAGGACAGAATAGGGTAGGATACCGTCTAAGGAACAATTTCCAGACATAGAAGGGAGGGGAAAACTTAGAAAACAAAGCCTAATATGAAAATCTATAGTCCCATAGGAGTTCCGGTCCACAATAAACATACAGCTTTGATATAAAACCTCAGAAAGAAAAAGAACAATTTCTGACAGATTGTTTACAGCAAAACACTGGAGATGGCCACACTTTGACACAGGAACTCTTAGTGCAGCTATTAAACTTACAGGGTGCTAGGACAGGCTATGGATTATGTAGCTCCCAAGGCAGTTTCCATAATTTCACTTCTTACGAAGTGCTTAAAACTGTGAAGTACTGCTTAAGACTGTGAACATTCCTTTAACAAAGCATTCATTAAAAAAAAAAAAAGGATAATTTTGTATTCAATTTTGTATGTTAACATTTTTGAACTGGTGTTAAATGCTAGAGAACCAATTGCTCTGTGCATATCTTTATGCCAGTGGCATCACAAATCAATCAAATCCTTCTTTCTATGCCAAACCTTATGAAACTATCAGTTTGGAAACACAGACAGCATACAAAGGCATAATTCAAATATTTGACAAACACATGTCTCAAAGTTAGGAGTACATTTACAGACTTGCAAAGCATTTTTTTTTTTTACTTTATTGCAGCCAGTGGGGCACAGATAGCCCAATCATGAATTTCCATCATTTCCTCTGACAGTAACTCCTAAAAGACTCAATCCACATCTAATATAAAATATGGTGAAAACTGCAAAAATGGTACTAAATGTCCATCCATCTATGCACACACACTTCTCTCTCCCCAGTGAAACCATTCAGCAGATGGCTTCAGCCAAGCTTAAAGAAGCACTGAAGAATGATGGATTTAAGTACAAAATGAGACAAGAAAGAGTTAAACAGATGTTAAAAGGCTGTCTGCTTTTGCCTGCCTGAAGGGCTTGATCCTGCTGAGAAAAAGAGACAAGTGCTCCATGGATTCATAAAGGCAAGAGATTTATTCCCCTAAGCTGCTGTGCATGTAACTAGCAATCCTGAGGTGTCAATTCTCTGAGCAGCCCAACTTTGGAAAAAAACCTTTTTTTATTTTCTTTCTTCTTAAAGCTCAGGAAGAAGAGGAGCTTGGACAGTCTAGGAGAGAGATCTGCTTACAACAGAGAACTAAAATCTTTATCGGGACTACATTAGATGATCAGCCAGAGTCTCATGTAGTTGATTTGCAGCCTAATATTTATTTTGTACCATTGATTTATAGGCACGCAGGTATTAAGTGCACTGTGAGCATCCCATGAAATTCTCTCATCTTTCAATGTGCTTCTTGTACATTTGCTAAAAGTCATCATTTTCCAGCATCCTGGATAGCTGCAGCACCAAATGATAAATGCTTTCTCAATGAAGAGAACATAATTTCATTGGATTTCTCCTTAAGCTCAAGCCTCCCTAATAACAAATATATTGATTAAAATTTCTGCTCTGGAAACAAAGGACAGATTAAATAAGTGCTTCACTGTGAGAATGCATGAATGTGGGAATCCCCACTTCTGTACACAGCTCAATTGAATTTGGTGAGACTTGGTTAAAAAAATGGACCATATCCTAGACTGATGCCTCTGCAATTCAGGAAACCATAAATCAAGAAACCTGGAAGAGACAGAGCATGATGGCAGTACACTGTAGTTGGTTAAAAGCTGTATGAGCTGATAAATATTTATCGTGTATTCTGCTGAAGAGACACTGCTTAAAATAAGAAGGTTTCGATATATAGCTCAGTGAGCTGTCCTGCTCTGTAAGCACATAATTTGTTTTGCTTGCATCACATCTCCAGTTGCATTTCACTATTATGCACAAAAAGATATGATATGATGCTTCAGAGGATCTTTAGTTGTAAAACAGAACATATTTGAATGTGTTGCTTCACACAAACAATCTTGATTGTCCCCGTAGTGGAAATGGGTTGTAGGTAAACTCACATAAAGTAGACATAACAGATTTACAATAAGATCCCTCTGAGATCACACATAATCCAGCCACATCCAGTAGTCCAGACCTGTAAAAACAGGGCAATAATACCAGCTCTGTGCTGCCCCACAACACTCAACCATCAGCTACAGACATCAACCACAATGACAGCCAAATAGCCCCAGCTGGGCAATGTGTACCTGGCAGCACAAAACCTGCTCTGTAAGATAAAACCATTTCAGCAAAAGCACTTACTAACAGTTCAAAGATTTGGAAAAATATGCCTTTAGAACACCACAAAATGACAACTTCCAACTTGTCCGTGGTAGAAGGCCTGAACTTCTGACTGACTTCTTTTCTAATATCAGGTCTTAAATGTCACTGATCCCACAGCAAAGCACTGATGTGCTTTGGCATCAGTTCAGACCTGTATGGGTATGTACCAGGCCTCACACTGGTTTAGTTTTCATTACTTGAAATGTCATTTTGAAGGGTTCCCCATTTAATATATAAATGCCAGGTGACAAAGAAATGATCAGTGACCTTCTAAAATCATAGCGCTATCATTTTGCTTGAGGGCACGTCGATTTTTGTCCGGGGCACGGTGCCACAAACCAGTAACAACATCACAGCACCATCACAAGATGATATTGGTGGAAGCAACCTTAGACTGGAAGTGACAGAGGCCCTATGACAGCAGTTACTGTGAGGACCAGTCTTGTAAGCTCAGGAGTGTTTGTATTTCCATCAGGGGCTATCTAAACCCAAACGAAGCAAAGAAAACCTGCCAGAAGTATTTCACTCTCTAGGAGCTTCAGTTACCTTCCCAAAGATTATTTAGTCATGCAGGACACCAGCTCTCATGTATAGCTTTTGAGATTTCTCACTGAAAGTTAATGAGACTTTGTCTTCTCGGCACCTGAGTTATGCTTGGTGTAAGACTTCAAAATCTGAGTAACGCAAACATATGTAAAATACTTATCTGTATGCCCCACAGACATTCTGAACCTAGAGGATTAATGGCAAAGTTTCAAACCAAATTTTAGTCAGTTTTATCAGGTCACTGGATCACTGTATTTTTATAGACGTTACACCTTGCATCCTGGAAGATGATGACAGTATGATAAAAGCAACTGAAACTGATAAGAGAATGAACATGGAGGAAAATCAATATAAGCATACTCAGAGTAGTGTTGTTGCTGGATACAATCTGAACCTCTACCTAAGAGATTTCTTTCTGAAATTCTTCTACAGTTTGTGTTAGTTTCATCATGGGGATGATAAAAGTCTGAAAAAAAAATGCTGGCAAGGGAAGGAATCAGTATTTTAAAGTAAATAATCCCATGATGAGACAACCTAATACACTCCTTCTAAACAGAGGTGAAGGAAAGCACCGCAGGAACAATTTTATTTCATTATCCTCCAGCTGCTTGCATGCCCATCTCATGTAGCTCAATTAAGGAAAAATTCTACAGTGGCCACAGTCTTCAGGAAAAAGGAATTTTTCCTGCACAAGACAGTACAACCCTTTCCATCATCAGGGACATAGAGCATGCCCTTTTCCATTCTACCCCTGCAAAAAGTGTCTTTAGTTGCAGGAAAACAGAGATGCACATCTGGCAAATTGTAATAAAAAGACCACCTAATCAGTGTTTTGGGGAAGAACTAGGGTGAAAAAAAATAGGACTGAAACAGCTTCTGATTTCAACTAAACTAGCAAAACTACCCTCCATTTTTGCAGCATCATGCCTATACACACGTTCCAAGAAGAATAGACAACTTCCAGTGTTACCAAAACAAATAACACAGATCCACAGAGACTTTCAGCACAAAAATAAACTATTTTTAAAGAAATAATTGAAACTACATCATCTTCTACCCTATATACTCCAGTTGCAAGTTTCATTTTTGTTTTCCAGATAAATTTACAAGCTGTATCTACCTAAAGTGATGCAGAAAAAAAGGATAGAGATCTGCCACAAAACTTCAGTAGTTTCTTCTAGGTCTCAAGGGACATTTTAGTACTTTTGGGGGAAATTATAAAAATACCTTGGCATACTTGTAGCTAAAAGAGAATAATTCATTTATGACTCCATAAATGTCCATCTATGACCTTTTGTAACATTGGTGGGATGCAAGGACCAAGAGGAGGAAAATGCTTGTAAACAACACTATCCCCAACATTAGCATAACAAAAAAAAGCTCTTGCATGCCTTATGTGGAAGCATGAAGAACTTCCTACAATGCAGCAGAAACAGCTGCAGCACAAATTGCCAGATTTGTCAGTGTTGCATCCAGATTTGAATGGCTCTTGCTCAAAACTCTGCTTTAATGTTCACCACCATCACCAAAAGCAGAGAAAATTTATTTTCTAAGTACTTCTAAGTATTTTCTATAATTTTCTATTTTATTTCTGAAACTTATTTTCTACATAGAGCTACATTCTAAAAATGCACATTTTAAAATTTGCTCAGTTACTCATCAGCTTAAAGTACAACCTATGGTGGTTTTGAACTGTGACTTTTTGATTAGGAAAACTCATTAAGAAAGATAAAATTAATCAGATGAAATTCATAAACCCTATTCAAGAAGGGCCTTGAACACCTAAATATGGCTCTGGTTAGAATTAAAAGGAAATAGCTTACAAGATTACAAAAAGTACTTGGATTCTTCATTTAAATTGCATAATTTGAGAGGTGAAATGTTAAATTACCTTCCCTGAGTAGGGCCAGGTCTTCATGTTTGATAAAACTTCCAAACTTCACTGACAGGTGCTGAGCAGTGGTCCTGATACTGGAATCATGTTTCAGTGGTGAGAAACTATCTTAATTTTTGGTTTATCTCCATATATTTTTCTAAACTACTATTTCATATATTTTATCGTCCATATATATATATATATATATATACACTTTTAATTCTATTTCTATCATAATTTTTATTCCACAGTTAAAGTAAATTTTTTTCCAGTATTTGGTAAAGTTTTCTACAACAATGAGTAGATTGGGTACATCTAAATTTAAACAGCCTCCCTGTCATTATCTCTCAGAGATCTCTCATGGTCCTCAAAGACACTTATCCAATATCATGTTTTTTCATGGTAAGGCTCCGTTTCTAAGTATGGTTCTAAACTGGCATCTCCTAGAAATATTTTCTGTGTCACTTCTAAAACAATCAGTGTCTGAATTAAAACATAAATTTGCCTGGACAAACAACGTTCAGTTTGCTGTAGCATCCTTCCATTATGGTGACATTACAGGAGGACTTCATTTAGGATCTCATCAAAAGGGAGATGCATTTAGGCTATTTAAAAGCAATATATTTGTTAAAGGTTTTTTATTGCAAGTGTTACTGCTGCAAAATATTAAAGGTATTTTATCCTACATAAAAAAATAATTAAAATTATACAGAATCAATATGCAAATTCATAATTTTGCACTAAACAATTCAGTTTGTTCCCCAGAATTAACTAGAATTCAAGAAAGATTTTGCATTTCTTAGACCAGAAAACAAGGTTCTGAGATAAACAAGTAGCTAATACAGGCTCTCTAGATATATTTACCCCTAAGTAATTAAGGAGTGCTTTATGAAATAAAATATTGATTCCAAAATCAAGAGAACACTCTTGATGTGTACCTTCCCTCACTTGCTGACCCTGTACTCCTGCTTAATTATATGAATAATGTACCACTTTCAAAAAGCCAAAATTGTTAATATAATCCTCATAATATCCTAGTTCTGGAAGCTGTAGATAGCATAATTAATGTCCATGATAAATGACATATAGCTGTCACTTTGTTTCTTCTATGGAGGGAAAGAAGAGAAGAGGAAGGTACAGAAAAACACAGAAGAAAACCCACTGAGTGCTTTAACATGTTCTTGTTTTCTCCCTTTCCAAATGTACAGAAGACCAGTACGGAAGAAGCACTGGAAATAATTCTCTTCACAGTTTCACAGAAAAACAAACGAGTGCCATTCTTGCAGTGGTGCCATTGCAGGGCAAAGACAGCCCTTGTGGAAAAGACAGAGCCTCAGCATTCCTGGTTCACCTCAGTGCTGATGAGGAAGAGCAGAACCAGAGGGGGATGATGCATCTTTATCAACAGCTGCCAGCTGCTGGATTTGTTCCCCAGTGCAAAATGCTCTGGAATCACAACTGCTGGCCAATGCAAGGAACTGTGGTGTGGAGCTGCCTTAAACTGGCAGCCTGTTGTCATTTTTATTGTGCTTATAATTGCAATTATAAACAATACCTCGTGTTCTCCCATTCTCATTCTAAAGACACAAATTGTTATTAATGTCCTGAATTCCAAACAATAGCTTTTGATCTCATTTTGTAGTGCTGCCTTCTCTTAAACATTATGTTTGTGCCATATGGTGCAAATAGTGAATTGCGATTTTTTTTTTCCCCTTTAAGCTAAAACTTGTAGGTATTTTGGCAATAATCTGACTTCAAAATCTCAAAAACACCACCTAGAGGCTCAGCACAATAAAAAAAACACATGTAATTGTGTGTTCATCCAAATCCATCAAAGTTGTAGGCCCCTTTATTGAATGTGAATATCAGTGTTCCTTTTTAAACAAGCCTATGAGCCCTCTATTGACATATTATCACTGAAAGCAGAGCTATAATATAGCTAATCTATATCTACTGTATTCTAGCTGCATATCACTGATCTCAGAAAACACAGATAAAGAACTACACAGGGAAAAGAAGCCACAGAAATAATGATATTTTAATATTACTTTTAGTCTCTTCTGTTTGCCACTATCATTTCTGTAATCATTCAGACATATGTAGAATGTAGAATTGGTACCTGCAGACTAATCAGCTAACAAAAATACTGTCAGCAAAAATCACAAGACATAAACAAAAGACTTGGGTCAAGAATAAATGCCTGTTTGAACCTTGAATTGTGTTTTATATGTATGTTCAGGCACCTTCTGAACTTTTGCTAGTTGAACAAAATGTCCTGTTTTAAGCCAAACTTGAACTCAAGCAAAATGACAAGAAATAGAACCAACAAAGGCACAGAGCTAAACAAACCATTTTTTTCATGCCACTTCCTGCATTGCTTTTGTTTTTAACTGTGTGACCTGAAAGTAAATGAACAGCCAAGCATTTATTGTCACCAGATCTCTGAAGTGACAAGTCTTTAATAAGGCTGCCTTCTGCAATAAACCATTTTTGCAAGAATAGATGAAAATTCTACCTCAAAACATATTCATTAGATTAGATTGATGTGTGTTACAGCACAATAGAATGGCGAGTCACAAAGGATCAAATAATTATCTTAATAATGTCCACTACAGTGATGAACTGAAGCAGTTTGTACATTAGAAGGCTATTTATGTACCCTGTGATTGCATTAGGTTTTGTTGCCTCCAGGCACCTCAGGAGTGCACCAATAGCTCTGTAATTCACATCACTGGGTTTGTAACCAAGAGTGCAGAAATCAGGATTTTCGTTTCTGCCCAATTTTTAATACAAACATATTTTTTTTTGTTTTAGTAATTACCAGTGAATTATGATAGAAGGAAGCAGGTAATCTATACAATTTATACCTTTCCTTATGCAATATTTTTATAAGTATTACAAAATAATTTTGGTTGTTTTGTTCCCCAACCTATCCCAAATGGGAAGCAAAACAACTACATCACATCCTTTTTTATTGTTGTCAAAAAAAAAAAAAGAGAAAAAAAGTTCCTGGAAAATACAGATGACATCTGGATTCAGCATTACTGAAACATGGAAATACCATGTTGTCCACTTTCTGTCCACTGCTGCTGACCTCTAATCAAAGCCAAGTGTTGGGGTGGCCAAGAAGCTGAAATAAGGGGAATACTGTGAAAAGGGCAAAGGGCATTTCCCAGTTGAATGATTCTTGTAGCTGGTACTGATCAGTGCTTCCCATTCAAAATCACCTTTTAGCAAGGGTGGTTAACAAGATCAGAAAGAATTGTCTCCTCTCTTGGCTACTGATAGCACTAGAAAAGCATTAGCACATCTCTCTTATGAGGAAAGGCTGAGAGAATTGGGATTGTTCAGCCAGGAGAAGAGAAGGCTTTGGGGTGATCTAACTGTGGCCTTCCAGTACCCAAGGGAGCCTACAAAGGAGGATGGAGAGGGACTGTTCACTAGAGCATAGAGTGGCAGGACAGCGAGGAATGGCTTCACGCTAACAGAGAGTAGGTTTAGATTAGACATTAGAAAGAAATTCTTCCCTGTGAGGGTGGTGAGACACTGGAACAGGTTGCCTGGAGAAGGTGTGAACGCTCCATCACAGGTTGGATGGAGCTCTGAGCAACCTGATCTAGGTGGGAAGTGTGGCAGGGGAGCTGGAACAAGATGATTTTAACCTAAACCATTCCATAATTAGCTGAGACATACACTGAGGTCCCCAGGATAAGAAATGAGGAAAGATAGGCAAGAACTGTTGGATCCACAGCTGTTATAGGGGTTTTCTGCTTGGTTGGTTTTTTGGGGGTGGATCTTTTGTGAGTTTCTGTGTTGTGGGATTTTTTGGGGGACTTTGTTGTTATTGTTTGGTGGTTTTTTGTTTGGTTTTTTTTTGGTTTTTTTGGTTTTTTTTTTAATGAAGTAAAGCACTGCCAGCCAAAACTGCAAACTGGAAACAGTCCTGCGTACAGATGCAGATGATGCTTACAGAGCACTCTGAAGAAATGGAGCTAAATCATGAAGGTATAAACACGTTACACTGAAACCATTGACTCGATTCTTCAGTGGTCATTCAAGAGTGCCTGGTACAGTTTTGGGTTTCCCAGTGCATCTCACTCTCCATCGAAAATGAACTGCTTCTTTTTACAGTCTTCAAGTCAACCTCACTATCTGGAAGACTCTGGTAACTACCAAGGTTTTTAAGGTAGATTTAATAATATTCTTATATATTTATCATGGTATATTGTATTCCATTGACACTGCACAAAAATGAATTGGTATGTTTTGTTTAAAATAGACATATTTTCCTTGTCATAGAAAATGTCCTTTCAATCTTTGTTTTCATTTAAATACTATCAAATGTGTTTGGTTTTGAACAGCCTTTGAGAAATGATTAGTGATAAAAACATTTGGATAATGGTTCATTTATTTTTGTTCACATTGACATAGCAGATTTGCCATTCTAGGCTGGATTCTGAAAGGACAGGAGCCAGTGTTACACAATATCCATGACCCTCTTTTTGTTAATCATCCCTAATCAGCTGTTGCTTTACAAATCAAATTTCTTAGTCCTTTCAGGCATGCAGTGTGATGCTAATGTGTGGCAACAGGATGTTGATTATACACCACTGGGTAGCACTAGCTGCCCCATTAGTGGCATCCAGCTGTCCAGATTCATGCTTGAGCAAGAAGGATTTAATAAGTTAAGATGAAGAACAGCAAAATGCCTCTGATGTGAAATGCTTATGATGCAAATAAGGACAATACAGAAATAATTAGTGTGAGGGAAAGCATCTTTTCAAAGCAGTAGTTGAGGTAAATGACTGTAACTTTATTAATTACTATATTAGACACTGACATTTTCTACAGTATTTTTAATTCATCTGTTAGCCCTGTTTCTAGCATGGATGAGCATAAAAGCAAAGTGTGAGAAACTGGGCATGCCAAGGCCTACAGACCTAAAAATATCTATTAATAGCTTGAACAAAATTCAAAAGATTAATTGTATTAAAATCATTTAACTGACACAGAGTTGGGATACCTGTGTTTTCAGTTGTAGGAAGCATCAGGGCAACATTGGCCTCAAAATGTGGTTAGTTTGGGAAAGCTGGTATTTTTAGTGTCATCTTTTTAAACAGAATCTAGAAGCTTGAAAACAGAGAGTTTCTTTCTTTTTCAATTGCAAAACTTTTCCATACTTGCACAGACTACAAAGATCAAAATCCCCCACAAGTTTTCCTCTGAATTTCAAGTCCATCCCCAAAACGGCAATTCTTTACTTCTATATCTAATTACTGTAAGCTCTAAAAAGTGCCAAATAAAAGTGCTGAAGGTTGAGATTAGCCCGTCATTACTTAAAAGTGAGCACGGTACCGTTTTTCTGACTTAATACATCTTGGCCTGTATTTCCTTAGGGTACAGAACTTGGCTGTGTGTTGCTCTGGTATAATAAACAGTCAATGGTTCCATAAATAACAGGGTCCAGCTTCTTAGCTGATGCAAATTGACTTAAATAGAGCTAAGCAGCCTGACACCAGCTGAGGAAACAACTCTGTAGATCTAATTATACATACAGCAAAAAAGTCACTAAGAACCCTATCTCAGTTCAGCCCATTTGACATAATTAGCTGTACAATAAAATGTTCTGTGATCAAATAGCTCAGTTCTTTTGAAGTACTCACTTTCCCTGGCCTGCAATAAGCACATCTAAGAAGAAATTCATTCTCACATCCCTGAAAATTAGCAACTATCCACACGATAGGCTGCTGTTTTGTGCCTAATCCCAGCTACTCTGAAGAGAAAAGCAGAATCTCCAGCTGGGTGCCACGACTGCAGAGTAAGACTCTTTCAATACATAAATGTCCAACAGTACAACTAGAGTCATGTTAGTTGAGATCAGGACCAAAGCCATGCTCTCAATTTCATTCTACAGGGGCCAGACTACCACAGAGGCTGGAAAGCTCTCAAACACGCAAAAAAAATAGCCTGGATTGGAATTGGTGACATAAAGGTGAAGGAGTCGTTAAATCCTCTCCAGGGCTTCACTGTGCCTTTCTTCTCTAGTCCTCACTCTGGGAACAAAGAGACATTTATCTGAAGCTCTGTTAATTTTGGGAGGGGGGAAGGGCAGTAATTAGCACACTTCAGTTACATAAAGGGCTCATTTCTTAAATTCCTTGTCAATTCATTACTCCAATTTTTGACAAAGACGCCTGGATTAAATCCATAAGTAAATGGATTTATGTCATTTAGTCACTCAGGTTTTAAAACTCTCTGAGCTCCCCTGCCTTACCCTACTCCTAGAAGAGCTGGTGTGTTATTCCCACAGACAACATTTATTAAATCATTGTACGATTATTTTCTAAACCAACATTCTCTATGTATTTCAGTAATAGATGCCTCCTTGAACCAGGATATACAGAGCCTGAGAACTATTAAGTTAAACAACTTCTCCTTGGTTATCTTGGTTATATTTCTCCCTAGAAGCCTTTAAACCATTCACAGCAGCCCCTGACAGAATGTGCTGAAATACAATAATGTATCAATTAACTACAGTCAACCAGCTGCTAATACTATTTCTCAAAAATGTCTTCATTATTAATGGAAAGCATTGTGGTGTGGCAACAACATGCTCAAAAACTAACTGCAAAAGAAATTATGACCCAGTTCTGTGAATAATAATATTGCATTTCCTAACATTTTCCTATCCCATTAAATTAGTATAGTTGTGGTTTTAAGTTCACAGAGCCAATTTGACCTCTTTTAGCAAGAGCCCACAGAGGCCACCCAGCCAGCAAAAACTTATACTTGTCATATATTTTCATTTGACAAAGCTTTATAAAATATACACCATCTATGGCTTTGCATGCTTAGATACTTTTATTAACCACTGAAAATTTCTTCTAAAACCACTATCTAGAGCATTTAGAAGAAAATAATCTGGAAGAAAATTAACAGCTCAAAATGACTGCGCACGGAATTACTCACAGGGGTGCTAATTAATCTAGCTGAAAACTGGGACATGACAGCTCTGGAGACTTACACAGTATAGAGCCTTTATTGCTTGTACATCACAAGGTCAGACTCAGCACAGGTGACACGAGTCAGAGGGGGCACACAGCTGAACTGGGGCTGCCTGGTGACCCTGAGTGTCTCCTCCCAGGTCCTCAGTGACAATGTGTCACTGTCACACAAAGCTCCAGGCACTGGCACAAATTGACACCGAGCTGGAGCCTCAGCAGTGCTGCCACAGGCCAAAGGGGGGCTCTGACTGCTCTGCTCCTTTTGCTCCCAGACGTTGTCATTTCAGATTGTGCTGACATCTCAACCCAACACCCTTCAACCTCTTCCTCCTTTCATCCTGCTGGGCTATGTCACTACCGTGGGCAGCAAGGAAATTATCAAAATACCTTATACATGTTTCCAGCTATACACTCCATTTACCTTCAAATCTCATCATTTTTCTAAACAAATGTAAGTTTGAGCACCGATGCCATGCATAAGCAAAAACAATACATCATTAAAACAGAAAACTGCTGCATTGTAGTTCAGATATAGTAAATGGTTTGATAGTATTTTATATTCAATTTTGTTTTAAATAACAGCTGTCTGTGCTTCTTGCTGTCCCTGCAGGAAGAAAAATCAAAGCTAATTCAGGGAAAAAATACTAAAAATACAATTCACCAAAAGCAATTCTTTAACTATTCAGTCAATTCAAATCTAAAAATAGCTGGGGAAAAAAATACTCGGGAAGAAAAAAGAATGCCTTCTTAATTGCATATTAATTGCCATACCCAAGTGTAACTTTCTTTTTTCACTAGCAAGTATCATAATTTGTGCCATTATAAAGCTCTGGAGAATTGTGCCAACAGAGAATGTGCATGTCAGATAATTGATTCAACCTGCCACTTCCCTACAGGATCAATAGGGAGCAGCTGGACTTGAAATCCCTACCTGAAAACAAGAGCTGCAGCACACGAGATGGAGCCAGAGTGGAGGTACAGCCTTTGTTTTCCACATCCCGATCCAAAGCACTCAGCTAAATGCCCAGACAATAAAGCTGAATATAAATAGACAAATTCACCAGTCACGCAGGGGGCAGGACAGGGATGGCTGAAAGGAAGAAACTGCAAAGGGAAAGAAAGTACAAAGGAGGGCAGAGCAAGGCATACTGGAACCTGCCAGATCCCTGCACCTGCAGCTCATTTTTACTCCATGTGGCTGCTTTGGATATGCTGGACGTCCAAGATCAACTTTTTGCAGCAGAGCACTTCAGAAAACCCACTGGCTAACGGTGCACTAAGACCTATGACAGTTCTCTCTTTCAACTATGATATTTTTTAAGCTAAGAATCTGGATCAAACAGCTGCTCAGCACTTCATTTCTGAAGTTCAGGCAATACTCTGGGTAAGAGACAGTGTCAGCCTTCCCTTCCCCTGCTTATTTCCAGTCCAGGCCAGAGAGAAAAACCATACATGGCTATCCACAGCCAGGCCTCTGCCCCAGATCTCAGCTCATTTGACAGCAGCAGGATCCCTTTTTCCCTCACACATGGAAGGTGACCATGAATCACCAGCAAAGACAAGTTACTCATCATTTAGGTGGAAATCCCATTTCACTGGGCAATCTCACATTGAAGTAGTATTTTATGTGGTATTATATATGTGTAATTCTTTATTCTCTTAATAGCTCATAAAAATTTTATAGTTGCTTCTTTCCCTCTCTGTTTCTGCTATTTGGAGGCATCGTACAAGCTTGATTTATTTTTGGAGTACCATGGCTATAAATTGCATGTCATGGGATTGTCTCTCAAAGACCTCTCTGTCTCAAAGACAGCACTGCAGAAACTGAAGCATCACGCTCACACTACCACAAGTGCTAATAAATAAACCACTGTATTTTTTGCAAATGCTTGTGTTTTCAATGTGGGAGCTAATTCAGCCTTTTTCTCTATCTCCTGTAACAAACACTAACACTGCCACCCTAGCTGGACTTGACAATTCCAGTGTGTCCCTTCCAACTCACAGCATACCGTGATTCCATGACTAGGGATCCTTATGCCCACCCTTCCTTGTTAGCAACTGTGATGCAAAAATTCCACCTCTAGTAAAATTTAGGAAGGCTTTGAAGACTAGTGCTAGTCTATAGAAGCTTACCCTTTGGATTTACACTCAGAGCATTGAATGACAAGTATCTTTGATAATCTGCAGTACAGCTTTTTCTTATATACACAAGTCCACACCTTGCTAATATGTGATTCAGTACCAACAGCATGCCAGGCTTTTCCCAAACTTCCACAAAGACTCAGACCCCATCTGACAAACATACACACATAAGCAAGCTATAGTTATGATGAGATTTTATTCTCATGTGATATACCCCATAAAAATCACTCTAGATAAAAATGTCTAGGATATTGTACAAATCTAAGCATGCATCTTAATGAGATATTGCAATTATGCTATATAACACTGTATCAAACTTCATAGAATCCAACCAAAATCAAGGCAGTGGAACCTCAGCTGTCTGAAGGGAAACATGTTTGCTTTGTAAATATTAATGAACTTTTTATGATGTCTGTAGGGAGAGGTTTCAACAAGGAACACAGTCAGCAGGACTAAATCACTTCATTTCTATTGTCCCTCCTGAAACATTTCCCACCAGGAGGTCATCATCATACAGATCATATATGATTATATGTAATCCCAAAGGGAGATGTTTATTTAAATGTCCACAGGGAAGAGGTTATCATCCCACAGGCATCAGGATTGAATTCATGGGAGTCAAAGTGCTCTGTGATAAGTTTGTTTCTTATTAGGTTTGAGCACTCAACTCTTGTAACCATAAGCACAACAATAAGCAACAGTGCAACTTCAAAGACTTGTTTCCACACATGGAGAAGGCATTTGACATGCCCTTTTTAAAAAAAAAGTGAAAGCAAAAATAATAAATTAAATTATTCATATAGACTGCATTTTATCTATAAAACAATCCGTCACCATCTCAACTAAAGGATAAGACTATTGATATGCAAATAGAAGACTTAGGTTTTCTAACCTTTTGGATTACAAACCCAAAGGGGCTTTAAATGACAGATGAAATTTCCAGCAGAAAAGACAGAAAACCACATATAAAACCCTTCCCCCAACCTGAAAACATGTAGCTGGATTGAGGTTTAAATACACAGTGCCTTTTAAGTGTGGGGGAAAGCTGTATGAAAGAAACCAGAAAAGAATGCAGAACATGAAAAATCTCTTCTTTGTACATCATCAAATCTAGGAAATTTAGACATGGGTTCCTGAAAGGCCCTGGTTTCTCGCAAGGGGGAGAAATCAAAAAGACACCTATTCCCCTGGATTTATTGGGCATTGATCATGTGGATGAAGATATAGCAGTGGGTTCTTAGTATTTCTTTTCAGCCTGAAGTACTAAAGAGAAGGAAAGTGTCCTACCAAATGGTATCTTAGGTCTAATAGCAAAGATGAGAAAAATGTACCAGCTCAGAGAAGATCAAGCTTGTGGTAAATGCAAATTTACTCCAGAATGAAAACGTGCTCCTGAATCAGGATGAAGACAGACAGAAAAGAAGGGAGACATGGCAACACTGACCTTGTTATTTACAAGGCATAACTGCAAGTCAAAGCTGTGCTCTGTGCCATGGAAACTTCCATCTCAACTGTAAAATTTTATTGCTTTTAAAGCTACTTAATTCTGCTTTCACCCTCACCTGTATTTATCATCTAACCACTGGTTGTTTTCTACTTATTTTACTAGCTCCAAAGTATATTCATCCTTTTCTTTTTAAATATAAGTTAAAAGAAAGTAAGGCTTCAAGAAATTAATTCTATTTAGATTTAGTAGCTGTAAACAGTCTGTGCTTGTAAAAGTTAATTTTTTATCTCATGAGAGATCAAGTTAGAAGTAAGGAGAAACCTGAGTTAGTCCCTGTGTGGTGTTTGTTCAAAAAGTCTTCCCATGAAGCTTACAATTCCTATGGAAGTGAAAAATTTCATAGCTCACCTAATTTATTTTCCATTTTTTTCCTTAATCCCAAATAAATGAAGGAGTCACATAATCTGTCCTGAAGTCTAAGTAGGAAGGTGATATGCACCCTTAAACTCTGCTCACAATTTTCAGTTATTTTATCTTGGAAGCCTGCCATCATTCCCATGTTTCCACAGGTCCTCATTGTCAATGCTCTCCACATCCACAGTGCTCTTCTCATCTGTTCTGTCATTTCATATTTAATAGACAGACCTATTTTTCACCTTCCCAGGAATACAATAGGAGATAGAACCTATGAAGTATGTGGCCAATATCATCTAACCTATTAAATGTCAGAATCATATATCTCAAACTATATGCCAAGATACCAAAGTCTAGCAGCAATAAAATTCTATTCCTCATAGGGAATGCACTCTGGCCATAAGGATCCATATGGGTTTCCTTCTGTATATATTTGATTGTGGTCTTCTGTTGATTGCTGATGTGGTCAGAAATGATGGTAGGAATTGGCCAGATTTTAGATGGGAAAAATAGAATAAAACCTAACAAAGTATTCTGTTTACAGTTATTTCTTTCATTCAGTTTGGCTCTTCATAGGGTGATCCAATGTTTGCTTCAGTATGAGACTCACCTGAAGGATTTCTTTGTATTTTAGTTATATTTCACCCTCACATTCCACACTGGACATTCTGTTTTGGGAAAAACTGTGAGGCAAGACAACTGAATTTAAACCAAACCAAAGTGGCACCTTTCCAGAAGCATAACAGCTACGTGAGTTCATTGGAAACAGAACACCCAAAGAAGCCATCATGCACTCTGCAGGATGCCAGGGAAGTGCCAGCAAACACAAGCATGTGCCCCTGTCTCGTGTGGAAGGGCTGTGCCAGCAGAGTGCCATCTCCCTCCCTGGGGATGTGGCTGGGCAGGCAGCCCGGCCAGCAGCTGGTACCCATCCATCCCACCTGCTTTATGTCTGCTGCTGACTGCCAGCCCAGCCCATCCGTGGCAGGCAGCTTTTCCTGTGAGTCTCCCAAAGTACCGTCTCCACAAGAGGAGCATCCTTGCAAACCCCCACCTTCTCCACCATCTCCTTCCTCTTACCCCATCCCAGCACAGTTCCTGCTAACACCCACCTGTGACCCACTGATACAGCTCAGTCAGACACCAAAGCAGAGCAAAACATAAATTCCAACAGATTTACAAATGTGCAGGGCTCAGAAGCAAAACAAAGATTGCAGCAGCAATTTCTCCATTACTCGTGAAATGTTTTACCCATGAATCTCACTCGAGTTACATAGATTGTTATTCCTCAGTTATTTATACCTACATACACACAGGGCGAGGAATACAAGCCAATTTAAAGTCCCCAGAAGGGCAGCAACAATAAATGAATCCTTCCAAAATGAAGGCTGAACCTCTTCTGTGTTGTGCGGATTTAAGGAGCCAGTTGAAATTATCAGATTTCTGGCTGAAAGCCAGAACAGAAATAATAGGATGTTATCATGATCTTTTTTTGTCATGCAAGAAATAACAAGAAGGAAAACTGTTTCTACTTAGTTTTAGGTATTTTGTCACACTGCTCACTACAGTTGTAAGGCCCCTCCAAACACCCAGAAATCACAAGGAAAAAAATAAATCACAGAAACAAGACAAAATCTCAGCCCTGAAGCAGAGACCATTTTGTTAATTTAGCTACATGCCTGTAGGATTTTGAAGCTATCCAGTCTCCTGTTATCATAACTGCTATTAAACCGTAAGGATAAAATGAAAAAAATATTTGGCAAATTTGCAAATTTCAGTTATTAGATAGTTAACTGCTGTAAACACAAAAGAACCCATGCAGAGCTCTGTTTTGTATTAGTGACACTCATTAGCTGTAGCAGAGTTACTGAAGGTGCTTTTGATGCAGTACACAAAGGTTAGACAAACCTTTACAAAGATGTGTTCAGCAAAAACATCTACACTATGCATGGATTTCCTTGATCCTCCACAAATTTTAGAGGCAAGAGTTGAGAGAAAGCCATGTCTCCAAATCCTTCCTCCCAGTTTCATTCTTGTCATAAATTAGATCTCAAACCACAGCACGGGACATTGGCCTGGGACAGTCCCAGCCATCATGAGCTCTAACAGTTCTGTCCAGGAGGGATCCTTCCTTCCTTCCTGCTTCTCAGTAGCTGTAGCAAAAATGCCAAAACCTTTTCAAGTTAATAAATAAAGTATTATGTGTAACAAAGACAGGCTTTGTCCGCTTCACTTTATCACCCCTCCAACTAAACAGCAGCCTGAAGAACATATAAGAAAAGCATTGCTGCCTTGGCAGCTGCCTTATCATTTCAGAAAATGAATTGTCTGTAGGGATGATAGCTAGATTTGGGCTTTGGGGACAGCCCTGAATCTCTCTGAGCCTGGTGAGAGAGCAGCTACACAGAGCAAGTAAATAATTTTAATTTTGTACCAGTAGAAAAGCTTTTTTTATTTTTTCCTCGACTTCAGCAAGATGACAGTGGCATGATGGCTGATTTTCATTTCAATCAGAGCAGCATATGATTACCACCTAATTAGAATGTAGAAATAGAAAGGAGATAATTTTTTAACCTACCCAGGAGAACAGTGCTGGGGGAGGGGAGGAGATTATGTTAATCAAGTGATACTGGCATATCAGAGCGACCAAAATAGCCGGATGAATTTTTATCGGCACCCTCACTGTCCTTGAGGATCTGTCAGTGCCTTCAATCGAAACCTGCATCTTCAGAGCTTTATTTCTCAGTAATAAATATTCTTTTAAATAAATACATGTCAGGCCCAAACAAAAAGATATTGCCTTAGGCATAAATATATGTATTTTGTCAAAATTTCACATGGTTTTGTTGACTGTAAACATGAAAACTAACAAATCAAAAATAAAAGTCATGCTGTCTTAAGGGGAGTTGTTTGCATTCATATACATGTTTGAGGTTTTTTAAACTTGCTTCCTTTAATTAATTCTTGCCAGCTAGCTACTCAACCCCTTTCTGGAATCTATGTTGAAAGTTGGTTGCTCTGCCCTAGGGGAATCAAACTGAGGTTACATTAAATGGAACTTGCATCAGGCAGCGTTTTCCACGACAGGCTGTCTCCATCTGCATCCTTCTGCAGAGATAAAGATGAGCCCTCATGTCAAGATACCACTTTGTTTAATTGTCTCTGAGGAATGAAGAGCCAGAATTAGATTGCTGGGACCACCAAAAGGAAGGGGTTAGAGAAATTAAAAACAACATAGAATTAATATTTAAATGGTCTTTCAGGCGAGCCTGCTTTGTGCAATAGAGAGAGGTGGCAGCTCCCTTTGCTGGTCATCACAACATCCCCCTCCAAACTGGTCACCAGTACCCAGCAGCATTTTAGGTGTGTGAGATATCCTGCCTTTTGCTACCTTAGTAGTGGGAAATATCCCCACATATCCTATCTGGGTGGAGTACAGTACCATAGGAAGCACAGGTGCAGGGCACCTACCTTGGAGTGTGCCTAACCAGACAAACAGGGGTTTCCTCATGAACATTTCTGTCTGGAGGAGTACAGCAAGTGTGATCCTGGCTACCTCTCACCCCCATTAAAACAGAGTTCCTCTAATTTTAGCTGGACTGGGATGGGATTTGGCTCATCCTGCTGCTGGAAATGTTCACTTTTTTTTGGCTGTGGGATACATAACCATCTGCTAAAAGACAAGGACCTCTCATGTACTTCAGGCAAAATAAGAAAAAAGTCTCTTTTCAGCAATGAGTCTAATGAAAAGGAACCATGAATGTGTAGATTTATTTCCCCTTTATTTTAATTTCTATCAGTTATTTCAACAGCACACACATTGCCATTGCACTTTCCTAGTTGTTGTTCTACCAGGATGTGTAATAAATGTTGTGAGATACTGTGCAAGAGAAAGAACAATACTTTGAACTAAATGTGCTGTTAAATTAAAGTCTTTTCTTGAGCAGTGAAAAAGTCCTGAGGCTTTTGATGTCCGTGTATTGTATGGTGAGGCATACACTTAGGTCTTTTTACTTTTCAACCTTTTGAGAAATATAGCAAAGAAAAAGTAGATAATTTATATTATTGCAAACATTCCTAGAAAAAGATAACCCTCTCCTCATCACCCCTAGTAATGTAACAGGGCCCAGTATTTAAAGCTGTCACAAGGTTTTTGAGATACCATCACAGGAAATCAGCTGGCAGCACCTCAAACCTTGCAAAATTACGCCAGAAAGAAACATTCTGACCTGTTTAAAGAACTTAATGTGCATTTTAAAATGAATGCCAGGGTGTAATTTCCTAAAGAGTGGACTCCAAATCTATTTTGTGCTCTGAAGAATTCTATTAAACTCCTAGAGCACTTGGTGAAATGTGAAAACCCAGTTTGCTAAGGAGATAGCCTAGGTGGTCTGCAGTAAATTAACCACTTCTGCTGACTGAGGCCATACCTGGGAGATTGCTCCAAGGGATTTCTACACTTACAGCATAACACCATTTACCAGCTTCTAAACTAGATTTGCCCCCTGGCTGCAAGTCAGCAAACCTTGGTGTAAAGCATGGCCAGAGATTAGTTTGACTAAGGGCTTCATTTCCAGAGTGGAACAGTGCTGCTGCTACACACAACTGATCTTACAATGAGGTTATTTTTCCCAGCTAACTTTATGTAGTTGAGTTTTAGGCTGCTGGACTATGGTGGCTGTATGATGAGTAAATTACAATAGAAATACCTCTCTGTTGCTTTGTAACAATTAACCTCCAAAAGTAGCTAGCTCCATTTGCATGGTAATGAGACATTCATCTAAGTGACATCAGAGTTAAGCATGCTAATAAGTTTTTATACAAACACCTGAGGGGTCAAGCATAACCATGGGCTTGGATAAGAAAACCTTTTATTAAATGCAAATCATCTGTCTTTTAAAGACTATGACAGAGAAACTTGCAGGACTCTAACGCAGATTGCAGGAGTCATTCAAGTTACATTTTCAGGCCCCTGGGCTGACTAAGGAATATAGCAATTGATTTTTTTGTATTTGGAATTAATATCAGTATCTTAAAAATCTTCATTATAGCATCAAAGGAAAGATGCTATATAGGGAGGTAGAGAGGTGAAAACAAGAATATTCCCTTATCTTTCCCAAATTTGTCACAGATTCCTGGGTTGCTGGAAGGCAGAGGAGACTGCTGTAGAGCACAACAAAAGACTTGGAAATTTGTCGGTTTTCCATCTTATTCACCTGTTTTTACCAGATATATTGTTATGGAGGCAGGTTCCCCAGTGAACATGCTATCTATCTTGCAGTAAAACTTCTTGAATTCAATCAGCCAATTCACATTCTACAATCAGAGAGTCTGAGACCTGAGTGAGTGGTTAGGTCCAAGGGCATAACTGGCTGCCAGACACCTCTGGGACTAAAGCAGCAGAACCTTCTCACAGGTAAGGCAGATTGCAGAACAAAGGTTCAGGGGAAGAAGTTGACTTTGATTAATTTAACTCTGGCAGAGGCAAGTGTAGGAGGCCTTTCTTGTTCAGGCGATGCTGTTAGCTGGACACACCAACTCATCCTGACAGTGCAGGCAGTAGCAGGGGAGCAGGTCTGTTCAGTGCTAACAGCAGTGAGATGTGGGCAGCACTCTGAAAAGCTGCCCTTGTGCCAAAGCATTACAGGTTTTGCTCCTAGACTGGAAAATGTGAATTTAAATACCTAGTGGGTGCAGTGGGAAATGATCTGTCTTTAAGACAGAACTTTATAGAAAGGATTGTATCATATGGCTGTGTGCAATAAGAGGAGACTGGATTAAAGCACAGAAAGTCCTCTTCATTCCATTTCTGTATGATGAGCTACTTTGGGGAGAAGCTTGGGTAACGTATAATATTACTACTACAAAGTCTAGTCCAAGGGAGTAAGTGGACACATCCCTGGAAAATGTTCAAGGCCAGGATGGATGGGGCCCTGAGCAGCCTGGTCCAAGGGGTAGCATCACTGCCCATAGCAGGGGTTGGAACTAGATGAACTTTAAACATTCTGTGATTCCACAACAATATAAATTAAATCAAATTGACACCTGGCACAGAGCTACATCAGTTCTGTTAAACCAGATAACCATGCTCACCTTGTTGTACACATTAAGAAACAGCAACCCAGTAATGGCATGCTTCTCAAAGATCCCTTTTACTGCATAAGTTACTTCTATAAAATTGAGCATCTTTATTTTGTTGCTGTCTTATTTATGACATGGTAAAACATGCTAGTATGCCATAATCTAAAACTCGAGACAGTGAATTGTGGAAAAACCTTAGGAAGAGGATAAGCTTCCTGTGAGAAAGTACAAAATTGTGGATAAACAAACCCTCAAACCATACTTAGACAAAAACCTAATACTCCACTTTGTGTGAAAATCAACAAAAACTCTGGGGGAACAGCTCTGAATCCTCATAATCAGTAATATGCAATAATTTCACCACCCATATGTCTTCAAGTGCATCAAACAGAGTGAGACCTCAGTTTGGGTAGGCTGGGATTCAGGATTAGGGAAACAACATTAAAGGCAACAACTACGAGCTGTAATAGTCCAAATTGAAAAGAACAACTGTGGTGTAAGATGAGTGTGATAACTTCAAATAATTGCTTTGTAGTTAGGACAGCCTGGGCTCCTTTCACTGTCCAAACGTTATAAGCTACAGCTATTTATTTAAAAGTAATTCTGGTTAAATTGGAGTTTATGAGGAGCAAGGCAGGAGGCATATATGCAATACAGACTCAGTTTTTGAGGAAGAAAAGCTTTTTTCTGGAGCAAAAACCAAAACCAAACCTTTTAGCCTAAACTTTTAAATTATGTGGTAAAAATGAAGCTAGGAGAAATGATAAGATGGTAAGCACCACAAACATATTGGTTTTAGCCTCACAAATCAAGGTTAAAATCACAAACAGATAAGATCCCAAAAATGTAAGTTTAGGGCTAAGCCTAATAGTGTTAATGAAGTCTGTCCATCCAAAATTCCTGCTTCACTGCTCAGATTTCCTGCTGTGGGAAGCAAAAGCCACAGCAAATAACCACTCAGTGCTATAAGAATCAGTGTCCAAACAGGTATGAACTCCTTTAGTGCACTTCCAGGTTTGAAAACCTCAATTGTACTGCTCAAATCTCAACATATTACTTCCCTTCAATTCAAATTTGGCAAAAAACCCAAACCAAAGCATATAAACCAAATAAATTCACACCCTGACACGTCAGATTATGGGGAAAAAATAGGTTCCTTTAATATATTGCTAGAGGAAAAATATTACTAATTACATCCTTATGCAGTGCTTCTTCAATTTGATTTGTTCAATGTTTTCAGACAAAATACCAAATAACTTTAACTGTCTGAAATCTGCTGGCTATCATCAGTTTTAAGACATGATCATTTTATTTATTTTGCCACTTTTTTTGCTGCACTTGTCCAACCCAACACTAGGGACACAGAAAGACAAACACTAGAAAGGGAAGAGATGCAGATCCTTCTATGAGAAGCATTTTTTGTCTTATGCAAAAAAATCACTATTATGTTGCCACTGGAAGATGACCAGCACTATTAAAAAATCATATATTTAGTGAGTGTTTCTGGGAACGTGAATACTTAATAGTAGGCAAACCAGAAAAGTAATGAAAATAGAAAAAAGGATCCTACAGCTGTTGACTGTAAAGTGACCCTAGAACACCACAGACCTTTGGTGGCTGTTTCCACTGACAACTGGTATCCACGTTTCCTTTCCAAGAATCTCCTCATTATTATCTGAAAACTCTGACACTCAGAAACAGCTTAGGAAGAGAATAGTCTTCTGCTTTGCCAGGAAAGATTATAATGCACAGGAAATGCACAGTGTGGTTTCAAACAAAGGTACTTCCTTTGAACTCTAGTACAGCTTTTAGATATAAAAATCTTCCCCTGACTATATTGTCCTGACCTGACTTCACTGGTCTTAAGACTATATAATGAAAGACTTCAAGGCTGAAGCCTATGTTTACTCTTTTCACAGTTTTGGAGTCAAAGACCATAACCTTAAACACAAATTTGAAAAAAAAAAATATTCCATACCTCATTGTGATTCTTGCTTAACCATTCCTTAATAGTGTTAAGGGCAATGACAGCAGCAGGCTCATTTGGAAAACCTAAAAAGAGAAGAAATGAGGGATAAATAAAAGACATATATTTCTTTTATATATAAGAAAACACAAATCTGGGCATTTTTTCTTCCTATTCTTCAAAATATTTTGGAATTACAGTTGGTCAACTCCCTCCTTCACAGATTTGTGTAAAGGTTTTAGGTAACATCTGTTACATTTTTTTCCCCAGCTAAAAAGAACTGAGAATAGGCAGAACAATGCTTTATTGGATTTTTTTTTTTAAACTTGTCTCTAGTTAAGAAAAGTCCACTGCTCAAGAGAACAAGAAACAAGAATTATACATGTGTCATACTAGGCAGGCAACCATTCAACCCCTACATCACAGTAACAAATGCTGGGCTTACATTTCATGGCAGCAAGAAAAATTCAGACATTTCTTAAGGCTTTTTTTAAAATTTATCTGTCAGCAAAACCACACCACACTATGACCCCAATGCTGTAGGCCTTATAAAGAGAGAAATGTTTGAGTTGGAAATCTCTCAATTTATGACCTAAATCATAACAAACAACTTTGGAAATAAAAGAATTCATATGCTTATGAATTTAAGGCCTTATGTTGCACGATATATTAGCAATGGTAATTCTCCCTAGCACTAAACAATATCAAAAATCTTTCCAGGGATACAGATTTTTGCTTTGATGGCTTCTACCTATCAAATCCAAGGATGCTTTCATTACTTAGGTACCTTAATTTAATTTTCCTTTCAATTCTTAACCTGGGTGCAGCAAATCATTTCTGTGAGGATTTAAAAATAAGACCCCATAAGCTCAGTAGGTCAGATTAATAGAACAGGCTTTGAAGAGGTGCAGCTGCAGGCACAGTGGACAAGCAAGCAACAGGGTTAAGAAGAGTCATGAAATTTAGCATACGGCTGTGTAGATACAGCCTTTCTTACATCATACACCAGCGTTGCACCATAAACTGAAACACAGATACTGCAAAAAATTACAAATTTTCAGCTTTTTTACTTATATCTTTTTTAACACTTTTCCAGAACTTGTGCAATGCAAGATTAGGAAAAAAACCAACCCAAAATCCCTTCACTGAATCACATTCCCAAAACATCACTCCCTGTAAATTGCCTCTGCAAAGATTTGCTCCAGCAACATGTGTACTGTTTTGAAGTGACAGATGACAACCATTCATCAAAAAACGCAAGTAAAACAGTAAATTCTGGATAATACCAACATTCAGCATGTGCCTCCTTTGAATACATTTCTCATTAAAGCATATTTTTACATTTTAAATCATACATTTACCAAGTCAGAGATTAAAAACTAGCTTAGACCCTACAAATGTTACTGTGCATACTCCCAATGCTGCTGGGAAAATAAATTCTTGTAACATTTAATAATGCTGCTGATATCATCAAGGCATATGTCTCATGACACCAACTAACGACCACTAACAAAACCCAAAGCAGAGACTTCCAACAGCCTCATTTCATAACACAAAATCACAGAGCTCTGAGCAGACCATCTGCTCAAATTAGTGATATCCTAGCTAACAAACTGGGACTTCTTCACACAGAAATTCCATTCCTGAGCATGGTAGCTCTGCCTGGACATAAAATGAACACCATGCAGAGGGACAAATGCATATTTCAGACAACTGATATACTATTGTTTATGCACGGAATGGTTTATTTTCAGAACAGTTCTCCCTCCAGCAAGATTACAGCAATTTCACGATTATAAGCCGCACCATTTTGACTAAAGTTTTGGTCCCAACCCGGAACTGCGGCTTACACTCAGGAGCGGCCAATAGATGAACAAAGTTTGGGAAATTTGCCAACCCGGAAGTGCAAGCCGCGGGCCAAGCCAAGCTCGCGAATTGAGCACCTGCCAGTAAAACCCGCGATGGTGCAATTGTTACAAATTGGTTACTCTGTTGCACGGCAGGGAGAGGAGGGCTCCTGCCGGCAGTGTGGGTCAGCGCCGGGCCGGGATGAGCCCGGCAGTGGCAGTGCAGGCAACGAGCCCAGTGGCCGGACCTGCTGAGCGGCAGCAGCGTGGGGCAGTGCAGGCCAGCCCTGCCGAGCGGCAGTGGCATGGGGCAGCGCCGGCCAGCGCCGAGCCAGTAAACTCTGTGGTTGCGTGATTCCGTTACTAATTCATTACCTCGTTGTGCACGGATCCTCGCTGAGAACAAAAGTACAGCTTACAATTCGGTGCGGTTTATATATGGACAAAGAACGAAATGTTGCTGACACCCTGGACGTGTGGCTTACAATCAGGTGCAGCTTATAATCGTGAAATTACTGCAACTTTCGGGCTTGTTTTTCAATCCCTTGCAGCAGTGTAGTTGGCCAAAATGGTGATAAAGGACTGGGGATTGTATAGAATCTCTCCATAAATTGTACACTGCTTAGAAACTGCTGCCATGCTAACCAGTCTTAAATAGAACCTTTTCTAGAAAACTGGTGTTCAATTACCTCTAAGTCACCACAACGTGAAGGAAACAGCTCAGCTACCTAAATAAACAGCCTTGAATTCTGTGTAAAATTTCACTAAATATTTTGAAATTCATCAGAGCCTTTTATGATCAGCTATCCCCCCAAAAAGAATCACCTAATCAGCATTTTGCACACATTTCTGGCAATTTTATGGAAAGGATTACTTTGCTAACTATATGTAGAAGAAGGATGGAATTAGCCTCCGCTAGCAAACCTTGCACCAGCACAAAAGCCCCTGTATCTCTGATTCTCAAACAGAAAAACATTTTTATTTATAGGACTGGGTTAAAAGAAGATAAAGTGAGATGAGATCTTTTAAAACATGCTTTTTCATTGTTTTTATCTCTCATCTACATTTGCCTGCCATAACATTTCTGGTCTGTTCCCATCTGCACCCCCATCCCCCCCTTTTCCACTTCCAGCCAGAAAGCAATCTCAGGAGGCACGTGGGAATCAAATTACTTGAGAGAAATGAGCTCGAGGTGCCTCACAGTTTACTGACTGCTGGAGCAGCAGCTCAGGCAATTCTGGCTAAAGGCTCAATTTCACAAAAGATAAAACAGGTAAAGTAATGAGTGACACTGGGCCATGTTGCTGCAGTGAGTGCTCCTCCAGCATACTGAAAAGGGCACAAAAAAAGCACACATCAGCCATGAGGTACAAGACTTCACTGTGGTTATCTGCCTGGAGAAAAAGAGAGGGTTGGCAGGTTCCATGCCATGGACAGGTGTGTGGTGCAGTGTACCTACCCACAGACACAGGTATCTAACTTGGAGTGAGCTTTGCACATCCTCCACTGCCAACACAAACACCTTGGCAACACACCCAGATATGCCACTAAAACAGTGCAGGCTGGGGCTGGGTCTTGATGAGCTGCTGCAGCAAGAGAGAATTTTACTGCCACCATCTGCATTTTGCAGCACCCACTGAGCACATCTCACCATCCATTACCAGGATCCCAACTTCTCAAGCACAGCACAGCAATATCCTGGATACGAGCAGCCACTCCCCTGGTGCCCCTCTGAGTTCAGGAGCCATCCTTTAGAGCACAGATTTCCATCATCACGACTGGTGGCACAGTGGGTACAAGCCTTCTAAATTAGTAGGAATGAGGGTGTGCACCCTGCTACCATCCCATAAAGCACACCTCACCTGAGCTCTTGTGCTTTTGGTATCCCTTTGGACATTTAACCACAGCAACAGCCTAGGTAAGCTTTGAGAGGTCTTCAAACTTACAAGACTCTGCAACTCTTTCCAGGACTTTACCAACTTATTCCTGCAAATTTCAACCCTGACTTGCAAAACAACTGCCAAAGCAAGCTCTAGGCTGTGCAGGCATCATGGCCATAATATTCCTGCAGAGGCATGATAAGATATGGCAGAATTATTTTGATCTACCTGATATGAAGTAAATATGCTGTTTTAGAGGAGAAGAGTGTAGAGGAGATAGGAACTAGAGATACACACTGACATTCCCATTACATTTTGTATTCATTCCCTGGAAGGCAACTGGTAAGAACATAAATCCCCCTGTTTCATCAAAGTTCAGAAAATATGCAATGATTTCTCTGTTGTTAAACACCCTTGTGTAAATGTGCAGTCTTTTGTGCTTGGGGGATTCAGTGGGGAATCATTTTCTAATTGTGAATGTCTGTTACTCTTTGCCTAATTTATCTGTGCAGTACCAGAAGGACATACACCAGCAGTCCAGAGAATCACAGACTTTTCTGAGGTGAAATGTACCCACAAGGATCATAGAATCCAATTCCTGGCCCTGCACAATGTTCCTCAAAGCATAACAGTGCAACAAGGATTTTGTGACACAAAACTAACAAATCTATTTCAAAGGACTCCCAAACTATGTGGAGATGTTGGTAGCTTTATCTGCCTCTTTTTACTGGGCTTGATGTAATCTTACAAAAAAAATCTAACTTACAGTCAGGTAATGCCACCTCCCCATGAAAAGCCCATTAACAAAATACAGGTATTAAGTAATCACACTTTAATATGATTTGAGGCTTAAGATAACATATTATAACAGGAGGGCTATAACACTAACAAGCAAATGTCAATCCAGAAAAATCACTTCAATAGCTGTAGGGATAAGTGTTATAATTTGTCAGTTTAACTGAGATGCCTAATGTTTTCTGTAAATCAAGTCATCCTGATAAAAAAAGGTCTGTATCCTTTTTTGTTAACCTAGCCTAAGTGCTTAGGCAGGTTTTTATTCATTTAAAGCATGTTGCCTTCTCTGTGGATTCTGAAAGGCTCGTCACAGGCTTAATATTCTTATTTGCCAGTTTTAATGGCTTCATTTTGAAGCAAATCATGAAAAGAACCAAATGCACATCAACACAAATAATCATTATGTGTTTTCATATTTTCTCAGAAAAATATCTACACTGGCATATTTGTGCATACATCAAGACGTAACAGTTTGCAGACTGTTCCTGTGTGCTAAAATCAACGCTGAGTCCCACAGCTTAATCAACAAGACTGTTAAAATGGAAAAACTTCCATGTTTTAAGTATATAAATTTGTCAGTATGTTTACAGATATATAAAAGATGCTCTTCAAATAGTAGCTTGTCACATTTTTAAACTATGGAACTGCACTGAAGGCCATCTCTGCAGCAGTATGACAGGGTATCTCCACCATGCATCAAGTACTTGCTATGTGGGAATCATCAGCACCAGATGGTTCAGAATATAAAGATGTTTTAAAGGAAAGAAGAGAAAAAAGGTACTAAGCCTTTATTCCATACATGTTCTGAAACGTGGTATTATTATTGGTACTGTAAATACCTTCTGAATCACAACCAACACACAAATAACTGCATTTCATTATGGCCATGTGGGTTAAGGCCAGCTATTGACAACACAGACAATAGTGTTTATGACAATAAAGGAGAACAAATGAGATGCACAGCCCAGCATGCCTAAGGTAGGGTTAACTCAATCCATCCACTTGTCCTTCAACTGTGAAATAAACAGAATAATCTTGCAACTGATCCTATATAATCATCTTGTCAAAGATTTATTTTAGTAGTCAAAATTAATTCACTCATGCTAGGTTGATTCCCATTACCATGGAAAATCCATTCTGTTTGGAAAGAGATCATGTATTCTAACAAAAAGCTTACTGTCTTGCTATTCTTTTTGCTTTTTTCTCTCTTTCTTAGTTTTTTTTTCTTTTAATAACCATTGTCACATAGAGACTGGAAAAACAAGCTAAGTTCCTACCTTGATCATTTTTATGGACACTCAAAACTTGGAAAGAAAGTACCCTCATTTGGATCAGCTACAATGAAGATGAAACATGAATCTTCTCCTAAATAACCTACCTTGCCTTATTGAACTCATTCAGTCAGAGAAAACCTTATTTGCTGTCCACTCAAAAACTGACTCTGAGAAAGTGAAATTAAGTACTGTGAAAAGCCAGTAGCCTCTCTGTTACCCCAAGAAACAAAGTTGCATCAATTCACTGTATCCTTCACAGACTATGCTACAGGAATTAATTATTCATTCATGTAAAACAAAAAGGGGAAATAAGAAATTTGCAAAATGCATAAACAAAACATTATTCTGAAGAAATCATTGTATGTTTCTCAATTCCTCCCAAGAAAGGTACACACTTTACATTTTTCCTTGAGTGAAAAAATTCAGCGGCAACAGATAACATACAGTTCCTGAAGAAACATTTCCACTTGCATTCAGCTGGCGTGACAGATGCAGCTGATGGAAGGTGGTCAATAAAGAAACTAAAAGAACTTTTCTGCTCTGATACAGTGACACAAAACTGGCAGAGAATTGAAATAAGGGAGAGCCTTTCTTCATCCATTGAAGTGCACTGGGTAAGACAAGAATCCCTGGTTTCATCAGTCAGGGCCAACGTTGGCCCCATGAACACTATGAAAGTCACACAAGGCAGCAAAATCAAGACATGTTGCAGGTCAAGACTGATGGACTCTTGGTAACAGGGCTTGCTCACCCTTGGTTTGTCAGAAGAGGTGCCCAGTGTGTGCTGGCCTCTTGTCTCATCAGCACATCAACTCACCTGCACCATCCACAGCTCAGGTGCTTTTCTGTTCTACATCTGGGCTCAGCTCAGGGCTGCAGCTGAAAGAAGTTGGTTGCCAAAAGGTGGCTATCGTGCAAGACAAACTAGGGCACAGCTGTTTTCTCTGAAACACACAGTATCACACCATGATTCATTTCACACTATTCCATGTTGATCTAATTGGACAAATACCTGCCATATAACTGTGTTAAAAGTGTCAGAGAGACATACACTTCAATTATGTAGGTCATGTGAGCAGAGGCTTGTACCAATAAGTCTAAAAATTCTGCTGAAGAAAAACTAGATTTCAAGTTTACTAAGTTGTTTGATATTTATTAGCATTGGAGGGGGGAAGAAGTTTTAGTAAAAATGCATTTACACTTGGACTACTGAGGAGGAACAGAGTTCCCCTACGCTGCAAGAAGCATCATGATGCCATTCTGAAGGAGAGCTGAATGTGTGTAAGAATTTCACTTTACAGTAGTCACTACGTTTTTTTATGAGAAGTCAAGGTTTTTGCTTTTCCAGCATTTGTAAAGCAGTATGCTTGCAGGGGATCACATGATGGAGAAATGGATTCTGTAGCAGTCTTGTGAAAAAAAACCAAACATAGCAGGCAATACTTGGAGGCTCTGGGAAGCAAAACTGCTTCGTAGTTGTGCTGTGTGATGGAGCTTTTCTGTCTGTCGGGGAATTTCTAATGCCCAAGTAGAAAATTAAGGCTTCAAGCTGAGCATAGTAGGGGAAAGACAAGAAAGACACCAGTGCAACACTGAAAGGTAAAAGATCTCACTGCTCTGGCCATTAGCATTCTCCTGTGGGAGGAGAAAGCACACACAATACAAATGCAAGTGGAAGACATACTCATGCAGGTAATTTTGCAATTATAAAATCTACCTATGAGCGTGTATATGCAATGTCTGTGTAAATTACACAGCTGTTTAAACACGTGTATGCAGCTGTTCCTGAGCTCGAGCACATCATTCTCCTCTAAATACACTTTTTACCATAACCAGAATTGCTATTCCAGAAACAAACATTGTATAAAGAAACGTTAATTGAAAGACATTTCAAAGTGTACACAAGCTACCTAATGCAGAGTATTAAATCTTCTGTTTTGCCATATATAACAAGCAAGCTGGGGTTTAGGGTAGCAAGGTAATACAGCCAAAGTAATTTGAAACGAAGTGTAAAGCACTACTCAGCTGTGAAATCTCCCATCATACACTGAATTGCACAGCAATGGATGTTGGCTACAGTGTAGTTACAATTGCAACAAGGTTAAATATTTATTCTACCACTGATTTAAATAAAAATGCCTTGTTGTTCTCAAGTGCAGCAAAGTGTAAGGAATCAATCCTGCTTCCTAAAGTGTCTTGCTAATGCCGCAGGAGATAAAACCCAACCAAACCAACACCCACACACCCTGAATTCCATTAAAAATGGTACTTTCTCTTGGAATGTGTGGTCCAGGGCTTCAGACCTCCTTAATCTCCACTGACACTATTCCAGGCCGTCCTTGACACACATGAGAAACTTCAGAGGAATCAAACATACATAAGCAATAGTGAAAAAAAATTCAAAATCCCATTAACACTACAGGTAATGTTGCCAGCCCAGCTCTAGACCTTAAATCACTTCCACCATGTTCAATTGCTCCAGCAGATGCAAGACCAAACTGAATTACAGTAATTTCACGATTATAAGCCGCACCAGTTTGACTAAAATTTTGGTCGAAACCCAAAGTGCAGTTTATAATCAGATGCAGCTTATATATGGACAAAGAACAAAAAGTTGCTGTTTTAGTTTGGAGGACAGGTGTCTGCTGAGAAAGGCAGGAACTTCTCTTTGAAATGGAGAATGTAAACCTCCTCCCTCCAAATTATTATAATTTTGAAATCAAGGGGCTCTGAGGCAAAAATATGGGAATTAGGAACAACAATTCTTTTCTAGGGAAAATAAAATAGAAATACAGTACTAAAAGAAACAAACTCCAAACCCTGACAAAGTCAGAGTACAACCTGACACCCCGTCAGGCAGGGTGTTGGTAGCAGTCCCATTAAATGGTGGTTGCATCCTCCTGCAGTGACAGATGTGGTTCAGTTGGAGCAGTGCTCCTGCAGAAGGTGCAGTTTCCCTCTGGAGGTCCAGTGGAGATATGGAGAAATCCGGTTTTCCTCTGGAGTCCAGTGGAGAAAGAGGCTCCCTTAGTGTCCCAAAACCTCTGTTTTTATCTTGGTAAGAAATGTTGGGCTCTTCCCCCTGGCTGGAGCAACTTCCAATGGGATGCAGTAATTTTATCAGTCCCACAGTGGGACTCAATGGGCCATTAGCAGAAAATGACTGGCTGGAGGAAGGATGGGTTGTGAAAAGATAAAGAACAATGCCCCGCCTGGTTTCAATGGATGGCCCATTAGCAGAATAACTCCTGCAGAGATAAGGATCACTGCCCCCACCCTCAACAGATGGTGATAGAATAGATACCTTTGATCACACTCTGTATTGTAATGTGCAGCTTATAATCAGGTGTGGCTTATGTATGGACAAAGAATGAAAAGTTGCTGGCACCCGGAGATGCGGCTTATACTCAGTGCGGCTTATAATCGTGAAATTACTGTAACTAAAACCAACAAGAGTATTTGGGGAAGGTCATCCACGTACAAGAACAAACAAAACTAGCTGACATTCTTTCTACTGAAGCTCTGCTCTTATCTCCTCTCCAAGGAAAATCAAAGATTTCCTAAGAGCACATAATCAGCTGAAACAATATATACTTACTTCTTGAGAAAGAAAAAAAAAAAAAGACAAAAAAAAGAGAGAGAAATAAAGATGTTCTTTTATCATTTTTCCCAAAAGACATATGAGGAAGAAAGTTATAGGTCAGGCTGGGTGAAAAAGCAAGACACTATGTCTGGCACATTTAATCTACAGTAATTTCACGAATACAAGCCGCAGCAATTTGACAAAAATTTTGGTGGAAACCCGGAAGTGTGGCTAATAGTCGGGGGTAGCTAATATGTGAATAATTTTCTGACATTTACAACCCCAGACGTGCCAGCCAGGGCGCCGAACCAAGCACCTGCCAGTAAAAGCCGGCATTCCGCAATTGTTACAGTGTTACTGTGTTGCCCTGGCTCCCTGCAGGCAGCACGGGGGGCGGGGAGAGAGGCGGGAGAGCTCTCTTCTTCCCTCCTCTGCCGCAGCCCAGGGGAGGACGGGGTGGGGGGGGGGCGCGCCGCCATTGCTGCGGCTCGGGGAGGACGGGGGGGGGCACACCGCCATTGCTGTGGCCCGGGGAGGAGGGGGGGTGCTCTGCCCCCGCCCTCTGCTGCCGTGGTGGGAGCAGAGGGTGCTCTGTGCCCAGCCAGCACCGCGGCGTGAGCGGGGCGCTCTCTCCGTGCCCGGCCGGCACCGCGGCGGGAGCGGGGCCGGGGTGAGCGAACCCAGAGGCGGCGGCCAGCCCCGAGTGTCAGCGCTGGGCTGGGCCACCTGGCCCCGTCAGCAGCCCCTAGCGGGCCGAGCCTGCACAGCCTTAGTTGAGCCAGTAAACCCCCCGCCATGCCGCGGTTCTGTTAGTATTTGGCAACTTTGTTGCATGCGGGTCCTCGCTGCGAACGACAGAGCGTCTTATATTCAGGTGCGGCTTATTTATGGACAAAAACCGAAATATTTGCCAACACCCAGAGATGCGGCTTATACTCAGTGCGGCTTGTATTCGTGAATTTACTGTACTTAGTTTAGTCTTTTTTAGAAAATACATTATTGATTCTTGGTTTGTCTTTATTATGCACACCATGGATTTTTTCAATTCTTGCCTCAGGCAGCAGTAAACCATATTGAAGTAGCAGCAGCTATTGTATTGAGGAAATCTAGAACAGCTCAAAACTGAAATATTTCCACCCAATCTGAGTTCAAAAATGCCAGTACACTTGGGAAGAACAGAGAGAGGGTGCATTCTAACTTTGGTGCTTAACAGCTTGTTCTTCACTGCACAGAAAGACACTTCATGCTACGTGAACACACACTACATTTACCCTGCTAAAACAAATGCTTGTGCAGGTTGTTGGACTTGATGAATCATTGCACTACCTCAACTATTTTATGCATTAATATTTTAAGAGGAAGGATTTTTATCCCTTGCCCAGATGCTGCTTCGTTTCTGTAGAAGTCATTTTGCAGGCAAGAGGTCAGGTCCACATATCTTTCTTTTTGTCCTGCAAGAGTCACAATGTGCCTTGATTTTATGCTCCTGTATCTATCAGCAACAAACCAATCTACACTATTTATTTTCATTTCAGGATGTATAGCAGAAAGAACTTTGTCAACAGAAACTATGTAGAATCCACTAGCACCTCTTCAACCTTCCTGTGCTGAAAACCCTTTTTGCATGTTCTGAGATTACAGCAGTAGATATGACAAATGAAAAGTGGTTAGAAGATTGCTAAAGCTTCTAATAATGAGAAAAAAAACAGATTAAAGCAAGAGTAAGGAAAATTTGAAATTTAAAACTCTGATTTCAGCATACCTGCTTGGTTACAACAATCCCTTATGTACGTCTGATGCTCTTAGCAAGACCTTAAATGCTAAAGAGTGTAAAAAATCCCTAACAATGGATAAAATATGACAATAACCTTATCTCCTGAAACACCCTCATCAGAACACTTTTGACTAACAATTCCTCCAAGAAGCAGTTGCTTTTTAAGCCCAATACTGGTAGCTGATCAACAAAAGAACCCAGATCTCATCAGATTCTTCAGTGTTTTAAAAGACCACAGTATTAATTATCAAACAAGTATTTGCTACAAATACGATTTCTCCTAACATCTCTAATTTACATTTCACTCACAATTATGCTTTTATTGAGTCTAGCATTCTTCAATCAAAAAGGAAATTAAATAACCAGTTAATGGCACTTGCAATTCCAAAAACTCAAATTCAATTTAGTCTCGATACGAACTTTAGGTCTTCTTGAACTTGTTTTAAATAGCATTTTCAACATGCATTCTGGTAAGTTGCCAGTGTATTGTTGGGGTTTTAAAATTTATTTTAAAATTATTATATGAGCAAACATGTGCTGCTTTAGCAAGGAATGGGATTTACTATCATTCAGAAAGATTTAACAAACATCAACTTTTCTGGTTAGACCAACAGTGGTAAATCCTGAAAAAAAAGCCTGAAAGTAAAATGATTTAATTTTAGAGATACCACTCTTTAGGAGGAAACAGAAAGCCCAATCACATGTTTTTCAAGTAATTTTGAACAATATTCAAATTGAGTCAGGGGAAAAAGCAATGACATAGCAAATGGCAAATACAGTAGTCAGAAATGTTCAGATTTGAAACAAAGAAACTGATGCTACGGTTGGTCAGATTAACAGTAAAGGATTTGGAAGACTAAGAAATCTCTTTTGTCCAACAATCCAGTAAAAAATAAGAACCTGATCTAGACAATTTAAATGTAAATTGCTTGCCACCTGTCAGCCAAGTGAGATTTAAAGACCTCCACTTAAAAACCCAGGCATCTCCAAATCTAGTCTTCAAGTGAAAATTGACCTCCCACCTCAATTTCCTTCTAAATGTGGCCATGTGGTCACAAAGGGGTTGTTTGTTCCAGCACTTTATTAAATTTAGGTCATGTGTGGCATGAGATAACCCACACTATGCCTGGGGAAAACCACCTTTCCAAGGCAGGTCCATGCCACAGGCAAACACAACTAATCCTCCTGGAAACATGACATCCCAGGCAGATTAGCAGAAGGGATGTGGAAAAGCATTAAATACATTGCATGGAGAAAGCTCATTGATTGCTAAGCAAATGAGTGAGGTAAATGAGGGAAAATAGAAGATTTGTAATTGGGGGGATACATAAAAAAGTTGTCAATTCAAAAGAGTTTGTTACATCATCAAAAATAACGTAAGACACAGAATCAAGCTTAGGGAACAGCTTTAGCCAATGTGATTTCCATTAATTTTATCAAAACGTCCTCACTACGTATACAATTACACTCAAGATAACTCACTTTATCACGACAGCTGCACATCTCCAGATTGTGAAAAATATCACTGCAATATTGAGTTGGGCTGGGATTATTTTAGTGAATTATATTTGTATGCAGACACCAGCCTCCACAGCTCAGTCTTCTTCACATCTCGGGGAACAGAAATCAATTTTAAAAACCCCAAAACTGCACAAAGGACAGAAAGTTGTGTATATGTATCAATATAATCAAATTTTCCTAGAAAGGGAAAGTCAGTACCTGTGAGTGAGGGAAAAAAAACAATTAGAAGCAGTTCTGCAAGCTCCTCTTGCAGGAGGTGGAAGAAGATTTGGGAGTGAGGGTGTGATGTTGAGCCTGGGCAAGGTGGGGATCAGGGAAAACCTTTGCCTCTCATTAGGTAAATCTGTTTTAAGTGACAATACATAAATTAATTTTCCCCAAATCAGGACTGTTTTGCCCATTATGATACTTGGCAAGTCATCTCCCTGTCTTCATCTTGGTGCACTTATTTTTTCATCTTGTTTTTCCCTCTGTCCTGCTGAGGAGGAAGACAATTACAGTAATTTCACGACTATAAGGCGCACCCTTTTGACTAAAATTTTCCCCCGAACCCAGAAGTGTGCCTTATAGTCCGGTGCGTTTTATATGATAGACAAAGTTGCGACATTTGCCACTCTGGAAGTGTGAGCTGCAATGGGGGGGGCGGTGCTGCGGGAGTGCTGAGTCACGAGCAGGGGCGGGAGCGGGTGGCCACGGCCAGCAGGAGCCGCCCGGGGAGGGAGGGAGCTGCTGCTGGCTCCAGCATGGGGGGAGCGAAGAGCCGCCGGGTACCACCGGCCACGGGGGGAGCAAAGAGCCACCGGGCGCTGCCCGCTTCATGCCGCCGCCAGCCTGTGCACCGCCCGCTCCATACCACAGCCACTCCGAGCGGCACCCTCTCCGTAGTGCAGCAAGTGCCGCCCACTCCGTAGCGCGGCCGCTCCGAACGGCACTGGCTCCAGCCTTTTTCCTGGCAATACTATCCCCTAAACCAAGACAAGTGGATTCACCTACGTTGTTTAGGCTAGGAGATTTTTTGGGCGTGTTTTGATTATTTTTAGGCTGCGTTTAAAGGCTACACCGATCCACGGAAAATATTTGCAAATTGAGTACTTGCCATTAAACCCCGCGATCACGTGATTCCGTTAGTAATTTGTTTGTTTGTGAAAGTTGCATGTGGATCAACGTTGCAAAAAAAGAAAAAAAAAGTGCGCCCTATAATCCAGTGTGCCTTACATATGAAATTAGTTTGAAAATTAACCATTAACTGATACTGCGCCTCATAGTCCGGTGCGCCTTATGGTTGTGAAAATACAGTATGTTCTAGTCTTTACTCTGTGGATATTTAGATTTATCATGAAGGAAAAGAGAGAGAGTTTCATCATCAGTCCTGACATTTTTGGGGAAAGAGAGCAGCCTTACAATTTAGAAATCTGCAGACATTAATGTATTTAGTAGGCAGTGACAAAAACAAGCAATAAATACAGAGTAACCTAAATAGCATGGATCATACACAAAGTTACAAAATTAAAGCTACACATGAAATTCAAACAGAACCATTTTGTTTAGTAAGTAGAAAATCAGTGAAATATGTTGACAGTAAATTATAAAAACAAATAATAAAAATAAGTAGATTTGAAAAAAATGTGGAGGTAAGGGAAAATTTAAGACATCAAGAAAGATAAAATGTTGAGTCAAAACTGAAATGTATTCAGTACAAATATCAAGGTGACCTCTTCCTAGCAGGAAGGCTTGACACCATGAACTTCAGTAATTTGTAAAAATTGGTCCATCAAACAAATATAACTTGTTACCAAATGCAATTTTTAAAAAGTAGATAATTTCTTGAAATCACATGCAATTTAAAGTTAATACATCTTACTTATGAACTTTAAGCCTATATTTTATTGGCATTAGTGCTGATGGAGAAACGTTTCTATTTATTCCTTTTCAGAAAATGCTCAGCTTAGTTAAGGTCAGCATAAATGCCATGTAATCAACATGGAAAACTCAGAGGAAGGTCAATGACTAGGAAAGAGTCTTGAAAACATGGAATAAGGTAAGAAAGGATTTGGAAGCTAATTCTTTACCATCAAAGGTCTCAAATTCAACAGCCAGAACATCACTGACTGCCCTTAGTAAGATTTTTTTCAAGAAAAAAGAAATTCAAGGCCAGAGTAGCTACATATTCCCACATCACCTGTGCACAATTTTAGAAAATATCAACTGAAAATATTTGTGGGGAGTTTCACTCAGATTTGTCAGTTGGATATTGTCTAATTCTTGGCCACCAGTCAGGGTAAACTACAGTCACTGGTTCTGTTTACAAATAGTCAATAGAATGGTGACAAATCCAAACTACACAACTGAGAGACTGGTACAGGGTTTCATAACACGAAATCCTCATTAGGAATGACAGGGAAGCATTGCCAATATGCATTCTCATAACATGAATCATGGTTAGTAGCTTTGGTTAAAAGGGAGTTTTGAATTTTTTTTATTTTTTTTTGGGGGGGGGTAAGGGCCTACTGTACATCAGTGATTCACATCTTTACTGAAAATTAGCAAATTTTAGTTTATAATGTTGATAGCAAAATACAACAGAAGATTTCGAGGGCACTGACTGGCATGGCCAGCATGTAAATAGCATCACTTGTTTCTTCTATACTGTTTCTAATACTGTGAAAAATTTATCAGGTTTCCTTCCTTTCTCACTTCATAAACTAGGCAAAAATGGAAAAAAATCATCATCTCTTGATTAAGCAGTGCCACCTTAGCAACAGATTTGTTCTTTACTCCCATTCCTAAAGACAGAGAAAAACCACCCTGAAAACCAAACAGCAAAGACAACTCAAAATGACATTGGACATGTTCCTAATGGTACTAGGCTAAAAGATAATGTTCTGGCCTCCTAAGAGTCAGCTATAGTATGTTTACTGCTACAACGAAAAGAATAGTTAAAAACCTATCAGTGGCAGAACGTTTAGCACCTATTACAGACACAAGTGTAACTACCTAATGGTAATTAAGGGCACAAGAGAATGACTAATGTTCTGAATCCATAAAACTGCATTGGTTTGGAATCTATTATGATTGCACTGTCTGGAGCTACACTGGGCAATTTACTGTGATAAGCATTCTGCATAAAACTGATACTCCACTTTTTCAACACTGGATAATGAGCTGGTACATAAAGCTGAAACCACACACTGGTCACCACTTGAGCAGTCAATTTACTCTCATCCTAAGGATGTACTTGTTTTTCTTAAATTCTAGATATTCCCATGCTGTATTTTTCTCATTGAAATGCCAAGCACTTCACGTGGCATCTTTTGTGATTAAGAAATATGTTTCTGTTCATCAAAACTGAGAAACAAGAAAATGGACAAAGAAAATACAGTACTGGCTGGTAGCTAGAACAATGTGCTGACATTTATATCAGCTCTTTTTTAGCTCAGGGTTTTTTTAACCAGGCCTTTCCCCATGCAGAAATGGCATTAAATTATTCACATTGAATGGCACGTTCCTCAATGAGTGACCTGGAATTGCCACTCAATTGGATTAAGCAACCCAAAATTTGGTTTGTAGGAGAAACAAGTCCCAATGCAGGATGAGCTATTATATTTTCTATATGGGATACTCCCTTAAAATGAAGGTTTAATGTTTGTATTCCCGAGAGAAATAAAACAGAAGGGGGCAAAAAGTCTTCCACTGCCACAGCATCACATACAAGAAATTATTATCCTTTAAATAGTATTATACCATACTTCTATTAATGGGTTCTTTCAAACATCACAGAGAAAAGGGGGGGAAAATGATATGCTGCATTGTCCAAAACTAAATTGGAAAATGACAGATACAGATCATCATCTAGTAATATATAGGAAAGCAAGTACTTTCATTCTCATATATGTAAGTAATACACTGAAAGGAATAAAAGAGATATACAAATAGTTTACAAACCAGACTTTAAAGTAATGCTCATTTTGAGGGGCTATATACTCTTTGAAGAAAAAGTAAGATAAAGTCTTCCCCACCCAAATCAAATATTTTTAAAAGGTACAGTATTTTGGAGTAGATTTCACCTCTACTGAGCTCAGTGCAGTTATTCAAAGTGAATAGGAACAATTACAAAAAAAACCCACATTTATTCCTCTCAATGCAGGGGAATATTTCACAGCCAGTGCAAATCACCATAGCTTCTCTGAAACCAATGTGCTTAGCATGAATTTAGCTCTGTTTCCATTTTAGTAACCAGATGAAAACCTAAAATCATAGCCATAGATAAAATACATTATTAAATAAAGAACATTACTATGAATACTAAGAGTAGACCAGTTTAAGAGTCCCATATTCATAATGTAACCCTAGAAACCACACAGCTGCTGCACAACTCCAAAAAATAGACAAGAAGAAAGAAGAAAGTTAAGCAAACATCTACCAAAAGTGCCAAAGTTTTCCACACAGCTGTTAGATTAAATAATTTTCTTTACACTGCCATTGTTTCAGTTTCCATCTGGAACCAACTTACCTCCTGTTCCCTGGAACAGAATGAGTCTGTGTGAAGCTATAATCACTTAGACCTGCCAGCAATATAACAGAATCATGGAATGGCTTGGGTTGGAAGGGATCCTTATGTAATCTAAACTGCAACCCAAATTTTTGCTGGTTTTTTGCAGCAGCCATAACACATCCAGCAAAACCAAGGAGTCATTTTGGTTCCCATGGGATCAGACATAAAACCACTCCACAAACACAGTTTAGGTTGCTCTCTCTCCAAGGCAGGATCTTGTAAGCCACTGTGACTTTTCCTCCTGAGGACTTACCCAGGAGCTCTGTATCCCACACTGGTGATGGATGAGGTGTTGGGACGCTCTCCATAACCTTTATCACACCAAACCCTCTGACTGAGAGGGAACAGTTTGTTTATGGGTGGTGCTGGTGACAGGCACAACAACAAGTCCCCGCATTCAGTCAGATGGGTGAATTGAAGGATTAGTCTGTCATGCCAGCACAGGACCTCATTTTTCTTCTGTGCTATGTGGGTCACCCCCTTCCCACAGCCTGAATTTGATTATGATGAATTCACCAAGGCTGGCTATAGTGTGGAAATGAAGAAATGGATTGCCAATTACAGTTATCTTCTCGCACAACACCCCTTGAACCAGTCCTCTTCTGCAGGACTGACAGCTCAGAAATGCAGCTCTATTGAGCAGAAGCCTGACCCACAGTGTATTTTAAACTAGAAGGTGACTTCCCCCTGCCCAAACCAGCTCTGCACTGTAAATGGTTGATTTCTATCCTGCCTGCTTGGTACACAAAAGCCTGTTCACATTTGTTTTCACAGTCACCTTGTTAGTATGTACTGAATTTCTGACTTCACACTCTTTAACAAGAAGGAGCACATTTGTTTCTGCAAACCTCACCCTGGACAAACCTGAAGGGGAATTTAATATGTATAAAATTACTGCCAAGCAAACAAGCACAGCAATGATTCTGCCCTGAACAGAAGCTCTGGAAAGGATTTGAACTTTCTCCCCAACAGAACTCACAGAAAGGTAAACTCTGACTCTGGCAGCATTTCCTCTGCAACAAGACTTACATGTTCTTACTAGCTGTGTAATATTTCATTGATATAAGAAACCAGCTTAAATAGAATAATCAGATTCTGATAGATTAATTAAACAGGAAACAATTCCATAACAACTTCATTTCATTAATAATTATTAATACAGAATTCGAGAAATAACACCACAGTCCTGGCAATGCAGGCAGGCAATTTGTTTTATTAACTGATACAATCACCAGCAAGTTACCCAAGTTGCATAAATTCATAATATGGATATAAACCGATCTTTTTGTTACCTCAGAAATTACCAGTCAAAATCCTTTTTTCTACCAAAAAAAAAAAAAAAACAAAAAAACAAAAAACCAGAGCATTGTAATAGATGTTTCCTTCCATTGCTGTAATTCATGGTATTTTCTACTATTTTATTATTTTATACACCTTGAGACAGAAGACAGGTGAACATTTTGCCAACATGTGCAGCACACAATAGCTCTAAATGCATTCCCGGGACAAAAAGGCACAGTTAACTCTCTTCCAGGACCAATCTGGCCTTCCATTAACCCAGCTGCTGACACGATCTGTGGTGTGCAGAGCTGCAGAATACATCTTATAAACAGGATTTTGGCTTAGAAACAGGATTAGTCATTCACTACACAGAACCATCCAGCTCTGCTACTCTGCCTCAGTGGCAGCACTTCAATTTAACAAAGATGCAGGAAAAAAGGACAACACAGGGAATGACCCTCAGAGCCTTAACTGACTTTCAGGTACTCACAATAGCAGGTCTTTTTCGTTGATCTTTTCTTTCATTTCAAGACAAGGATATTTACCCTAACAGCAATACATTTTCACCTTTCACAAGCCACTTAAAAGCCTCCATATTCACAGACATACTTCTTCTTAGAGTGACCAAAGTTAAGAATAAGAGATGACTTTGGTAATGTAAATTTATGTGTACAGTGACTTTCTGTGTTTGTACTGGAGTAGTATCAAGGGTCTCAAACACTGACTAGGACCATTACAATACATATTGCATAAATAGACAGTAAATGTCTGATATAGAGAATAAAAAGTTGGACAAATAAGGCCCAGCATTACAATATTCTGTGGCCAAACCACAGACAGATCCCTTGCACTAAAATTAAGGGAAACAGAAGCTATTTTCCTGAGGCATTTACTATCTAATGCTTTCACAGAAATTCAAAAAGATACCAAAAGGTCAACACCTTTGTGGTAAAACTATTTGATATAGGTGACACCACAAATATGACTCCTACTCAACTTGAGTGTGTCAGGGCTTTTAAAAGCTCTGCAAGGACACACAAAGACTTGTATCACTATTCTGTCCACACAGAATGAACTTTAAGCTGTGAGTAGCACTCAACTGAACACTGAGTCACAGGATATCCCAGTTTGAAAGGGATCCACGAGGATTATCAAGTCAGACTCTGCTCCTCACAGGACTACCTAAAATTAAATCATGGGACTAAGTGCATCATGTTCATCAGGCTTCACGGCAGCTTCATTCTCTTCAGATTTGTAAACTCCACATAAAACAACTGCATGGTATTAAAATGATTTTGGGTGACCACCTAGGAATAGAAATCTTGCCATTGGTGAGCTTTTTCTGGCTGCTAAAGTATTCAGAATGTGTGGTATAACTAAGATTACGTACAAGACTAGTTATGCCACAGTGCACAGGTAAATGAAATCACTGCTAAGTGCTAAGATGTGGGAAGGCATGAAAAAGATATTATTATAATGACTGTGTTTTCACACTACATCTAATAATGAATATGGTTAAAAGATACCCAGATTTCACAAATGGATTGGCCTCCAAGTTAAGTTTTATAGACAAGTTCTTTTTTGGGGTAAGGGCCAAGATTACATCAAAGAAAATATTTGCATAGCAATAATTTGGATAGCCTTTTACCAAGAAATATTTTATACTTCATGTATCATCTTCATGTAATATCTCCAGGATGAGGTCCATAGAGATTTATTTTCTTACTTCAATTCATCTCTTAACAAATTAGCTTCAGAGAGCTTTAGTTTTTCTGGAGAGTAAAGCCACAGAACAAACACATCAGATTATCTTGTTGACATTGGCCAAGAAAATGTAGAAAAGAAAATTCAGTGATTCTATTGGTATACAACAATGCAGAGTTCTAGCTTTCATCATGGTAATGGGGACATTCCTAATTCTTTGAATAGAAAACCACAAATATGAAACAAATGATATATCTGACCAGCTGAAGCCCTGCTTATGATTTCTGCAATATGCTTTCTGAATACCAGAGAACTTTTCCAGCTTATTTATGCTTTACAGGATAGTTACCAGACAAAAAAATAATTAAAAAAAAAAAAAAGTGAAAGGAAAAAGGGGAAAAGTGCCCAAAGTGCAACATGTTTTTGATGCCTTTGGAGATGCTCTTAGCTTTTCCTCAGCAGTCTGGAGATGCCTACAGAGCTTACTGCAAAAACAACTTGAGCCATGCTAGGAGCTTCAAGATGAAAACCACCATGAAATAAGAGCAACAGAGCAGAGAATTGTTTCTTGCTGAGTAGAACTCGGGCAGTGAGGTTAAAGAGGGTGGCCAGCTGCAAGATTGAAAGGCACAATAATATATAATGATATATCTCTAATATAAATATGGCTGAAATATAGATATCTTTATATATAAATATAATTTTAAGAGGGGAAAGTAACTACATAGACTTTTATTTTTTCCTAAAGAGAACATGGAAAAAGACTAAAAGAGAGGCCATGAGACTGACTATTCAGTCAACAGTCTAAGCTTTCAAAGGGAAATTTTTCAAGGACAGTCACTAAATGCCATTTAAAGAAGGACAGGATTTGTCCTCTAGTGTTCAGGAGAAATGCTGCAAATTGGACCAGTCAGCAAGACCTTCAGAATAGATAAAATTTGAGATAGTCAAACTACATTATTCATAAAAAGCTAATTTCGACTGAAAAAGAGAGCTTATTAGGTCTCTCCTCTGGAATCAAGTTAGAGCTTCTCCTTGCTAAATACATCACAAGAATGTTAATTTTGGACTGCTGAGGGCTCATCAATTTACACTTCCCTGTAATAATTTTTTTAGTTTTTAAATTATGGGAAGACACCAATTAGTATCATGGACACCACACTGTGTGAAATAAGAACACTGTTAAATAATGCATGTAACAAATTTTTATGCAAGTAGTAATTAGATTTCTAGGATTACTTGAATATTATAATAGTGATTTCATAGCTGTTACCATTATTTTTAATAATAATCTATTTAACTGGTGATCAGACCCCAAAGAAGTGTCAAAGAATGAGTTCTCACATATCTTCATTTTTGTCAACATATTACATTATGCCAATTATGGAGCAAATAACAAAATGCAATTAACTCTCAATGAGTTACAAAAAAGATCTTTTAAAACAACACAGTGTCAAAAAAGTTGATGTCTCAGTTGAGGGATAAGGAGCTGCTGATCAAGTAAGAAAGTAAGCTCAGTTATGAAAATCATCTTAATAGGAACTTTTCTTGTGTGACATACCTGATTGGGATATTTTTATAATAAAGAATTTATATGGTAATATCCATTTTCCTGGAAAACCTCAACTGACATCACAATAACCAAATCCTGATGAACACATAAAATGGTGACAGGACTAAAGATAAATACAAAACTAGTTCACAGTTATTTATTAAATATTTGTGTATAGTAACTCTGAAAAATTTACACCTAACTCCTTCCTGGGAAAGATGACAGCGTAACACTTACTAGAATTTCTCATTAACGAAACATCTATTCCAGAAATTAAATGCCAACGTAAAAATGAGAAAAAAAACAGATGAGAAAGATGGAAATAGATGGCCTCAACCTTTAACCCTGTGTCAGGAATTTATTCTGCCTTTGAAAATATTTGGCTTAGTCTTCTGACTCAGATTTTCAGAGGGCTTTTATAATCCTCCAGTGGAACACCTGTTGGTTAATCCCTTGTTGTAATCTACCTTGGATCACCCCATGGGGAGAAGAGCTGATGGATATGCTCCCAGCTCTCTGTGGCAGGATGAATCACTCTTTGGACCCTGAGCAGGACAGACTGTGGGTCAGGACAGTGGTGACACAAGCTGCCACAAAGTCCTTCAGTCCTCTTCCCCCAAATCTAAAGCAGAACAGAAGATCTGTGCTCCCTCCCTGCATCCTCCCTTCAGAACAGATTATATGCTTCTGTTTCCTATACACGCTGCCTACTTTGCACTATTTTCTTTTATTTTCAGACTTTCCTTTAGCAACACACAGCAAATAAAACCATGCAATGTTTTGGCATGACCAGACCAAAAGCTACAAGTAAGCCTCAGTAGTCTGATTCTAAACGCAGCAAGATTTATTCCAATGTAATAATGATGTTTAAAACATGGTGAAATTGCATTTCCACCACCTAAATCACCACAGACATTCTGTACATTCATGGCATTTAGTCTTTTTCTCTGTGTTTTTAAAATTAAATTCATAGGAAAATTAAGAGCTGTCTCTATCTTTTTTCTCAGAAAGGACAAAGGACATAATTTTCATGAAATCAATTTAAGGTACAACATGCAGCCATACTGATGTAGAGCTATAAATACACACCAATTGGAGAATTCAGAGTTATGTCTTTCTCCCTCCATTTTACTTCTTTTTTCCCCCCTCTTCCTTAAGTTTAAAATAACATTTAAATACTAGTTTCTGTTTTTGAAGAGCAGCTTATGTTGCCAACAGAAGTGTCTCAGAACAAAGCCTAACCCTGTAGTACCGCAAAGTTATGGTAAGGAGGTTAACATATAGCTGTGCATAGAGCATAACATCCTCAATTCCTTCTAGATGTAGCCCATCCCGTAATGACCTCTCAACATATTTGTGACAAACATGAAAAATCCTGTCTCCTCACATCCCTCTGCAGACCCTTGTTTTAATTTTGTGGTTTGGAAGGTTTGTAGCACCATAAGGAGCATCCTTGTTCATTTTGCAGGCTGCAAACCCCACAATTTGTGAAGAACATCTTAATGAGGTTTTCTTCCAGAAAAATCTACTAAAGTAAGCGGCATTTCCCCCTAGTTCCTTCTTCTGGAGGTACCTCACACACAATGAGACAGAATCAAGGGGAAACTGGACAGATAAATGATGATTCACTGGTATGAAATAAAAATCTGACACACTACAGCCTAAAACAGCACTTAATAGCCTCTGAATTATAGATTTGTCTACAGGTTTTTTTCACCTTTTTTTCCCAAACAGTTAGTCAAATTGCTTTATAAAGCAAAAAGAGACAAAATGTAAGAAAATTCTCACTGGTCTGGCTTATGTTTGTGTATTACTAGACAGCAGCTGAGGACGTGTATAGCTCGAACTCCAATAGCTCCCTAATGCCACGGGAGGGATGTAAATCCTCAGTCCTCCTCCCAAAACAGTTTTATTTGAGAAAATACAGCTCTTGATACAAACAAAAGCATTTATTGCAACGCAAGAATGTAACTCAGGGATCCATGGGGATATAAACCTTCACAACCTTTGCTTTCTTAGACTGATTAGCAGCTCTTAAACTTATGAAAGGTGGCAGGGATCTCTTAGGAAAATATATTAGGGATCTGGGATCTCTTAAGGAATTTTTTTTCCTAGAGTGCCTGTTGGCAAACTTTCACTCATTTTTTAGTCTTTACAACCATTTAACATTGGTTGCTTTCTGTGTTATTTTTCAAAGATAGAATCCCTCATTTAAATCAAACTTCTAAATCAAAGATCCTTTGTGAGTGGATTTGTTGCCAGCAAATCTTAACTTTTGTCAAAACTCTTTAAACAGGAGCACATGAAAATCAAGGTTCTGACTACTAGCATGGTGCAGCAGTCAAATTGGTCTTTCAAGGCTGTGATTGTTCAAGCTGAAACATCCACAGCAGGATGGGTGGAGATGGAGCATCAGGAAAGTATTTGGGGAGGAGGGCAGGCTTTTCCTCTATTAAACATTCTCCCCATGGAAAGCAATCTGCCCTTTGCCAAGACTTCAGAAAAAGCCTTGCTTGTTTGTTTCTTCCTTTTTATGGGAGTAAAAGAGTACTCTGCAGTGATAAAAACATGAATGGACTGCCCCTCAGAGCAGTGTGAACACTCTATCCTAATCACAAGAGGGAAGGTGAGCAATCTATACATCTACAAGAATCTGAAGCAGAACTCAATCCAGATTCCCAGCCTCAATGCACTCAGTTGATCTCTTGCCAATTTCTATATTCAGTTTGTAGGAGAAATTGCATCCTCAGCCAGGGGTTTCTGAAGAGAAGGAATTTGTCTGCATGGATCCAAGATGAAGAAACAAGTGTTTCTTCTATAACTCTTTATTGGGACAGTCCAGTGTTAAGTGCACAGCACAAAGATACCCAAACCAGCTTGGCCACCAGGAATGAGGCTAATCCACTTTTTCATCTAGACACTGCCTTTATCTGAAGGAACATGCATGGATAAAGGGGAAAACCTCAACAAAACCAAAAAGTAGTTTTGTGTGGTTTGTCTTTTACATTGCAAACACATTACCACCCACAGCATCATTTTAGCAATGCAACTGCTACCAAACATTCCTGAAAATACTGACACATGAAGCCAGGGCTGCCTGTTTAATTATACTCTCAGGTGGTGCATCTGAAAGTCTGGAAAGAAGGGAAGTATTTTTAAAATTGAGTAATAGAAAGTATTTTTTTAAATGTAAAGAGTACAATAAACCCCCCCCCCCAAATAGCAGTCTCAAAAACCAGAGCATTTTAGCACAAATGCATCTTAGTTTATTTCCAGCAGTGAAAACAGCAAACAATTACAGAAAAAGCATCTGCTGCAGGGTATAATATTTCAGTAATGCCACAGCTACCTTCAAGAAAAGCATTGAAAACCTCACATAAACTCAAGATTCCTGTCAGAGATTCTTTCCAACTTTCTCTGCTGGTTCCAGGGAACCATATTTCTCACCTGCTGAGACTTTTAACCAGGCCAATTCTAAATGAAAGTAAACGATTATTATTTGTACATCCCAATTACTAGTAATTTTCATATATTTACAGCATGTCTTGTTTGATTTTCTAAAATAATAACAAAAATGTATCTATGTAAAAAGATCAAGATTTAAACCAATGAGTCAAGAATTAATTTGCAAAGCTTGCCTCCAAGTACAAAAGGGGGACCAAAAATGAGAACTGAGGCAGAGCTTCATCTGAAAGCAGATGTATATTCAACCATTCTAGTGCTCATGGAAATGGCATCTGCGTGTTCTTCTGCAACAACAGAAGTGCAGTGCAAGTAGAAGGGAATTCAGTATCCAAACAACTAAATTTTACCTTCTGAAGCCTATTTCAGATTTACAATAAAAAAATTAATAAGATGTCCTTGAAAAAGAAGGAACAAGCGTAAATGTTTCTGCCTTCCTTTCTCCTGTCCTGAATCTGAATTGTCTAATTAGTCAAAGCTCAAATTATCTAACAATTACTATGTTATGACTTATGTCACAGTGCATTTTACATGATAACGGCTTTAAAAAATTATTTATTGCTGTTTAGCATCAAATCATTGAATAGTCTGGGTTGGAAGGGACCTTAAAGATCATCTGGTTCCAATCCCCCTTGGGCCACCTTCCAAAGTCCCATCCAACCTGGTCTTCAACAGTTTAAGGGATGCAGCATCCACATGTTTAAAACATCCTTATTTAAAAACTTTAAATCATGTAAGTACTCAAATCTACAATCGTTTATTGGATCTAGATGGAGGAAAAATCAACATAGATTATTGCTTAAGAAAAAAAAATTCTCTTCGTATTCTTGCATGTTTTCTCAAATTTTTCAATATTTTCTAAATATTGAGCTGCTTGTTTTACTTCTTTCACAATGCCAACCAAAAGCCAGCTGACTGTTAGTGATGGATTACCTTGTGATTACAACAACGCAAGAGACTTACAGCAACCATTTCCTTACAGTTCCTGCAGGCCAAGTAAATTTGCATGCAAATTAATAAACCAAAATGGCAGTAGCAAAACTCAAGGGAACTAAGATAATTTCCAATTACTCTAGCAAGTTGGCTTGTTTGGGGTGGTTTTTTTTGTTTTTTTGGTGGGGTTTTTTTTGTTTTTTTGTTTTGTTTTTGCCAGTCTTGGACATCGCAGCATCTTTCTTTCCTTCTGGATGAAAATCTTTGCCAGACCCCTATTTTTCCCTGCTGAAGCAACAGCACAGTGTTTAAGAGTTTCAATCACAGTTGCACATCTTGGCTCACAGGCTCTAAGAGTTGGGCTAAGGGCTGCACAACAGCACCCCACTTCCCAGCACACCAGCATCAGTCACAGCCAAAGTCTTTGGGTCTCTGTTATTTAACACAGTATGAATATTTTGGTGAGGCAAAAGGACTGGATGAGACATCTGATATGAAATACCACTGTTTGAAATACCAATAATACAGAAAAATGGACAAGAATAAGTGACATGCAAGGTGTGTCTTACCATAAATTCCGGTTGAAATACAGGGAAAGGCCTGTAAAACAAATGAAAAGGAAAAAAATATCAGATTTCTGTTTACCATACTTTTTATCAAATCCAAGAGTGTTTATAAATGCCTATTTTTCAACACAGGTTATATGTTGCAGCATTCACTGATCCAGCAGTCAAATCACAGGCATTCTCATGTCATTATATGAAATATATTCCATATGTTTTCCTTCCTGCCACATTAGTAAAGCTGCATTCTTTTTCACATCTTGAGCTACAAGCAACAATTGAACAGAGAATCATTGTTAATACTGCCTTTTGAGCTAAAATTTAATGCTATGAACTAAAAATGAACACCAGAAGCTACTACAGTAGCAAAAAAAAAAGTTAAATCATCTGGGTAGAGTTAGAAAATGTGTCTTCATCAGTAAAATAAGCTCGGCCAGCTTAGACTATGTTATGCTTCTTTGCCATGCCCTCATTCACTATAATCTTTTTTGATTCATTTCTTAACCTCAGTTCTTTCAGACATTTGGTTTATGGTGTGACCCAACACAGCTGTAGTTAAAGAAGCCAAAGGTTTGCAAACCGGTGCAGGGGGAGGAACTAGAAGGTGCTGGTAAGAAAAACAAAAGTACATTTTTGGGGCAGCTTGGACACCAAAGAATATACATCATGCAATAAAAAAATATTGCAGACATTGTGGTAGCAAGAAAAATAATTTACATTTCTGCTAGCTGTATGTGCTGTCTTGAGATTTGCATTTCTGTGAGCCAGAGTCAGTTTTCCACCAGGAAAAAACAAAGCTGTCATTTCACCAGAGAGGCAATTTTCTTCGTGTTCAGCTGATATGTGATATCACCTTTGCCTCCCACTTCTGGACTGACAGCAGGCACAGCTCAAACGTATGAGAGCACCTGGGACCAAAGCCTCAAATATCCACCCTGAGGCTCCCTCCAGATCCCCCAACAATGAGTCATCATACAAAAGAAATTCTCCTTTACTTAATCACACAGGAAAACATTATTCAAAGCTAATGCTTGCTTTATATTTAACCAGGGAATTAATTAGGGAACGGTGAATTAAGAAAGGAGAGGCCTAATGGAAAGAATACATCCTCCACTCCCCTCTGAAAATACTTAACTAAAATAAAGTGGAGGAGAATTATAGTCTCATTCCTTCTCACAGCCACTACAACTTACATCCTGAAAAGTACTTAGCTTTGTAGTTTGTACCCAATAAATCACAAGAATCAGCTCTTTAAAGAAATGAAGAATAGAGCAGAAAAAAAGAAAAAAACAACCACCACATGGTTACAGAGCTCAGGTTGAAGTGGCAACAGATTCTTCAGCAATCAGAGAAAAGCATAAAAGACAACTTTGTCCAGTTTAGAAAAAGGTCTTAAAATTTACCACTGTTGCAGTTTCCACATGTTAAGAGAATTGCTCCAAACAAGCGTTCTGTTTTCCATTCTTTGCAGAATTTGAGTAACAGCATGGGACTTAGATACTCATTTGCCTCAGTAAAGGAGTAGCAGAGTATTCATAGTTCCTTCTCTTGCTGGCCCCTGTCTTGGAGCTGTCTGCCCCACCTGGTTTTGACAGATTGCCCATTAGCAGAGAATATCTCCCACAGAGATAAGGACCACTGCCCCACCTAGTCTCAACAGATGGTGATGGAATAGATACTTCTGGTCACATCCTGTATTGCAGCCTAAGACAGCCCCACAACCAGGTAAGGGGAAGCAGTCCTGCAGCACCTCCAAAACTCCACCAATCCTGTCACTCCACATGGTGCCTATAGGACACAGCTCCACAACTAACTTCAGAGCCTCACGTGTGTGACAAAGCCACCCATATGGGGACCTTGGCCTGTGTGACAAAGCCACCCACCTGGGCACCTTGGCCTGGAAGAGCAGCAAAGAACACTGACCTGTCCCCAGGTCACTGCAAATTCATCACAGCTGCAAAGCAAAGGCTGACACTGCCTCTAAGCAAGATCACAGATGCTTAAGGTTGTAAAAGATCTCCAAGATCACTGAGCCCAACCATGAAATGAACATACTTAAAGCCGTGACAGGGACCTTGAAGGGATTTACAAGTTGGCTGCTGCACCCTGGGACAGGCTAAGCACACCTCTGGCACCACAGCTGTGTATTGGGGTGCTGAATCCAAGCCCCTGAGGGCTCCAGGGGAAGTTTCCTTCTCATCTTTGCTCAGAGAGAGAAGATGAGATCTGCATTTTCAGCACTGCATGGCAGCCACTTGTCAAACTTGTTCATCTCCATTCCCAGAATAACATGCCCTGAAGCCACTTCAGCAAGCTCTGGATGGCAATTTTTGTGTTGTGTTTCAGAACACGGTAAAAATTATTGTGCAGGCACAATCATTACCTTGCTTTCAGTTTCTGTCATGCAGCTGAAACATATCTGGAATATACAAGACTGTATAAAATCCCATCAAGTTCCTTTGGAATACGGGTCTGTGCCATAACTCAGATGAGCTCTGCCCTCTCCCTCATTCAGGGATGATCACAGCACACAACTAGCAGATGCAATTTCCTAAAATGTGACAGTGCTTTTATTCATTCAAGAAACACCCATGCCCAAGATCACATATCAGCCGTGTTTCCTCTTGGCTCCTCGGGAGACAATTTAGTCTAGATGCCAGGTTGAAATTACTGGCAGAGCAATAATGGGGAATTCACAGCATGGATATCAACACACTACAATATTTGGCTTATGGACAAAAGATGTTAAGGTTTCTAACCTTTCCTGTGCATAATTAATAACTTAATTACACATCCGATTTCAATTAAAAAAAAATCCATTTCACAGTAGGTAACATTCTTTCCTATTTCCTCAACAAAAATGTTTCTCATCTTAATTTGTTGCTAGTAACCACTATTTATTTATGAACATTTAATTTCTTTGCTACCAAAATGGCATGTTTGCTTTATTTGGGGGGCTAATAAGTTGCTACCCTGATAGCACTCGAAACAGACGCAACTCTGAAGCTAAACACAAGTAACAAAACAGGAGCCTCCTCCCACTACTGTGCTTTTGCAATCATCTGGAGTAAGAGGCCAAATTAAATGAGGTCTGTGACTACTGTAAGACTGAAATTGATTTAATTCCTGTAGGAGAGGATGTGGGCGCTCAGCCTCTGGTTCTTTTTAATCCAATGTGTTTTTACCAAGGCTGCAGCAGCAGTGCTAATTAGGATGAAATGTAATGCAGCTTTATGAGGAACACTTACAATAGTCACCATGCCGAGGCCAAGTTGGACTCCAAGACATTTCACTAAGAAGGACCTGGGTATTTAAATACTTAAGGGCTTATCTACATCAAGGGGTTCTATCTCACACTGAGCTGCAATGTATTAAGTGTTACACATGAGATGAATACAATTGCTAAGTCTACATGACCAGATGCCTCCTACTGCAGCCACAGTTCCTTATGGCTCACCCAGAGCAAGGACTTTTATCAAATTAAGTGCTCAGCATTCTGAACTGGTCTCCCATTGTCATTTCTGCCACAACCAAGCCATATACAAGGCAAGCATTTCCAGCACATAACACAGCAGACAAAAATACTATCAAATACAAATCCTTCTCTGATTTCACCGCATCATCTCATGAAGAGGGCTAATTCTACTGTTTGAGAGGCATTTCTTCATGCACCTTGCATCACTGATATTCCTGTTCATCAACCAAAGCTCCTAAAACCCTTGTGCACCTTAGATGCTTTCCAAAATAACATGCTCCATAAGAACATTGAACTTCAAAAAACACAGTAAAACTATAAATCTCAGGGTCTATTGCATGTCTTTTGCTACAAGAACTATTCACAAAGTACCTATACACATTTGAGTAACATCAAATAGAGTCAAGTTTAGCTGCTAAATCAAACTTATAAACCAAATGATTTTATAAACCACTAATACAATATTATCTCTTTACCTTTTAAAAATCCTGATACTACTATGTGGAAGAAAAATAAACTAAAATCTTATGCTATTTTCCAGCCTCTCTCCTGAAATGAATTCTCTTTTGGTTCATAATTCTGAACCATAATTTAGCAAACAACAGATTTTGGAAGTACAGTAATTTCACGACTATAAAGCGCACCAGATTACAAGGCGCACTCCTGGGTGTCGGCAAATTTCCGAACTATGTCCATATATAAGGCGCACCGGACTATAAGGCACACTTATTTTTTTTTTAGAGAGGATCCGCTGCCGGCTCCACCCGCGTGGCTGCTGGCTGCAGCCCTGCCAGCTCCCACCGCGGTTCTTGCAGTTCACAATTCCGAGTTGACAAATTTCTGAACTTTGTTCCTATATAAGGCGCACCAGTGTATAAGGCGCACTTCCAGGTTTCCATCAAAATTTTAGTCAAAAAGGTGCACCTTGTAGTTGTGAAATTACTGTAACTATCATGCAAAGAAAATTCTCTATTCAGAAATAGAGAATTCCAACATTATTCCCTATCCTGAAAGTAAAGAGGAAAAAAGAAAAGGAACAATTGAATATGACAATATTTAAGCTCAGTTTTCATTACAGACAATACAGTATCATTGTTTTGTCTTTAAAGAAGAAAAAAAGTAACTATTACCTCAAAAATAATCAATTTCTTGAAAGCAGCATTTCACATGCAAGCCTTTAGGCATTTCTAAAAGCTCCCTTATTCACACACTGGAAGGTTTTCTTCATCAGTCACACACTGGGCACCCAAGTGCCAAAAGAGTTGGAGGGAATTTTTTGGTAGAAACACAAACATTCAGCTATTTCACCAGGCTAAAAGTTTACACACTAGCGACGGAGAGGTTCTCAAAGGATGCTGATAGCTAACAAAGCAACTACAGCTGAAGATGGGATTCAGACCCAACGTGAAATATCCTTTCTGTACTGTGGTTTAAGATTCTTCCAAAGAACAACAGGTTTAGAAAGTGATATTATCATTGTTAAATTATGTGTCTCAGTTTACACAATGAATGACAATTTATTTTTTCCTGAAGTAATCAAAAACTTCAACCAAATGACATTCTAACTTCACATGAATTTCAGATAGATTTTTGAAGACATTGAAATCAGGTGCTACAATGACCTACACAAGACACCTGAGCATTGTAATATGGAATTAAGATGGCTCACTACTTGAGAAATCTCACCAAATTTTTATTTTAAATTTTTCCAATTTAGAATATTTCATTAATTAAAAATAATAGTTCAATTAAGTGCCTGGATAAAGGTCTAGACTGAAATTGGATCAAATAATTTGATTTCTCCACATCCAAACTCAGTTGTGGGATGAGGTTTACCTGTTTTTTTTCCCTAAACTATTTGAATATTTATATTTGAAGTGAAAAACATATAGGGGAGCTACAAATTAACAGTTTGGCACAGATTTCAAAATGCATTTATATTTAGAAATACTGAGATGTGAAATCCAACTGCTCAAAGCAGGGCCACCTAAAGCTGGTACCCAGGACCATACCCAGTAAGGGTGGGAATATCTCCAAAGATGGAGACTCTAAAATGTCACTAAGAACCTTCTGCTGTTTAGCCAACCAGAGAGTAAATCAGTCAATTCTTACATTTAAACACTGGCCCTCCCAGCTCTCTGTTGTCTGAAGACTCCCCAGGGTGCTTTGTTCCCCAGCATCAGAGTCACTAATGAAGATCTTTAATAGCTCTTTAATTATCCCACAGTCAGCCCCTGGGGTACATGACTGGTGACCAGCTCCAGCTGGACTTTGTGCCACTGACCACCAGCCTGTAAATCCCAGCAGTTCAGCTAGGTTTTTAGTCCACCTTTTGCACAGTAAAAAAAAACAAACCAAAAAACCAAAACAATAATTTGGGTTATAAGACAGCATTTGCCTAGGATGTGTAGAAGCCATTGCAGTTGAAATACTAATTAAAACAGCAAAAATGCAGATGATAAGGAAATAATAAAATATCAAATGCAAATTTAGAACAGATTTATTTATTTTTTCTTTCTATACCATCCTGTGCCAAAGCAGGCTTGAAATGAATGATAAACTGATTTTGAATCACATCTGTGATGTGCTTTCAGCCCCAGTAGAGAACAGTTATGAGTTTCCTTCATGCTCAAGAGCAAGAAATAATCCTTCTTCCTTTTTCAAGAACAGAAAGGAACATTCAAACAAGTGGCCTGTATTGCATCAGCCTCATGGTGCTACAGAGCACAGAACCGTTTTTGGGTTTGCCTGTAGAATCCCTGAACTCTCAAATTACTCTGAGAAAAGCTTGAAGATGCAAATTCCTCCACAAGAAAAATGCAGATACAGACCTGATTTTTATTTATTTTTAAAGGAAGGTTATTGATTATTTTCCAAAGACTAATAATACTGTTTAATCATATTAACTTAAAACCACCTATTATATTAAGAGATTCCATCCCTTCAGCCCAATAGGGCACCTGCACAGCAGGCTTTGGCCATGTCTTCCCCACTGGTGGATTTCTACTCACAAGATCCTGTGGTATCCACAGACCTCATCTTATGTGTTCATTGCTAAGAGGAAAGCTGGGGTCCAGCTTCATCTCAGCTTTCCCATTTCCAGGCTGGACTTGTGGCCTGAGGTTTTCCCTACAGTTAATAAAAAGGGTAATTCAGCCGTTTTAGGTCAAATAAATGGACTCTTGTGGTGAACTGTTCACTACAGAGAGAAGCTAGATATCCAAGCTAAATTTAGGTGAAACAAATCCCTCCCTCAGAACAGGCAATCATATGTACTCACCGGAAAGATTCAGGAACTCTCTCTTCTGAGTCCTCACCACAGAAATATTATTCTATTGATTCAATACAAAATTACTTTTAATGAAAAATGTTGAGGCAGACTTCTCTGGCTTCATGAGATAAGCAAGGACTTCCAAGGCCAGCAAATACACTCTGTTTCTCCAAAAAAATCAACTAAGAATTACATAGAACCCTCAGCTCTGTGCATTGCTTTCATGTCCAGGAGCACAGATGTGAGAATCAGATCTGCTAGACAGGATAGGACACACCTAATGTAGCATTAACATTTCCAGCATCCAGGTCATTACATACTAGCAACTCCTTAATGAGCTCAATTTTACTGTCCAGATCCCTCATTCAAATCGACATTGTGCCACATCTACAGATCAAAATCAGCTTTACATTTAGAATATTTCCAAATGAAAAGGAAAAGGAATAAGAAAGCACAAGACTGTATATATATTAAGCTTTAGAAAGGAGATACTCAGACACAGAAGTATTTACTGAGCACAGTACTCAGACAATTACTCCAATAGCCTGTTCTTAGTACTTCATCTAAACCAACATACTCCAGGAAATACTGCTGCACCTTTACTATGACTGGATTCAGATCTGAGCCAACCCTGCAAGAAGAAGTTATTAAATGACATTACCATAGTACTGAGATCATACTCTGACAAGCAAGAATAATGAGGTAAATTAAGGGCAGATGGATATTGAGGCTTTTCTCTAAATGTCCTTAATTTTGGAGGTTTTAGATATACTGTCTTCTGAACCTCAGTGCAAATTTAGTTTTTTACTATTTGTGATATTTATAGCTTCCATTTATATAAAGTAATATGCAATTTTAATGCAGGTCTAATAGCCCCAACTGCCATTGACACAGACTGTAAAATGAAAAAGGGAGAATACCTTGGTGAGTGAGATGCTATTCTACATCATTCCTGCCACCCTAACCACTGCAATACAGTGGGTTAATGCCATATTTGGATTCCAATCTTGTCAACACATCAAAGATTCTCCCAGGTGAAGAGGAGCAGGGCTATGCAATTGATCTCCCCTAACCTCCAACATCTGTGTCACTCTGGTCCAGGGTAAGCAATTGCAATGCAGGTTTCTTTTTAAGAGAGGTAAGAGATGCCTTGAAGAAGTACATGATGATGAAAGGTATGAGACAGGCGTAGACCTTGGAAAATGTCAAGGGAGATCACAGTCAAAACTGCCTTCTTCTTCCAGAATAAATAACAGCAGTTGTGGATTATGCGACTAATTCTGCGGAGGAGATCTGGTAACATAAATCACACCAAAGACAACTTGAGGCTCTTTTTAAAGACCAAGGAGGTTATTCATATTTTTGGCTTATAGCTTATATTCCATTGCAAGCCACAATCCCTACAGGTATTTCTATGGCTATCCTGAGTCCCTTCAGCATAGTGTTTTTACCCTCACTATTTATTATTTGCTTTCACTCCACATGATTGTTTTTTTCCTTTCCATCCTTCTCCACACTCCTGTTCCAAATTCACTGCTTCCTTTATCACTTCCCTTGCAGCTGGGGCACATCTGCTCTCAGATTCACTTTACTATTTTTCCTGAGGCTTTGCCTTGCTCTCAGCATTGCTGGAATGCCTATACAAGGAAAGCAGCAGCTACAGGAATCTTGCCACATCTGTGGCTTGATTCAGAGCCATTGCAGGCAGCAAGAAACCCTCAGCTTCAACTGCAAACCAAACCCTATTACCACTATTTTTTCTCTTTCAAACTGCTGAATGACACAAATAAACAAGTTAAACTGCACCAGTATTACCAAATACAGCAGCAGCTCTGGATTGCCTCATTTCTGGTACACTGGGTTTGGTTCAGAAATCAGAAAACAACACACTCACTGACTGAAAGAAGGTTCTGGAAAAATCAGTGGCAATGTGTTCAATAGGGGAATTCATAAAATGAGGAGTCCTGAAGAGAGGCCAATCCAGGTTTGCAGGTTCTGACATGTTTCCTCGTTCTGAGTAACCCCAACACTGTTTCTTAACAAGTTGAATGAATCTGCATAAGGCTTTCCTTGGCATCAGTAAATGTGTCAAGATTTGTCTCAATAAAACTTCAATGTCTATGAAAGAAAGGCCATCACACATATGGGAAAAGTAGAAAGAAAAAAAAAATCTGAAAAAATATGTCTATTTTCTCTAAATTCCCTCAGCTTTCATTCTCTTACAGACATTTATTCCTTCTCTTGAATGGTGTTGCTGCTAAAATACGAGGTTAACAATTTTAAATGGACCTGTGATTTGAATTTTCTATGTCCTTCTGTTTAATATAATGATCCAAACAGGTTTTTTATTGAATTCAAGTAACATAATGGCTTGTCAAGTTCTTTCTGCTTTCAAATGTTCTGTATGGAAATAACTGGTATATTTTTAAAATGGCAAAAACAGCAGAAGTGAGTAACAGGCATGAAGCTTTCTCTCTCTTTTTAAATACATATTTCCCAAATGAAGAAAACCGCACAGAGCAATCAAAATGAAACAAAAATATAGCTATCACTTTGATTTCCCTGTCTTTTCTGGTTGAGTTACCCCCATATGCCTTTTTCATTTAAAAAAAAAAATCTATTGAAATTTCTGTGCTGTTGCTTTCCTTCTTTTTTAAAAACAGACAGACATTGAAAGGTTTAAACCAGAGACACATTATTATTCAAGAAACATTATAAGGAATAACCACTTGCATTACTAATATTTATCATTCATGGAAACTATTCAGCATGAGAGACAAAAGCATGTCAAATGTCTGTGTCAGACAGACACCAGCTCTGGAGAACAAATACAGCACAGAGAAAAGGGGAAAAAACAACAAAAAAACTGCCAATACCAAAAAACACCAAAGCAGGGAGGAAAATGAAGGAAATTAAGAACTTCTACCTGAGGATGGTAAAGGTTTAGCATGGTCAGATGGTTTTAGAGTTTCTTGTTTTCAAATACCATGAAGAGAATTAAGAATTAACTGAGAGGTTCTATACTGTGTAAAGATTGTATAAAAGTAAAGGGGGAAATGTTGGTAGAGTATTAAAGCCCCACTTTTTTCTGTCTTTTCTCCAAGCACCCATGGATTTCAGTGAGTGTTCTTCACATGCAGTGACTCCATAACAGGGCTCTAATTGCTTCTTTTCAGACTGTTTTGAAGGCATTCACATGCATAAATTTCTATTTGTGCCTATGGGATTTGTATGCCCAACACTACTTGCTATTCTTCCAGAGTCTGTCCCCCTGGTTCTTCTTCTTTTAAGGTCTACTCCAACAGAATACTTCTGTCTCAAAATAACACTAAAATACAGTTATGAAATTCATAACTAAACAGTACTTTAAACCATATTGTTTAATCTATGACTTTTCCTCTGACAAGTGTGAAAACGTGTGCAATGTGACAGAAGGTTTGCTATAGTAATTGCATGTTGTGATTGAATGAGAGAGTAACAGAAATAACTGTCTTGCTGAAATTGCTGCAGAAGGTAAGTTGCTCCTGTACAGTTTTAACTCATGCACCATCTGTTTCCACAGTCCTTTAAATGTTTCTTCAACTACTTAAGGGATTTGATTGTTGTTCCTATAGGCATTGCCACATTTTCTCTGACCTTTTGCACATTGTACTTTGGGAAGTGTGTCTCTCCATCCCTTTCTGTCCTTCCTCCCCTCAACCCCTACTCACTGGGATTCATTCATCCACTGCCCACACATGACAGACCTCCCACTCATGTTTTTTAAATTCTTCTCACGTTAGCTAGCAAAGAGGAGATAACACATGGCAAAATGCATAGGTCCCTCTGTGTATCCAGTAGATGGAGACACAGTGTTTATTTCCCTAAAAGTTGACATTATTAAACATCACTTCAAGAACCAAGTAATATTCAGAAATTATTATTATAATCAACAATTATCTAGTTGTGAAAAAATAAATATAGCTGAATAATAATCACATTGTGGAGTTGAATTACAATGCTAAACCTTTTGCAATACAGCACTAAGTAACACTACATTAAACTTAACAGATTATCAAGACTAATTCTATATTAAAAAAACCAAAACAAACAAAATCTCTTAATCTAAAGCATTGCCCCCTTTACACATTAGCAAAGCTCCACCACGAAATAACAAACACAAAACGTATTGCAACACAGCACACAATGACATTGCTACAACAGTAATGTTGTCATTACAACCACCTTGTAGGTACAGCAACTAAGGTTTCCTCAACTCAAACCTCCAGGTGAATGAAATATATTAGGGGATATCAGATGAAACCAACGTTTTGCAAATTTAAAATGAATAAAAGTGGATTCTTCGCATAAAACAGTGGATGCCACAGAAATGAGAAACGCTAATGGGAGTTGAAAATCAATAATATCAATTCACCTAAGAAAAAAGGCAATGAGCAAATTAAAGCATGAAGATAAAAGCTGTGGATCAAAAAGTCCCTACGTGATGAAAAACCAGGGCTAGGGAAGTTTTCCTGTCAACTGCCATGAAATGCTTACCCCATCCCTACAGTCCCCACTGAGCATCAGTTTTTTGGTCAAAGCAAAGGCAGGGCACTAAGACACACATTTGGGCTGATCCAGCACTCCTTAGCATAATTATTATAAGTTTCTGCATAATTATCAAGAAAATTATGAATAAACTGGCAAACTATGCATTTTTGGAGGGGTTACGTAAGCTAAAATCTGTGAAAAAAAAGAATTGCATCAGAACAGCAATTGCCAAAATAGCAAATGACCACAAAGCCTCCTCTGCCCTGACCAAGACAGCGTTTTGGAGAGCAAGACTTCCATCCCACTTCTGAGCAAAGGGCATCTTTGTGTGCAAAGATGTAAAGCAAGCAGGGGAGTTTGTTGCATGATGTGCTCTTGCTTCTCTGCGGCATGAACAAGAAACGTGTATCACACTAGCCAGTGCTAATCATAAAAGGTACTACAGACCCTCCTCTCTGAATCCAAAACATAAAACACTACCTTGTCTTATCTATATGAAAAAAGAAGATGTTTTATGCTCACCTTTCATAAACATATTGTATACAACAATGTTAATAATATTTAAATATTTTTAAAATCTCTACTTCTGCTATTTTTTTTTTTTAGTGCCTCACTGTTCTATCTGAGAACAGCATTCTCATTATAGAGCCCCCTAAGAAACATACCACCCCCAGCAATGTCTTAAGGGTTGAGCATTTCATTTGCCTTTCCAGACAGAACTGTTTTCAAGAAGTCATCCCAAATCACTTTCAGAAAATTTCTCCCCAAGGAGTTACAACTAATTAAGAGTCCATGGATGGGTTAGTCATTTACATGATTCCATTGTGGATTCTGCAATTTTTATCTAAAGTCTTTGAAGTTTATATATAATGTCAGTCATTCTGAGTCATCAGCAAATTACAATCCTCTTTACTGCACTGCTGGAAACTGCTAAATATATGGAGCAAAACTGGTCCTGACACCACTCCCCTTAATAGTGCTGTTAACCTCTTCCATTGAGAGAACAGCTGTTTTATTCTTTGTATTCACTTCCCATTTGCTAATTGATTTTTAACCCATTACTTCAGAAGGCTATTGATTTCTCCATCCCATGAATCTTTTTCGCTCTATTATTCGGTCAATGAACAATGCTGCTTATTTTCTCAAAAATACCCAGCAAGGAGGGAGGCTGCCACTGCAGCACAAGCCTTCATGGTTTAGCTGGTGCCAGAAAAACAAGCAGGAAACTCTCTCTATAGTGTCCAGACAAGACAGTCAGGACTTTCATCCTTAGCTCAGTTAAGGGCGCGCACACTGCCCAGGACAGAGGGGTAGAGCTGGACAAAAATAGCAATTCTATGTGCAAGTAAAAGCAAACAGAAAGCAGGGAGGCCAATACATGTGACTCTTCAGGCAAATCTTGAGCTGTTCTAATAATAAACCAGGCAAATAGCTTGAACATTACATGCAGTGCACCCTGACCTTTCTCAGTCCGTGCACCACAAGCAATGTCAGCCCATGGAGCACTGACAACTCTGGCTTCAGCTCACCCGAGCCAGCTGTGGCCACAGGACAAAGAGCACTGGCAAAGGTTTTGGTTCATCTTCTTAAGAAGCAATTATTTTATTTTACAGATGTTGTGACAGTAAGTACTCCTCAAAAATAGTGGCACATTGGCAATGATAAATAAAAATGCTGTGGGTTTAGCTGCACATGGAATATATTGGGGATGATTTCGTTGATGACCAACATAGTACTACAAGCGTAGCACAAAGCTGTCTCATTTCTCTCCTTCAAAATATTCATTCAAACCCAGTGTCTAAAAAAATCTGACAAATTGTAAGTTGGGATTTAACAAAGTGGAACACCAACAGCTAACACTACCTCTTCAGTGGGTTCTTGGTCCTTAAACGCATCTTAAATACACCAGCAATAAAAAAGCATAAGTTATGACTGATTTGGTCTCTTCACCTGCTGGGATCAGTCCAGACAACCCACAAATTCTTTATGAACTAAAAAGTAGAAAATTAAAATACACAGATTAAGTTAAAACAATTTTAATACACTTTAGGATTTTGGCTACCACTTCCCCTGTAATCAACATGGACATTAAAATGTTTTCCCATATTAGAACCAGTATGGCCATAAGTCTAACATTATGGTATGGAATAAAAAGTGGCAAATCTCATAATGTGATTCAGAGAAAGTGAGGTGTATGTGATCTAGCAAAAATTGTAGTCCTTTCTTCTGAAACCCTGAGAGTTTCCAGGACATGGCTATGCCATGACTCAGGATAGTGAAAGACACCTGTAATGAATTTCCATTGACAGAAAAGCCTTGACTGAGAACTGGAAGGAACACTTTGTGATGGAGGCTAGAAGGGGAAAGGCAAAGAGGATACAAGTTTTACTCTAAGAACACCTCTAAGATCAAAGATTTGGCTGTTACTGCAGACACTGTAAATAATAAATTTATCAGTAAAAGGATTTTAATGCAGAGACTCCGAGGACATAGAAGTAACAAACCTACTTCATAATGCTTCCTTCTCACAAAACAACACTCCTCATGACACGTAGCTGTGTGGATAAATAAGAGCAGGACAGAGAAAAATTTAAATATGAAGGGGGTGAGGCCCCTGGCAAAGGCTGCCAGAGAAGCTATGGATGTCCCATCCCTGGAAGTGTTCAAGGCAGGTCTTGGAACAACCTGGGATAATGTAAAGTGTCCTTGCCCACAGCAGGGGGCTTGGAACAAGATGATTTTGGAGGATCTCTTCCAATGCAAACCATCCTGCAATTCTATGACTTTCCTGATTGTTTTTCTTTAATTCTCAAGAAGTGAAGAAGCAGTGGCCCAAACCAGTAGTTTCACTTTGTTTCCTTATTATCATGAATTGAATACTCTCAAAAAGGACAAATGATGTACAGAGTTAGTAGACAGCAGTATACAAAAGTGTATTTTTTTTCTCAGTATTATCTCTAATTTCCAAATGCACTTTAACAATGGAATAATTCAAGTTATAGTAAAATATCAATGTTTTTCTACTGCATAATAATTCATTTCCTGAATGGCTGGAAGTCCATTCTTTTGTATTTCATGTAAAAAAAAATTATTCACGTATGCTGTTCCTAATTATTTGATACCAAAGGAAAGAGCAAATAAATAAATTTTACTCCCTCTAAAAAATAGAAAATAAAAACAAAAATTCCCAAAAAACAAAAAAACCAAGCTATTAGGCAATATTCTTCACCATAACCTACATTTCACAATGAAATCCACACTGTCCTAACCCTGCGTCTAGGCTATTAATTATTATAAGAAATAACATAAATTGATCAAGCTTTATCATCAGAAATTAGAATAAGGCAACTCCTTGCCTTTAAAAAAAAATAAAACAACAACAACAACCACCTCTTACTGCCCTATTTAGGAAGGGAAAGCACCCACACATGATAGAGACTGGCAGTACATTTTACACAGTCTGTGCTCAGAGTCCAGTGCTGAAAGGCAATACAGCACTCAGAGGGGGGATCCCACATCCTTCTAAAATGGAACAGGCTGTAGGACCAGCAACACAATGCCTGGGGATGGAGTAGGATGGCATTCCCAATATTTGCCTCTGCTGACATTGAATCTGCTCTGCTATAGCCTTGTGTTCAATTTTTGCAATATTGGCTTTTGGGTAGTAGCAAGAGTGATCTCCTCAAATAAAAATAGGACCACATATTGTTCTCTGCAATTGTCCCTATTGTGGGGGTGAAGCCAATCTTGTCACACTGCACCTCATGTGGTCTACTCACTTCCTGACACCACTGAAACTTTTCACTGGAGCTGCCTTTTTGTCAATACCTTTCTTGCACATAAATATGATTTTCAATCTCACCAATATGTTCAGCTCTCTCCCAAGCAAAATTGAGGAGGAAACAAAGTTAAAGGCGGGTTATGCACACTATGTGAATATCAGCTTCATGTAAGCTTTATTCTACAATCAACCAAAATTTAAGGACAAACTGCTAACATTTTATTAAAACATCACAATAAAAAGACCAAAGTGGGCAATTGGAAACCCTCCAGAAAAAGAGTAAACAGAAGCCATCACCTGAAATACTTCCAGCAGAGGTGTCAGACATCACTTATCTTGTTTCAACTCAGATACATAAAACTCTGAATCTGAATCATGCTTTAGTCTTTGGATAGGTCTTTATCTCCCTCATTTCAAGAAAACCATATTCCTGATGCTACCAGAACTGCAGCAATAGGCTTAGTTGAACCTACCCTAATCAAAGAGCCATTTTTCTGGTGAGTCATTTTATTATTATTTCTGGAGTGTTTTTATGGTGTAAAACCTGTGAGCCTTAGGAAGGCTGCAGCATATTGACTAAGCCAGTTTCTCCATCAAGGAATTAGTTACATATAAACAGGCTCTGCCATAAAAGCATGCTGTGACATTAAAGATGAGGAAGGAGTGGGAGAAACAAGTGTTGCCAAGACCACTTCCAAAAGTGGTTTTGAACCTTCCAAGGTATTTCCTTTGACAAACAAAACCACTCTTATTCAGTCATCTCTATGTCCTGTACATTTCTAGAAAGATATGCTCTCTGAGCCACCTATTACATTATTTATTTCCTGGGATCTACTGAATATACTCTGTATATTAAAATAGGTTTAAAAGTGTTTTTTAGGTCTGCCATGCATTCTGAAACAAAAACTCTAGAATAAAGATTGTTGCACAGTTCTTCATGTATTTACTCTGCCTGAAATATATTTTTTCAGTTTCACGCATTTCTTTCTGCTGAGCCCTAACTAGTTTCATTTATAAAAGCACAATTCATGTTATTAGCATGAACTAGGAAATTCTAAGCATCTTCTGAAGGGAGTGCATCAAGCTTCCTGGGCCTTCCCCACCCTTCAAAGTATTCCTACAGCCACAAATCACACTCTAGAAAAGGATTTGTGAATATCTGGATACATCAGTAGCATAAAATTTACTGTGTAAACTACTTTACTAGTAAACTAAAATTTACTGTGATGGAATCGTGACTGTGTTTCTGCTGAAGGAGACAAAACCCCATATACAAAGTATTTGTTGGCTTTGAACTGGCTGCACTATAGCACACGAATTTTAATCCAGAAAAAAAGTGAGGTGCAGATATGCAACACCAAATATGACAAGGTTTTAGAAACTGAACCAGTGTAATGATTTTATGCCACACCAGTACTGTTTAGCCCATGGCTGTGGTAGCCTTTCTGCAGCACTAAGAGCCCCAGAACAGATTTACTGTATCATCAAACCACAGCTGAAAATGAAACAACTTCATTTCCTAGTGTATTCACATCAGTATTGGAGTTGGTAGTGTTGTTGGAAGTTTTTTCTGTTTGGGTTTTTTCTAGAAATTTGCAGCTGGGGTGCGAATCTGGGCATTTATTTTAATTGTTGATGAACTCCCCTTATAACCAGCTTTTTAAAGTTAGATCAGCAAAAGAAATTCTGGGAACAGCACACACCCATTCCTGAGTCTGTCTGATCTAGAACACAAGCCTGCAGCATATCGTGGGACTGCGCTGCTCCATCCAGAGCAGTGAATTCCATCTGTCCCAGTTCAGACAACTCCTCTGCTCACAGCAGTGCTGAAATGCAATGTGAGCTTGTGCATCAACAACAGCAATGCAGAGGAAACATGCTTCTTGCCAAACCCCAGGTTTTATTTTCAGACTCAGCGTGAGCACTGACCCAGCACCACGTGGGGATATGAAAGCTGGCTCTATCCCACAGACTGAGGTGCTCAGGCAGCCTTCAAACCACACAAACACCACTCTTAGTCCTGCTAAGCATCCCTCATACAGCTGCCTCCCAACAGCAGACAGCTTCCCCATTTTAAACTATTTAAATAAATTATTTCTTTATAATTTCAACACATCGACTTCTAAACTACAGTAAGAAGAACCCAACATTCAGAGAAAACATGAATTCACGAGGCACAAGGAGCTGAGAAACAAAAAGCATAGGAAACAAGTTGCTCCTGAACTTCAGCTAAAAGCAATAGATTTTCTGTAACAATTGGACAAGAATTTCAGCTCCACGTGCACATTTGCTTTACTTACATTACTGCCTCGAGGATTTCTTTTCCAGAGGCATGAGGCCTCACTTTGAGATGTCCTGCTGCATCTTAAGCAGGAGATTGAGCAACATGGACTGGAATTCTGCTATTTCTGGTGACTTCAAACATCAGTAAACTAATTGATCAGACACATCTTCCACAAAGCTCTATAATTTTCCTGGATTTTATAGTAGTAAAATGGTGTCCATCAGCTGTTCATTAATAAACACTGGCCACATTATCTGCCTTCCTATAACAACAGAGCAATACAAGCAACCCCCACAGTGAGAATTGCTTTTGAATAATGTCTGTTTTCAGAGTATCAAAGAAAACATTCAGTCACTTAAAAAAACCTCAAACAAATAAAAGGTAAAAATCTTTTCACCTTAGCAGAACACGGAGGCAAGAAACTTTAGAATTATTTTATATTTTTGTGCAGTCCTAAACTCAAAATTAACTTGCTTTTGTTTTTGTTACCCTGATCTTGATTAAGTATTCCATTTTCCTTCTCGAAGCAATGACATCTTACTGTAAATCAGCCTTTGGTTGGAGACAAGAAAAACCAGAAGTCATCCTACTGGGATCTAATTACCCCAGCTGGATTATGTTTTATCAAACAGATGCTTGCAAATTTCCTCCTTCGCTGTTTCTTTCTGGAAAAGACCTCTAATATCTTTTTGGAAGCTTCCCATGCTAGCTGCACTTTGCTAATCAAACTTGGTGCAGAAATAACATTGTGTACGCTAGCTGTAAGAGTTTATATATTTTAGAAATGCATAAAAGCTCTCTGAGAAGCTATTCCAGTCTGCCCTCATAGCAGAGCTCAAGGCTGGGGCTTCATAGAGTCACTTTCATCATGTAATAAATTTACCAACATGAATCAGATACATCATTAACATAATCATGTTAGCTTACAAAAACACCACACATTAAAAACCTGTTCCCCTAACAAAGCAGAAACACAGAGCCTCAGGCAGCTCCTCAGCTCAGCAGCCCCCGTGGAGTCATCCAGGCTGGAAGATTGAGCTGGTGACTGGCTCTTATCCCAGAACTCCTGTCCTAGGGAAATAGTCATGGGCCAAGGACTAAAAGGTGACATGGCAACAGAGCACAATGACTTCTGCTGGAGAAATAACTAATAGAAGTTCTAATAGCCAACCTCAATGCTACTCTGAGATTCTCTATGGGCAAAACATCCCGCCTGCCTATTTCCAGTTTGGGTCACATCCACAAGTTGTTGCTTTCATTTTTTTTTCTCAGCTCTCCTTTCTAAATACATACAAGTTACCACCAGTACATCACCTCTTGCCTTTGCCAATGGAACTTCATTCATTTGAGCAACACAGTAAATATCAGATTTCAGAAAAATGTTTCTGTAGGTTGAAGCTTACCTGCAAAATCTCTTTTGCCTCTCTGGTTCTGAACCCTCATGCTGTAAAGCTTTCCCTCTCTACCCTGGAAGGCATTAAAGCAACTCTTCCAGGCGTTTCTGGATCTTGCCTGCAGCACTGAATATCATCAATGCTACAGAGACACCAAACTCCAATTATTCTTTGTCCTCCTTGCAAATGTTGTGGCTGGGTGACCAAAAAAGGAACTTTCTTCAGTTTGAGTTGTGGGATCAGTACATTGTCATATCATGGCCAGCATTTCCCTTCCAAGGCAGGCACACCACAGCTAGCTGATACACCAAAGCTGAGGCTGATGTGCTGCTGGCTGGTCCATAGCAAAAAAACAGAAGATCCCAGTAAAAACAAGCTGAGAAAAAGTTGGCAAAATTATTATTTCTCTCCCACTGTTGTCTTTGAGTTCAGCCAGGTTGGGCTGCCTAAGGCTTGACAGTACTGCATTTTCCTCATCTGATCTATTATTCATGAGTTCATCTATAAAGACAGGCATAAAAGATCACTAATCTTCTATCAGCAGCTGAAGTTTACAGGCTCCATATCCATCAACACCCTCCAGCTTCAACCATTAAAGCAAAAATACCTCAAAAAAAACTAACAATGAACAGGGTAAAATGGGAATAGCTCAAAAATGTTGACATTGCTCCCAAAATATTTTCTCATTATCTTGAGCTACAGACACAGTAGGTTTAACCAGACCCATCTTTGTCATCTGACTTGTATGGCAAAACTTCACAGACAATATTCATTTAAAAATTCCAACAGTAATCTGAAAGTACTGCTGTTCTAATTGTGCAATGTACTGTTACTATTATCTATAAAGAGTTACCATCATCCCAAAAGGGATGTGCTTTCTGCTGGGGACTGGGAGGAGATGGGGATTGGTGTCAGCTGCCCTACAACTCTCTGCACTCCTGAATTATCATTTTTTAACCTTAGGGAAAAATTGAATTCCACTACTGAATAAATTTAGCACAGAATCAACTTAATGATCACATTAGTCCCTGTCTGTTCTCCCAATGCCCATTCACTATTTAATTAACCTATTTCTGTAGGTTACTTCCTGGAGCTATTTTTAGGTAGTTTAATCTAAGTTGTCCCTTTTCTGAAGATGGTTACATGAGTTACCTTTCTTCTACCAACTGGGTCATTACCCATTCCAGTGCTAGCAGAAACATGGTTATGCCAAAGCCTGCTCTGACTTAATTTGTCAGTATATCACTGCCCAAAGTCTATGAGATTTTTTTTTTCTGATTAATTCCTGGGACAACAGAAATCATGCCTAGCAAGTTGCTAAAGTAGCAGAAGATGGATTTTCTTCAGTCAGACCAATAATTCAATCACAATCACAGGTTGATTTAATTACGGGGGGGGTGGGGTGGGGTAGAAAAAGAACCTATACATCATTTTCCTGGAAGCAAGACCCACACACCAGAGATCTCATGACAAAGCCTTCGTGTGCCAGCCCACACAGAGTGCAGCTGTAGCAGCCAGAGGGGCGTCTGGTGGTGAATGCACTGACAGAAAAACCTCATTATCCAAACTGGGGAAGTGACGTGGATACTCCTTTTGTCTGCTAAGGGTGCAGGATGGACATGACTAACAACCAGGGAGTTGTTATTGTGCTTTGTTTGCCTCAGTGCACAGTTAACTGCAAAGCTAAAAAAAACCAGGCGGCTAAGAAAACGTACCAAAATAATAGGGCAGGGGTCCAGACAAAGCTTAAAAAGATAAAAAACCTGCCATTTGGAGCCTGAGTTTGCCTAAACTGTTTGGAAAGGGAACCTGAAAGGGAACCCAGCTGATCCATGGACAGACTGGGCATCTTTTGGAAGGAATTTATAACTACCAGGGTAATATTTTGAATGATTGTGATAGTGGCTGTCAAGATGTCTTTAGCTGTAGCAGATTGCTGCAGACTGGTCTCTCCCTTTCCTGAAGGTATGTCTTAGATTTTTATCTGGGGAGGAAAAAAAAAACAAAAAACCTGTTTTCTTCTGTATGCTTATTGCAATTTTGACCAATCTGCTGCCAAATCAGCCTTTCCAGCCTCATTTTCTGCTTATTGAAAACACATCAAACAATTCTTTATACCTCTAATGGGTAAGAGATGATAGCTAAGGCTTTCAAGTTCTTTTTCCAAAATATTCCATCTATGTTTTAGTGAAAAATCAAGTCCTTGGGGCTTGGAGGAAGGGGGAGGGGACTGGCAGGAGATCTTGGCTGTCTCTTATTTTAATAAAGTCAGCTGAAGTCCCTTAGAAGTTAAGAGGAAAATAAAATGTATAGTGGTGGTGCTCTTCAGCATGTAGTTTGAAGTAAGGAGCAGAAAATAAAGGATTGTCTTTAAAGACTTAAGAGTTTAAAAAAATTTACAGGTAAGAGACAGAAGCATGATTGATATATGTGAAAAAAATATCAGAGAAGGACAACAGTAACAAAAAGACTATGTAATGAAAATAAAAAAGTAATTATTACAAACCCAGACTTGTAACTGGATACCTTAAAATTAATTCAGCACACACATCAAACATGGCCTTTTCTAGCCTTCATCTTGTGAAAACAGTTATAGTCTTCTCTTCTGAAATGTTTTTATACCATACATAACTGTTAATTGCATAATTGGGTTTTCATATATATAAATAGCTATTGTATCATTACTAATAACACTAATTTTTCTTTCATATGAATGTTACATATCATGTAAGCAAAAAATCAGTTTCAGTAAACCTTGCTGTGACTCAATTTATTACTATACCACTGCCAATTATTAAGGAAATTACATAAGTTGCTAAAATAACAATTATTACAATTATTTAATAATTATTAAATACAACAATTACCACATTGCAATAGTACATAATACACATTTTCTGGAATAGTGTGCATAAAACTGTACTTCTAATACAGCACTATTTTCACCTTAAAAGTCTTTTTAATAACACTGGAGATCTGTAAGATACGGAATTTCACAAGCATCAAGTAAGAGTATCAGATATCAGGTTCTCTTTAAATATGTGCAATGTTTTGGGCACTAATAAAACAAAAAATTAAATATTAAGTAAACATAATATAAATAAAATATTCCGCTTACTCAGGCTGGGCTGTTCAGAGAAGAAAAATAAGTCTGCACACCATAAGCATCCTTTTTTTTGGTACTGACTTTAACTTCCAGTATTCTGCCAGATTTTTTTACATGCCACTCTAATTCATCTTAGGAGACAACATATTCATGAATATCTACAATGGATACCGGATTTTTTTATTCTATTAATATACTTAGAAACTGGAGAAAGCAAGAAATGGTGCACTAGCTGGAGAGTTTTTGCTGGATAACTACTTTTTTACAAGTGTCTAGTGGAACATGAGGGTGGCTGTGACTTTTCTGGTGTCTGACTGCACCAGGAATGCTCTGCAGCAGAAAATGCCCTTATTAATGCAAGATCTGCCAGGAGCTATGATCACAGTTCCTTTTCTGATTACCTAAAATCAGGTCTTCAAAAGGATGCCTGTAAGTAGGAAGGAAAGTGGATGTAGAGCAAAAGCCAAAACCAGTAGTGAAAAATGAAAGGAAATTCTGAACTTTACAGTCTTAAGTTTCATGCTACCTTACCAAGAGTCTTGTCTCCCCTCTCCAAAAAAATTCATACCAAATTTAATAAAGGCAGCATTCTATTTTTTCTTCGTGTCATACCAATCTGTGAGACTAATTAAAGAAAATTAAACAGCACCTAATTTAGGAGTGCAGTTGTTTTCAATTTTTTGTTCCAAACACCTTTCTCTTTTCAGCTTATATTTCTTCCTGATGACAGCCTTAAAATACTGTAAATATCTTGTAAAATCCATGTTGAGCTGTAAGATTACCTTTCAGCTCTGCTGCCAGGTGATATGCTAACAACCAGCAAGCACTAAGCTCTCCCGACCTTGAAGGGACAAGCTGCTGCAATGAAGTGAGAGACCATATTTCAACAGAAGCGCAAAAAGAACTCCAAATCTTCATTTCCTCTGTCCTCAGACCAGATCTGAGGTGTCGTCTCCATGAAATTTGGAAATTACATGTCAAAAGGACTTTGCTAAGTCCAACATAAAGACAAATTTCTCTTTTTTAGGAACTGGCAGAAAAAAGACGCAGAGCCTTCGGTGTCCACGTGGGTACTGCATTCAGCATCCCAAAAATCAGCTCACAAGTACTTGTTGCTCTTATGTTCTGACCTCTTCTAAAGAGACTTCCTGGAAGCAGGTCTTTAGAAAAACAGAGGGGAAATCCTAAAAACCAGGGGTTGGAAGTCCAGCTGAGAACAGCAGCAAACAAAGAAATCTGTCATTGTATATTAATGCAGATCAAAATCCTCCAGATTCAGAGTCAGACTAGAGACTGATCCAGCTATCAATCCAGCCTGTGTAGGTAAATGAGATTACTGCTAAATTTGTGAGAAAGCCCACTCCTGGAGGTATTGGGAGAGTTGTGGCCTTGTTAGGTGCTCGCTCTCAGGAGGCAGTTTTAGGAGATTGCTGGGATTATTGCTGGTTGACTGAAAATAAGATTTTTGTCTATGGGGCACAAGTTGTCAGACTTGTTCCTTGATCTGTTCCTTACTCAAAATGTAGTGAGCTCTCACTGTGTTCCTACTGCTGCCATCTCCTTTTTCTTTTGTTCAGACTAATGAGAAACCGTACAGAAAGAAGGGAAAGCCTGCACATCCTTACCTGACACCGCATGTCTCTCTGCCATGTACAGGCAATGCTGGTTTTCCTTCTGGAGTCTGTTATATTTTATTTATTGTTCACTTCAAAATGCCTGCATGTACCTGACCTGAGTATTACGTTTTGTTTTATGGAATTAAGCAAAACATGCTGCCATGAAGAGCTGGATTAGTATCACAGTTCCGCACAAAACCCTGACAAAAAAAGGTCAGGCTCTCCTGCAGCCCCCGAGGCTCCTCCTTGCAGAGCTCCATGGAGCTGCTTCATCACACCACAGTCAGCATGCTCATGGAATGCCAAAATACTTAAGATACTTTGGGCACTGATCCATACAGCATCAACAGCATAAACTGAAGTTTTAAGGAGAAACCCATAGCTGCTGAAGTAACCACACATTTGAATTTCTTCCTTTTTCCATGCCCTCAAGGCAAATTGCATTTATAAAGTTTACAGCAGTCCAAACCCAGAAATAACCACTGTAATAATGTATTCTGACCATACTGCAACACATTCATAGCACTTCGGTGAGGAATATTTATTACATAGTACATAACTGAAGTTTACCAGAAGATATTTCTGGAAAGATATTGCATTTTACTTTAAAAAGTTCACTGGACAGAGCTTAGAGAAACCTAAAACTTAATTTCCAAACAAAACAAACCAAGACCCATGTTTGGCAGGAAACTATCCAAGTTCATTTTATACTATTTCCCTCTCTGCTTCCCTACCTCCATGTCCCAGACTCCTCTCCCTACCCAGCAGTTGTAGTTTCCAGTAATTCTAACAATTAAACTGGCAGAGGCCTGGCATGAAAGCCCACAATTGGACAGTTGAACAGGCAACAATTTCATTCAACAGGTCTTGTTTCAGATTTGTTTTTAAAGAAGAGCTGAGGACAAGATCCAGTTTTTCACATCCTGCTGCCTCTAGTGATTCTGACTCCTGTAATGAATGTGGCCTTAGTCTACAAAAATTTATCCAAGCAATTTGCAATCTCTACGTTAACCAATTTGCCCTATCATCTGAAAGAACCAGCTCACAGATTAGAATGATATTGTGCCTTTATGACAAGAGTTTTGCTGCTAACTTTAAGATTGCCAGATTGCACCTCTTGTTCTCATTTTTCCCCAGGGGAAAACGCAAAGCCATGTAAAATTTCAGACAGCTGGCTCATGTAGACAGCTAAAAGAGAGACAGAGGGAACATAGATGTTATACAGAAAACCAAATTCAGCCTTAGTCATGCAGGAGCAAACACAGCCCTTAAATTTAAAAACAGGTAGGTGACATGTAAAGATTTTCAGTACTCTCTGTTAAGCTGAAAACTTTGAAAACTTTAAAACTCACTCTGGTTACATAAAAATAATGAAAAACAAAGTTCGCCCACAGGATGCAAGCATGACCCATGCACTGAATCACGAGGAGCATTCATTACAGGACAAAACAAAATTACTGTGCCTTTTACTCTGTTTGAATGAGTCTTTACTCCACCAATAACCCTTCCAATGTCCAAAAGAGGGACAGTGATGAAATCAGGACCCCAAATGTATGTAAAGCATTGAATTGCCAGTCTGAATAGCTCACTACATACATTATCTATTCTTTACGATAATTGCCACAGGATTTCTCTGCAAGAACCTTTAGAAAGCTTACCAACTTTGACCAATACATTAGCTACAGTTTCAATTACCCTGTTAATGTGAAACGTTTTTCAGCATGCAGCTTCACAGAAACCAGTTAGCAATACCATTACCTTCACACTTAGTGGGTGAAGAATTGACAAAGATTAACATTCAGGCAAAGCAGTGCTTAGCTGAGGTATGCAGGTATTAATCGCCAGCACATAATTATGCCAAATGGAAAAGAAAGGGAAAAACACCCTCGCAAAAGTAATGAAAACGCTGAATCTTAAAACCAATCCTATAATGGCTAGTAAGGCACAAGATTTAGTATTTGTAAGCAATGCTGGCATACAAATGAAACACAAGGAAAGAAAACTACCCAATAGAGAGTGCAACTAGGAATGTTGGTAAAGTGCACTCCATAAATTCGTGCAAACTAAATAAATCATTAAATACGACTTTGTTTGCCAAAATCAACATTAACAAGTGTCTATGTTAGCAGCAAGGCAAGGAGAAAAAGAACATGGTAACCACTGCAACCCCAGACCCACTGTTCTTCAAAAAGTGAATGTTCCTTTATAATATATCTTATTTGCTCTCCATATTTGAAATAAATGTTTTTTATCAGCTACATTAGTCTCAGAATAAGTCTTTTGAAATGGCTCTAACAGAAGTTTCTGTTGCTATTTTCCTTCCTTTGTTAAGAAACAGCACGAGCTCCAATTGTGAAAATTACTTAAATTCCTGCACTATGGCCCACCCCTGAACAAAGCATTGAGGCTCTTACCTGTTTTGCTAAACTGCAATGAAGTTAAGCACACATTTAAATACTTTGCAGAGTCTGAATACAGCATTTTGCTAAGCCAAACTGCACAAGATTGTGTATGCTGCCAAGCTCACACAAGCTGGCCTAAAAATCTTTGTTCACGTGCCAGGTTTGCCACAGCCTGAGCCTCAGACACTTACTTGGAAAGCTTCATGTACCAAAGACTAGGTCTGCTGGCTGCAGAAGGTCTTTGCTCTGTCCAAAGTAAACAGGAACAGAAGAAGTTTGAAAAGAAGTCAGCAGCCTGCAGCTCTCTCATACTGAATCACACAGGCAGAAGAAGCTCTTCAAGGGAGATGTGATGCCAGAAACCCAGAGCACCAGGCAGCTCAGGAGAGCTTCATTCCATCCACCATTCTCTGCCTGGACATGTCCCCTGTCCTGGCTGCCATCATGTGGTCTCTGGGTCGGACATACCCCTAAAGGCACTGCTTTAATGTGAAGGGATGAACAAGCAAGCAGGAGAGGTCCCTAGGGTTTCTTACTGCACAGAACCCACTGCTAAAATCTGCTGAGACACCCTCTTCTCTAAAGAACATTTTGGACATGTGACACTACCGGAAGAAAACATCTGGCATCTAAAGATGATAGAGTAACATTAAGAAAGATAAGGGAGGACTGAACTCCCTTCGCCACAAAAGCATTCCAGTCTTTGGCCTCCTGGGATGCCTCAGTTTCCAGAGTGACCCACCTTGTGCAGAACACGCTGGCTGGACAATGCTGCATGTCTGCCATCTTCTGTTTTTACTTATCCCTCCACACCCACATCCCTTTTACTCCAATTTCCCAGCTTGCCTGTCTGCAAAAAGGACCAGTTCACCTAGAATTCAATCTACTCTCTGGTACAGTAATTTCACGAATACAAGCCGCACCAATTTGACTAAGATTTTGCTCCTAAACCGGAAATGCGGCTAATAATCAGGAGCGGCTAATACAACCTCAGAAGTGCCTGCCAGAGTGCTGAGCCGAGCAGCTGCAAAGTCGGCATTTTGCGATTGTTACAAATCGCTACTCTGTTGCACTGCGGGTGGAGCCTGGCTCCCTGCAGGCAGCACGGGGGGCGGGGAGAGAGGCAGGAGAGCTCTCTTTCCTCCTCTGCCACAGCCCAGGGGAGAGACGGGGGGGGCCCGGCGCCGCCATTGCCGCCGCCCGGGGAGCGGGGGGGGAACCCGGGCCGCCATTGCTGCGGCTCGGGGAGCCGACGGGAGCCCCGCGCTGCCATTGCTGTGGCTCGGGGAGCCGACGGGGTGCTTTGTCCCCGCCCGCCACCGCCGCGGCAGGAGCAGGGAAACTCCGTCCCTGCCCGCCGCCGGCGCCACGGGCGCGGGAAAGCTCCGTCCCCGCCCGCCGCCGCTGCCGTAGGAGCGGGGGAAGCTCCGTCCCTGCCTGCCACCGCGGGGCAGCGCCGACCCGGGGTGACCGAGCCCAGTGGCAGCGGCGGCCGGCCCCGAGCTGCAGCACCGGGCTGGGCCACCTGGCCCCGTCAGCGGCCCCTAGCGGGCCGAGCCTGCACAGCCTTAGCTCAGCCAGTAAACCCCGCCCTCCCGCGGTTCTGTTACTAATTGCACGCGGGTCCTCGCTGCGAACGACAGAGCGGCTTATATTCGTGTGCAGCTTATCTATGGACAAAAACCGAAATATTTGCCAACACCCAGAGATGCGGCTTATAGTCAGTGCGGCTTGTATTCGTGAATTTACTGTAAATTAACACAACTGAGCTTCACTATCTCAGCAAACCCAAGCCCTCCACACTGTGTCCAGTGAGCTGTGGGGACAGACAGACAGGAAAGAGGGCCACCTACCAAACCATCCAACCCACTCTTCATGGACCTGCAAGGACACAGATTTTTTTCTTGGAGAGCTTCCATCAAGGTCTCCTCAGCTCAGATCACCTAAATCACTGCTTTGCACCCCACTGCAGGACGTACACTGTGTACAGAACTACTGTGCATTCCCAGGAGGCAGAAATCAAACAGAATTGTATTCCTTTGGAAAAAAAAAAAAAGAATTTTTTCCTGTTAGAGAAACAGTTTCAAAATGTCTTCAATGCTCTTCTCCTGTTGGCAGCTCTTTTTTAATTCGACTTTCTAGCTAACTTGGATGCCAACACAAAATATTTGGCAAAGGCTGGACTGCTGGCAGGTGGGCTGCTACTCTGGTAATTTTGAGCCGGACAAAAAAAAAAATTAAATCAATCTACAAAACACAAAAGGCCCAAACAGATTACTCATTGGCTGGTGAGCCACATCCCCTTGAGGCTGTTGATCAGGCTCTATTCCTGGCTGCCAGCCTGCTGGAGTACAGATGGAAGAACTGGCTGTGGAAACACTTCTCTCGCCCACAGCTCAGCAGGAGAAGGGATCCCAAGCGCTGCTGGAGAATATTTCCTTGGTAACTTATCTTCTACTTATCAGTGCCTTTCCACTGCAGAAGCAGTATTTCTTTTCCTTAAGCAAGATCTAAAGGAATTAGCAATTTTCAGTATTTCTTTCCAATCAGTTACTCCTTGCAGAACACTGAGCAAAGTTATGGAAATTATTTTCTTAAAGATTTTGTTTTCAGTGCAACACAACTGAAGACATTAAAAATAAAAAAAATTGCAGCTGTTATTTTGTGGGCTCAGCTTCTTCATTTCCAAATATCACATCATTCTCTTTTGGTAGTTTTGACAAGGTCCTACCCGTGTTTATACCAAATTTTCAGTGTTTATATCTTACACACTACCTGTGTATTTTTGCAATAAACAATATAAACTAAATCAGGTCTACATTACATCACAATCAATCAATGGATTTAAATGTAACTTTACTCCTTAATTCTGTGAGTGAAAACATAGTAGAGCTGTTTCCATCACAAAATTTTATATACAAAAGTACTCGTATTATGTTATGTCATGTGCACCCTGCAGATACCTGGGAATGGAGTAAATCCAATCCCTTGTTATGATATGACCCTGATGTTATGATTTGGAAATCACTATGGTATGTCAACACAGATTAATCAGTATTTTTCCAATTTTAAGAAAGTCTGCAAATTTAAGCAGTAAGTAAATTTGGAATGGTCACAATTAATGCAAATAAAATAATGTTCAAATGAAATATGTGCCAATACCTGAGTACCCCAAGCGCTAGAAGCAAAATCTCTCAGATGTCAAGAATTACATTTGATGATGTTTTTCCACTTGATTTGCATTCATAGAATTACAGAATGTTTTGGCTTGGAAGGGACCTCAAAGATTACCTTGTTACAATCCCCTGTTGTGGGCATAGACACCTTACACTGGACCAAGGGCTCCAAGCCCCATCCAGCCTAGCCTTGAACACTTCCAGGGATGGGGCATCCCTCAGTTCCTCTGGGCAACCTGTTCCAGGGCCTCACTACACTCACAATAAAGGATTTCTTCCCAATATCTCATCCAACCCTGTCCTCTGTTATTTTAAAGCCATTTCCTCTTGTTCTTCACCACATGCTCTTGCCAAAAATCCTTCTCCAGGTCTCTTGGAGCTCCTTTAGATACTGGAAGGTGCTGGTTTCCCTGGAGCCCTCTGTTCGCTAGGTTGAACAAGGTTGTATTGTTCCACTCCTTTCTTAGCACACAGTACACAAACAAGCATTTGTTTTTAATTTTCCAGTTTAGTGAATTCTCCTAACAACCCCCTGCTCTCTCACTTCCATCAACTTGTCTCTCATCTGCTCTCTGACAGTGTCCCATGAATTGAGTGATCAGCACAGAGGGAGTGTTAATGCAGGTCAAAATCCCCTCTCCCAGCCCCTTTTGTTCCAGTTAACTTTCATGCCTAATTTCTGTGCAGAGCCAAGGATGTTACACTCATCAGCTGTTGGTGTATCTCTTGCTTCTTAAATTCTACTCTGCTTTACCCAGACCTGCTCTGAGCTGGCAGTTGGATTAGAGGGCAGCTGGGGGTCCCTCAAAAGCAGTGTGACTCTGCAAGCTGCTCAGCTTATGGTCTGACAGTGGGACATGCCAGGATGCAGCCAGCAAAGCAGCAGGACACACTCCAGAGCCTGGGAGGGACCTGCCAATACTGGGCTGGCAGCAACACCAAGGTAAGGTCAGCTTGCAACTTCATTTTCAATCTCCTACCAGCTATTTAACTCTTGCTGTAATCAAATCAACCCATTTGGTCTTCACTCACAAATCCTGGATGGCAGAGATGTCTAGGAGAGGGGACAGGTGGGGAGAACCTGGATCCCTCTGAAATTGGCATGACTCTTCTTAGTCAGGGACAAAGGGGCAGAACCCATGGTGCTACCACTCCACACATGTGGTGTGTCTCTCCAGAGCCCTGAGCTCTGTAGGAAACACCTCAAAAGCTTCCCAGGAGCTGCTAGGTTCAGACAGGACTGGTGGGACCAAATGCCAAGTGAGAGAAGCAGCATCCCTAGGCAGATACCAGGCTGGTCCCCTCTGGCAAAGAACTGGGGAAGGGATGTTTGGAGGTTCATCTCGGAGAAGCTTATCCCTGCCAAGAGTTACAGAGTAGAAGGACAGGCACTAGCAAAAGGGAAAGCACTTGGATTTCTTGGTAAGCACTGGCATGGCAGAAGAAAACAAGCAAACCTAGCAGATATGTGTTTCAATACCACTGCCTCAGCAATAATCGTCCATGTCTTCAAAGGGCCAGTAGAAGTGGGAGGAAACAGGGGACTCTGATAACCACAAAGGTGAGGGACAACATAAAACTTCCAAGAAAGCAGTTTCTATACTACAGCCAAAACTAAACCCAGGCTGTAATGAATCTTTGGGGAAGGTGCCCAGGAAAAAACAAAAAACACCCACTTTTTCAATAATTTTCATTAAGAAAGGCAACATCAGGACTGGATAAGGGTATTTCTAATATTATTTTTAGCCAAAAAGAAACAATCCTAAGTTGTAGAGGGAAGGGAAAAAATAAAATTCCTTAAAAACATTAAGGGAGTGAGACAAGAGACCAAATGACCAGCATGGGAAGACTTGGAGTTCATGCTGAAGCAGAAGGTCAAGAGACAAAACCATGAATCCCCTGCTCAATACTTTTAAAGGCTCAAACCCACCATAAAAAGAGGGTCCATAACTTGATCCCCTTCTAAGCGTCAGCTTCACACTCGACTCACAAACCAGTTTTCTTACTCCTCGCTATTTTCCTTGAGCACCCACACATCACTCAAGGCATTGCAGCAAATACATGGCAAGCTGTGGAAAGTCTTTTTGGCACACAGTGCAAGTGGTAGGTACTTGGCAGGCACAGCAGACAGTTGCACTGATTGCCTTGGTGCTGCCTCTGTCACTTAGTGAAGTCAGTGACAGGTTTGGCCGAGCTGCTGCATCTTCCCCATGCTGCATTCAGCTCACAAACCAGTCATTCATTCCTAAAATCTGCAAATTCAAAACCAAAGCGCCAGACAAAGTGTATCACCTTGGAGCTACACACAATGTGCTTTTGCTGCTGAGCATGAACATGTCCCACCACAAACCAGCAGTGAATGGTAATTCTTGGTGTGCCACCAATTGAAACGCTGGGGCTGAAAACGAAGTGGTGGAGGAAAAGCAGTTGGAGAAAAGACAGGGATGAAATGGGACTGTTGTCATGAAGCTCTTCTAAAATAACTTGTACACCATAAATAATAAAAAACCAAGCTGGTTTAGCAGCAGTCTGCTGTTACTGCTGATTAAGAAGCTGGAAATCTGTCTGTTAAATCTGCCCTTTTCTGCTCCACATGCCAAAGGTTTTCCCCCTCCATTTTTAAAGCTTTCAAGTTTCCCAGGTTAGCCTTCACCCTTACTGCATCACTGCTCAAATGCAGTACAGGCAGGACAAACAGTTGTAGAATAAGAATCTCAAACCTCACCAAAGTGTTCCATATTCATTTCCATATATCATTTTCTCTCATTTTTATAGGGTCTAAAAGGCCCTAAAAAGCATTACACAATCAAGTGCTGAGATACACCCAGGGCAGCAGAGCTCAAGAACAGGGTCTTTCATCATTTTAACACCCATAATGAGAACAAAACATAGCTGGCCACATGGGCTTGACTCTTGGAAAAGACATGCAAAGGATATTGTAGAAATTAATAGTGGCAAGTTGGGGTAAGCAAAAATGTCCAATTCACAAAGAAAATACAAGATTTATGCTTATACTAATGCACAGCAGCATTCCAAGAGGGCTCAGTATGGACCATAAATCAAACTGAGCTTAAGAAAGTCACAGTGAAGCTAGACAGGATAGGTGCTTTAAAACATAAAATAATTACAGCAAGTGACTAATTGTACTTTTTCCTTCACTAACAGTAATTCTATACACACTCCAACCTTCTTTTCTATTGCCAATGGTAATCATTTTATAATACCCTGTTCACAAAGAAAATACCACTTCAAAGAAAAATTATGTAACTACAGGCCCACCATTTATTCTACAACTAGAAAATACATGTGATACTGCTGCTCCATGTGGGTTCAGGGGAAGTTTGTATGTTTTGCACCTCAAAAGCAGTAAACAAAATGTGACACAGGAAACAGGCAGAATGGTGTGCGTTAATTGAAGGGAATAAAGCACAAGGATTCTCCTGCCTTAGAGATCCGACTGCAAGTGACTCCTGCTGCTGTTTTTGATTTGCATGCATGACATAAGCTGCATGCCAGACCAGGAATCACTCTCCCTTCTCCAACCTGGCATGACCCTTCCCTGATGGCTATCCTGCTGGACAGCACAGGAGGCACTGAGAGAGAGGAAGGCACGCAAACCACAAAAAAATGCAAGAATAAATCGCACGAGAAACACAAACTAGGAATTTCTAGTCCCTATCAGAGATCAAAGTGGCAGTGAATTAAACTGAAAAATAGTTGAAAATGCTTCTGCATTGGTGCTTGTTTGGTTTTTATACAGCAAATAAAACAGTATACCAAAATACCAAGTAATAAATTTGAGTGCATTATAAGCATTCCAGAAGAGATGCAATGTCTTGCATGAGAGTTGAAGTAAAGTAAAAAGGAGCTTGGGGCAGGATAGCCCTTAACTGTGCACCACAGGCTTATTAACTTGCTCTTCTGAAGCAAACCTGGAATTGGATAGACTCCCCCTCTGATCTGTGAGGGTGATTCCTACCCAGCCCCAGGCAGAGTGCCAGCAGCTATGAGCAACCTCTGTGTAGAGCCTTGCTTGCCTTATCTCCAGTACACCCATTATTGCAGCTCTGAATTGCTCTCACATCAGGCCATCGGAAGTGTCAAACGAAGTGGTGGATCTGCAACATCGACAAATGCAGCTTAAGGCTCACGTTGCCAAACTAATCTTCTCTTCTGATCAAAAGATTTGCTTCCTTGTAGTGAAAGACTAACAACTAACCTAAAGTTTCTGGAAAACCTGGCAGCAACATGGATCATTTGGCAGCTTGATCCCCTCTCTCTCTCCCTGAGGATTAAAATTAGACTAAATTGCTACGGGGAGCAAACTAACAAAATTATACACAATGATTTTAAATGTAAAGCAAAATCTGAACTAGGTTATTTCTATGTATTGCACAAGTCTCACTGCCATTCTACAAAAATATGACAAACTTATTAATACATAAAAATCCAGATATATATGTGGATTTATAGCTCCACAGTAACTGGAAAGACTTGGATTGATGTAAATGAAAAATGCAGGAGTTATTTTAATTATGTGGACTTCTTCATCTGGTTTCAACAGATTAAGCCTTATTAAAAAGAAAGTGAAATTCTTTAACCAGCACATAAAAAATCTCTTCTACCTACCAAAAAAAAAAAAAAAAAAAGCAGCCATTAAAATCTTTTTCTAATTCAATCAAAAACTTCAGCTCTGACAATGCTAAGAACAGCACACTTCAGACCCTTTCCAGTTTCCTAAGCTATCACAATCAATTTTTTTAAGACCTGGAACTTATCCTAATTAAGATCTTTGCTTTGATATCCTGAGAATGACCTCAAGGATTCATTCTAATAAACAGAAATGATTCCTGATAGTTTCCAGTTCTCATAAGCTTTGCAGAAAAAAAAAAAAAAATCAGTTAACTCATTCCATGACAAAATAACTTCCCATTGATCATTCCATCCAAAACAGTATCTGTGACACATGGACACAGGCTTGAAAAGGAACATGTGAGCTGCTCCAATGAAATGAAAGTTTCTCAAGGAGAACTCATTTGATGTTTTCTCCTTTCAATGCAATTTTGACAAATAAAATGAATCACCTCCTCAGTTAAGAGAAAAAAACCCCCACATTTGAAATTAAATGATGCCTTGCTGAAGTAGGTGTCCTGATTCCTGTCCTCAAAAGATTACAGTGACACAGTTACCTCCACAAGCTCGAGTCTTGCCACCTTACCCAAGCACTCACCAAAGCTAACAGTCGGATTTTTACTGATTTCATCTGCAGGTAACTTGGAGTAAATTATTACAGTGGAGATGTTACTCAGCTCTGAAGAATTATTTCTAAACGCCTTTTTGTTTAATAAATCTATGTCATCTGCCCACCTTAAATTAACACCTCCCAAAAATGTAAACTTTGCATAAAAAAACCCCCACTGCTTACATGCTATAACACCTACTGAGAAGATGCTCAAACAACAACCAATTTGGCCAGCAAGGTCACAGGGTGCCCCATCTTTCAAGATATTCATACCCCAAAGGAATTTTATGCTTAGCAACTTGCTACCAGTGGCCATGCTTTGAGTAGAGAAAGCAGAAAAAATCTCCAGATCTCCTATCCAAACTCAGGTCCTTCTGTGATTACACGGAAAATATTCATGAATTACAGAGACCACTGCACTGCAGTCTACAAAAGATCACATTAATTTTAGTCTGCATGTGGCTCATTAATAACTAGGTAGAATTCAAAATACAGGCAGATTTCATGGAGAAAAAAATCCATGGTCACAGAAACATCTTCACCCTCCCCACCAAACAATTCTTTATATCAAGAAGTTACTCTATGCAGTTAAAGCTTCAATTTGCTTTTTATGCATGAAGGAAAAAAGTCAACACTGAACAAGGCCTTGTCAAATATCTTTTATATGCCACTGGAAAGGATAAGGTCATATTATTAAATAATAAATCTTATCTGCTTTTGCAGGTTCCCATATATTACTGAGAACTGATATGAAAATGGGAGTGCTTTGAGTCTCTGCTAATGAACCACACTGCTGTGCTGGGTCAGCACCACTCCCTCCTTTAGTGAGGTGATTTTTTTCCCCTTCCCTTTAAAAAATAAAACTCCAACAGCTTTCGTTTTAGAAAAGAAAGACACCACAGCACCAAGGGATCAGGTTTTTATGTAATCCCCAACTCCCAGATTACCACCATGGAGCACACAAATGCGCTAATGTGAAAAATCACCTCCATTTTCTGCCGCCTCACAGAGAAAAGCAATTTTATTCTGAATACTCACTCAACTCTTGGGCATGTTCAAGTGCACAAAGGGACAGCAGTGTATTCATCGATTGAGTAGAAGTGTCAGAGCTGCTTCTAGATGATACCATGAATTTTATGGTTATAATGTATTGGGGAATGAGGGGAATGCAAGGCTTTTACTCACTATTGCTTCTTTCTCATGTCTCTCTCAACAACAAATATAGTCTTTTCTCCAAGTTTGTGTTCAATCACTGAATTCCCTTTTATAATCATCCAATTTCATTAGTGACAGTTACAAAAATATTTTAAACATAACTAACTTAATTGTCCCTCAGAGAAATAGATCTTTCAAATAACCCTGCCAATACCTTTTAAAACATTCAAGCCATTGACCTCAACAATGATCTGTAGAAAATTTGTTACGAAGTAGAGAAATAATTCCATTTTTGCAATGGTTCATAGCATAAGCATCTAATGAACAAAGAAACCCACCATTTCTATGCAAATGTTTGAGGCCATTTATCCACTGGTCAAGGTCGGGATCTTCAAGCTCATTTACCATGGTAATATACATTAAAACACGAACTACAAATTTATCACTGAGATATGGTGCTATATCAGCCCACTCATATTTGTGTCTCACTCCACAGCAATTCATTTATTACAGCTTTACCATCTTCATGTAGGTGAGCCTGACAACAGGAATGGAAGAAACCACCACCCTCTTCGACAATAAAAAGCTCAAACCACCAACCAAGTCAAAAATCAAGTATAGATTTCCCTCCCACACTCCAGCAGATTAAAACTCAGATTGGTTTGAAATCAATTTTGATATTGCAGCAAATCCATTTATCTCTGTTATGCATCCTGTTGTCCTCTCATCATGATTCCTCCAAGATCTAAAGTTAGGAAAGTCTTCTTTAGATCGCCGCAGAGCACACAACAGAGCTCATAGAGCCCTACAAAAAACCACTGCAGAACTGGGTGTCCAGTTGTAAGATCAAAGGGAGAATTGCTGAAAAACACCACATTCCCCAGGGACCATAAAAACATTGGGAGAAGGATCTTTCAGTGACTTCTGAGCACCACTCAAGTCCATTTGTTATGAAGTCAGGGTAGAATTGCTCTTGACTCTGGTGAATTTAACATACTTGGAAATCTTCAGCCAGATCCTCAACTAAAATTATTACTGATATAAATTAATACTGATCTAAGGCAAATTAACTTCTACTAACAGTAGATATTCATGCATGCACATACAATAATGTTCATGCTTGTTTTTTCCTCATTCCAGGTATATTTTGTGTTTTTAAGCTGCTTTCTCTGCACCTATAGTGTCTACAACAGTGACTAAAACAATTATATACAAGTTAACTAACTTTGCTTACAACAAGCACAGTAAAAGTATTTAGGGATGGATCCATGCTAAGCACAAAGTGCAGATGCCATTTATTCTCACAATTACAGCCACAGGTAAATCTAATGGAAAACAAGGACATGAGGCTTTGACATGTTTAAGGTGAAGCTTCCCCTGCACCTTTTATTCCCCCATTTCCATAAACACTTCTCTCACAAACAGATGTACATACACCTAATCTCATTCCAAAGGAAAGGCCACTGTTCATGAAAATACTTGTATCTTTACTTTCACCACCACCACAAACAGTCAAATAGACCTGCACTAAATGTCGTACAGTACATGCAACTCTTCAAGGTAAGTGCTTCATGTCTGTAAGACATTGCTGAGATATTAATGGGAGTTTGACATTTCTAAAGCTCTGGAGGAAAGCCTGCTAAGAAAGCTACTGCCAAAATCAGAGGAAGTATGCTGCCTGTGTCTGGGACTGCCACAGCTGTGGGAAATGATGTGTGTATCTACCAGCCATTCCAAAAGAAGCTTTGTAACACAAATGTACCGGTATTTTTCCATCCCTAGGAGCATTCAGGTTGATTTGAGCAATCTGAGCTACTGGGATGTCCCTGATGACTGCAGGGGGCTGAAACTAGATCATCTTTAAAGTCCCTCCCAACCCAAACCATTCTGTGGTTCTTCTTCCAACCCAGTTTATCCTATGTATCTTATGTAGCATTGATATTCTTATTTCAGCAGTTACCTTTCATTTTACATAAGTAAAACACTTTAAAAAAATCAATCCATCAGACACAATCTCTTTTATGTTATATATAAATTCATACTCATATATCACACATAATGATGTGGGGAAACAGACATCCTTTCAGCATGAAAAAGCTCAAGAGAGACTTTGCTAATTCTGGGATAACACTAAGTTTTATAAGTGAAAAGGAACAGAAGACAAGTTACTGCAACATTGGCAGAGAAATTCTGAAAATGGATAAGGAAGGTCTCCAACCAATTTTACATTTGCAATGTTCTGTTTTAAATAGCATCCATGTCCACCCACAGTATTAACACAGCTGAATTTATGGGTACTACTTAGACAAATTTTAGCTCACTTGTTTTTCAGGTTATTTGGTCAAGATTTGTCTTATTAGATAATGTTTAATAATAAAAGACCTTGTCATAGCAAAAAAAAAAAAAAAAAAAAAAAAAAAACCCACAAAAAAACCCCACAAACCCAAAAGTGCCTTGCCTTCGTAGCTAACAGAGATTGGTGATTTAAGTAATGATATACAATTATGCATGTGATTCATGGTGTTAACTTCAGAACCAAGATATACAGTAAGCGAAGACAAAGAAAAAAATGTTTGGCCTTAGAAACAGGTGCAGGAACATCAGCAAAGTTGTCTCTGCAAATGCAGTAACATGAAATGAAACAGCCAGCCCAAGACCAAGTGAGAGAGAAAAGTAAAGTTACGTATCATTTGTGAAAGGCTGACTGCAGGCTTGCAAGGGTTAATCAGTTCTCAACTATTATAAGCTTAACTTCTTAGGGCATCAAATAAGAGAATTTTAAAAAAATGTATCATCATTAATTCCATCTCTGAGTTCTAATAAGTAATTTCACAAATGAAGTGGATCAAAGAAACCCACTGAAATTGAGGCTATGGGGTGACAAACACACTGGCAGAGAAAAGTAGGTGAATACACAGCACATCAACTACACCTTCATTCTTAAAGAAGAACTTAAGAACTCCCTCCAACCCCAGAGTTTTCCATGGGCTGTGCCACAGTGAGGCACAGGCAGTAACCTGCAGCTGAACCAGGTTACCTGATGGCATTGCCAGGTCTCAGCTCTTAAACCTTCCACAGCAAAGAATGATGATGTTTTGCTTCAAATCTGAGGCTCTGAAAGTGGCCAATTCCTCCAGAAAGTTTGTGAATCACCACCTTGGGTGTCTATTGCACAAGTTACATCAAAAGTAAAAAGGGTATTCAAGTACTTGCTTCAGCTTGTTCTCAACTTCAGCATTCTGAATTTGAACTGTAACACCTCAGCCTAACAAAATCTTGGCTCCAAAACAAAGGTTTTAATGCCTCAAATGAAGGTCATAACTATTTGCTTGACTCTAATCTAGATTCAATATTTTCTCCATGTGATTTGAAAAGATCAGAACAAAGGTTCTAGCGTGTGTCATAAAAAAGCACCAGATACCTCTAAGACATCTGCCCTTTACCCAAGCCTATCTAATCTTCACTGTGTACAATAATAACTTTGGGAATTAATATTCTGTGATAACCAAAACAGAATCCTACCTTAATTTTTTGACAATAATCTGAAAACATTTGCAAGAAACCAAGAGTAAATGAAAGAGTAAATGAAAATTGGATTCACTCTTTCCCTGAAGAAAAGGGTTTTTTAAATATCATCAAAACTGCTTACTGCAGTCAAGATAAAACACCAGCTCCTCCCAAATTATTAAAACAATCAAACATCACATAATTTTTAGTAATTAGAGTAATTAACATTCCTTAGAGGCTGATTTGATTCATTATATGGAACACACTCTTACAAACCTTGTTTTTTCAGCCCAAAGGAAAACTCTGAACAAGAGTTCAGAGATAGTGAATACTGCTTTACAGCATCGTGAATCTAACTTCCAGTGGGAGTGCAAAACAGTGCCATTACTATGCAATAGTCTTCAATTAAAACCAGATTAAAGAGCAACTCAACAAAAAACCTTATATATACTTGATTGACACTGCATTGAACTCAGCAGACTAAAGAAAGATAAGCTGTTGTGGAGCAGGCAATGATATTATACCAGACTTTGCGAAAGAAATAACATTTTCCAGCCACAAACATGACTTTGAGGGCAGAAGATAGCAGATCAATAAGGTGGTTTACTGAAACAGACTGATTTCAGAGGTGACCTTATTTGACATCTCTTTCCAACTCACATGTGTTTCTTCCTCCTCTGTCACACACAAAATGAAGCTTTCTGCTCTGACTGACTAGACACTTCAGATACACAAATCAAATAACACAAGGGAAGGGTTCTCTAAAGCCTGGGGAGAACCCATAGATATTTCTCACCTAGTCCCTTTGTAAACATTCCTTCAGTACAACAGAAGAGCACATATGGTATCAGGTAATGAAAACAGTTAAATTCCTTTTTCCTCATATCTCAAGAGTACTTCTCTACTTTGAGGAGTTGGTGTCTCTCAGTCTGTCCTGTTGAAGCTGCTCCAGTTTATACAGTCAGCTTGGAAACAACTGGACCCACTGTTACAGGGAACCTGCTTCTGTAAAATAGTGAAAAAAACTCCCAGTTATCTCTCCATATCAACTATCCAGGGAAAGAATATTTAACTATCCAAAATAAGTAAAACAGGGACATCAGGAGGAGCTAAGACTGACAAAATCACCTGAGGTTTAGGGGAAAGCTGTGGCACCAGGAAAGCATCCATTTCCCAAGGCTCAGGAGATTATCCTGTTTTATGGGGTTCTTGCTGGCCTAAAGCAGGTTACCACATCAAGCTTTGTTTGGGGAAAAAACATTTCTTTGGTCACAAGAAGACTTTTGTTCAACTGCAGACCTATTAATTATTTGCAAAACTGATCCCTCAAGCAGTTAAATTATAAATAACATTTCGTTATCCAAATGTTTTAACAAAACTTCAAAATTAGAGGAAAAAGAGGCAATATCCCAAACTTAGAGATGGAAATTTTTGGCGAGGTTTAGCAAATTGTTACTGCATTTGTTAGGAGTTTGTCAGAGATCAGCTGCTCAGTTGTCTGTACATTGCCCCTGCTCCTTTATTTGAGAATAAAAAGTGAAGAAGTACAAGTCTTTCCAACATGATCTTCCAAATCATTGAGGATGGCTTTTGCCTGTTTTTCAGTAGCTCAGTACTGCAGCTGCCTCTCTGAAGCAAGGCACCAGTGCTAGGACTGAGGATGGAGTGACATCAAGCCTGATGCAGTTAGGCAAATCTTATCTCTGGACTGAATCTAGAGCAAGGGACAAAGACAGGTGTGACTGCCTGGTTGTGCTGCAGTAATAAAAATTATATTTAACATCTCTCAGGCATTGAGCCGTCAAAGGTTGTTGAAAAGAGCAATAAGATTAAGAAAAAGCTGAAGTATGACAGAGAAGATGCTAAAGAGTAGAGGCTGGAAGACTGCCTGAAATGCTGACCCCAAGACATTGGCAAATGACACTGAGATAGATTTACTGAAGTATCAACAAGGTAAGGCTGCTCTGAAGATCTGCAACGCATTTTTGTTACTGGCAGACCATAATATTCATATGTTGAGGCTCTGGCAAGGTGCTCTTGTAAAGACAAACCCACAAATACAAACAACAGGCAGGTTAACTAAATGAGCTCTCATTCATTTCCAACTGGCATTACAGCAACATCTGCATGGAGGGGCTGATTCAGTCCTGGAACCACATGGACAGATTATAGTGTTGCATTTCATAAATGTACTGGTGCCATAATCCATCACCTAACAGAGCTGGAGCCTGCACCTCCCACCCTTGGAACCCAAACAATCCCCCTCCACTCAAAAAAAAAAAAAAAAAAAAAAACAAAACCAAAACCAAAAAACAAAAACAAAACCAACCAACCAAAACAGAGTCTTTTGTTTTTCTAGTGATTAAAGGGATGTAGGGTGTAAAATCTACCTGCAGCAATGGAATTCTAATTTTAGATATGGAGGATCCCTTCATACTGCCCAAGTCAGTCACTACAGGATACATAACACATACTAGTGACAGCAAAAACCCATTAGCTACAAAAATGAGTGCAACATACAGAAAAATTGAACAAATAGAATCTGTATGACCCACAGAACCACTGTACAAAGAGATACTGGCAGTTTCATACCAGGTTGCAACTGGTAGAAAGGGGAAAAGAGAAAACCCATTAAAATTTTGAGTTTAAAACTTAACCTTATATCACCTACTTCCCTTGATAATTTTTAACCATTTAAGAGTTCATTTTGTTTCATATTTGAGTCCCTGATTCAGCAAGATATTTAGGTTAATACAATGTCTTCACTAATCTATGCTCTTGCTAAACTGAACTTTATGAATTAATATTGCACATATTATCTCAGATTTTTACTGTAGATGGACCATGCAGAGCAGTAGCTTTAAGATTACCTAAAAATCACAGCATTTCTGTTTAAGACAATTTCAGTTGCAATACAGTCTGAAATTTCCACCTCTCAGGCTACGTCCTAAACTGAATTTTTTAGGCACTTTGAAGAAATTGATTCAACCACCTTCGCACAAATAGTCAAAACACATTTTTCCTAAAAAAATACAATTAAAAAAATCTTTGTGTTCAATATTGAAACAGCTGGGAGTCAAAAAAAGACACCTCTCTGCAAAGTACCCTTCAGTGATAAGTAATTAAGTTTTCCAGTGAACAGTATTTTGAGTCAGTATTTTAAAACTATTCATGGAGGATGTACTAAACTTTTAAGAACAAAAGTGACAAATTAAATAATGTGATTTTTCCCAGGGAAACAAAGGCATACTGCACAGCTATGACATGACAACCTAAGTTAGTTCATGGTACCTTGTACCTCCAAGCCTCATTTTCTTACTCCTAATACACAGGGAAGAAGTCACTGACTGGAAATCATGCAGTGCCTGATTTAAGACAGGAAAAAACATCTCACCAGGAACATGGAGAGATTAAAAAAATTAAAATTTGTGTTTTACCTAGATCCCACCACCCATGTGTTTTGATAGTTTCACATTCAATTTAGAAATCTGGTTGTGAGGTAGGATTTTTGGTTGTTCCTCTGTTTGCTCAGATTTCCTTCTGGAAGGATTCTTTTTTTTTTTTAACCCTTAGAGAGAAGGAACTTCCACAGTGCAGACATACATGTTTTCCAGATTGGTAGGGAGTAATATTTAATTTTATACCGCTAATCACTTAATTTTGCATACTATATTTGTATTTATACACATCAGATAGGAAGCTGCTTTCTCTCTTCCTTCCTTCCATCCAAAAGACAGAGAAAAGAACATTATCTGCCCACTAGGAATTTATCCAAAGCATGTCCAGATGCATTGAATTTGCTGGAAAGCAGGCACACAACTGGAATATGGTTTTGTTCATGTCCCAACATGTCACTGTGGAACAGTTAGATCACTGTGAATCTAAGGGGTTAGTTATGAATTAAGGGATATAATATGTTGGAGGGACCTTCCCCAAGAGTCTAAGTCATTCCTCACTTCCCAAAGGACTGCAAATTTTTAGACAATTTAGCTCAAGCAAGACTTTGAGCAAAGGTTTGGTGCACAAGTGACATAAGTACCTCACTCTCAGGTTCCTGGTATTCCTGCCCCATTTATTTCTGAGCAAAAGACACACTCTAGATCATGCAGTATCTATAAAAGGTTTTTCCGAGGTCTCATTGCTTTTCTCCTGTGGACTATCTAGGTCATTTGCCACCATGAAAATCTGAATTAAAACTGGGAGATAAAAAAGGTTATTCTCCCACCTTACAGCACTTCAGCATCGCCAACCTCCATGGTAAACTCAACAGGAAATAGCTGTTCAAAGCAGACAAGAGAAACTGAAGCAGGCTTAAAAATGGTTGGAAAGAAAGGAAAAAAGATGTAATACATATGGAACCTTTGGTGGTTTGGTCCACTCCCAGGGAGCCCCTCCTCTGCAACTGCTCTAAATTGCCTGGGCTTCTTCAGAAGTCCTTCTGTGTCTCAGCAAGCAGCCATCCTGTCCTACTGGGTCTCCTCAGCTCTGCAGTGCTGCTGTAACTAATGGAGCAAATGACTTCTCCCTTCCAGCCTGAACCATCAATAACATCATGCCAATGCAACTCCTCTGTTTATCATACTGCTAAGTGGCCACAAATCATCATTTAAAGGGTCATTCATCCCAACTACCTGTTTGTACTGAACACCTCACAACTTCAAAGAAACAATCCTTCAAACCCATGCATTGACATTTCACACTGTTGTTTTACATTTGTTAATGGTTCTGAATAGAAAAATCCCTAAAATATGTTTGTTCATGGAATATGCTTTGCAGAATTTAAAATAACTTGATTTGCCTCACTCACAAAGTATTTAGAATACTGAAACAACTCTGACACAAATATTCTCCCTGTTGCCATGAAAAAGGCTGTCTGATAATTTAACTGTAGTACTATAAACTCTGAAACAACATGATATTTTCTGACTAACAGCACATTATAATGTCTACATGCAAAAGACGAAAATATGTGAAATATCTACATGGTTACTCTTGTTGTATCTTTTCCTGAGCCCAAAACAGGACCACTCAGGGTTTGGAGTTTGTTTCTTTGTAGTACTGTATTTCTATTTTAATTTCCCTAGTAAAGAACTGTTACAGTAATTTCACGAATACAAGCAGCACCAATTTGACCAAAATTTTGGTGGAAACCCGGAAGTGCGGCTAATATTCGAGGGCGGCTAATACATGAACAAAATTCTAAAATCTGCCAACACGGAAGTGAGAGCCCACGGCAGCCCCAAGCCAAGCTGGAGCCCGGTCGGCCCCGGCTGAGGTGGGAAAACCTGGCAGAGGCGGGGCCAGCAGTGTGGGGGCGGGCGGCAGAGCCTGGGCCAGCAGGGCGGGGGAGCCCGGGAGAACTGGGGCTAGCAGTGCAGGGGAGCATGGTAGAAGCAGGAAGGCCGGCGGGTGGGGCTGCCTGGCAGCGGGGGAAGCCCAGCAGAATCGGGGCCAGCAGCGTGGGGGAGCCCGGCGGTGCGGGGGCCTGCAGTGCCGGCCAGGGCGAGGAAACGCGGCGGCAGTGCAGATGGGAGGGGGCGGCCGGCGAGCCTGGCGGCGGCAGTGGCAGCAGCGGCTGGCCCGCCAGCAGGGCGAGCAAACGGGGCAGCGAGGCAGTGCTGACGGGAGAGGGGGGCCAGTGAGCCCGGCGGCGGCTGCAGCACCACCCGGCCGGCCCCGTCGGCAACCATGAGCGGGCCAAGCCTTCCTGGCCCCGCCCCGAGCCAGTAAACCCCGCTATGCCGCGATCCTGTTACTAATTGGCCAATTTGTGAAAGCTGCGCACGGATTCTCGCTACGAACGAACGTGCGGCTAATATTCGGGGTGCGGCTTATCTATTGACAAAGACAGCAACATTGTCGAGGCACCGGAAGTGCAGCTTATACTCCGTGCGGCTTGTATTCGTGAAACTACTGTATTCCTAATTCCCATATCTTTGCCTGAAAGCCCCTTGATTTCAAAATTATAGTAATTTGGAGGGAAGGGGTTTACATTCTCCATTTCAAAGAGAAGTTCCTGCCTTTCTCAGCAGACACCTGTCCTCCAAACTAAAACAGCAACTTTTCGTTCTTTGTCCACATATAAGCCACACCTGATTATAAGCCACACTTCCAGGTTCAGACCAAAATTTTAGTCAAAATGGTAGGGCTTATAATCATGAAATTACTGTACATTTAAATATAGAACTAAAGAGAAAATTGATGAGTGCTATGATTTTTAAAAGACAAGGGAGCTCAACAACATAGGCAACCACTATATAAACCAAGTGGGATGGTATTATTGAAGTTTGCTTTGGCAGTTCTGTGCTCACTTAAGTCAGAGTTTCACCTCTTCCTCATTGGGAAGCTTCCATTCTAGAAATACAGCAAACTGTGACAAAGGCTTTTGCTGTATTTCAAATTTCTCTAAATCTTACAAAAAAGTCTAGTTTGATAAAAGAGCTTCCTTTGCTTCTAGTCCTCCCTTGCAGATTTTCATGTGAGTGCACTGACCTCAAGACATAGGAGAGTTTTAGCTTTTTCAAACAATTCTTTGGACACAGCAGAATAGAGAAGCAAGAACATTTAGCCTTAAGGAAGAGGAAGAAAGTAGAGGAACAAACCTTCTATGAATGTTAGACCATATTAAGCACTCCATTAAAGTTTATAGACTGACATTAATAAAATCAAGTTAACCAGAGTTAGAGACAACAAATATTTCCTAAGAGTTGCTATGCATTTTGATATTGCAAGACTGTTAAATGGAATCACTGCCAGCAGGAAAGCTCTGGAAACAGTCAGGCATGCAGTAGGCAGATGTCAGCATGGATGATCTGAGGTTATGAGCACACCAAGTGCCACCAGAAGCGTTCTGTAGAATTAGAGAGAGTTCAAAGACTGACCTGCCCAGAAAACCCCTCATGAAGAGAGACTGAAAACACACTGGGATCATTTCCTCTGGGCTGTATCTACATCACACAGGGTTATGTGCAATGAGGCAGAGCAAATCCAGCTGTGCCGATGCCCACATGGCACTGCTGCTCTGCTTTTGGTGTCCCAGCTGGCTCATTTTACACTGATTTAAACCTGCAGTGCACTCATATGTTGGAAAGGAAGATGCATAACAAGGAAGAAGATTGAAATACAGAGTGGGTGACTAATATGGAGAAAAACCAAGTATGAGTTTACTTTCCTTTTTTCATACTGTCACCAACACCCTTACCAATAGCATAAGATTGAACTGTGGAACTCAAAAATAAATTTACATAACTTAGCCTTCTTGCCAAAGGTTTCAGTACAGCTTGAATTTTCTTAATATTGAATGAGAGAATAATTTCAAAGTTTAGATGAGAGTTCTGAGAATGAATCAGGGGAAGGGTAGGGTCTCTTATGGAGGCTAAAGAATTGAACATATTTAATTATGCAATTGCAATATCTGCCTGAACACAGCAAGGAATAATAAACCTGATGGCATTTCTGAACAGAAACAGGACTGAGTGCTGACTATTCCTCTTTCATATTTGAACAAGCACATCCATATGGAGTTTCTCATTATTAGTAAAGATTTTTTTTTCTGTAATATTTACTCATTAAATTGCACCCTGGAGCATTTTTCTTATGTCTTTCTTACTCTGCTTGACAATCACTTTCATTCTCTATATTTTTTCACTAAGACACCTCATTGGACTTGAGTCAATCGCCTTTTTTTTCCTTCCAAAAACTGAATTAGAACGCAAAATAGCCGATTAAAAAAAAAAAAAAAAAAGGCTTGCATAGAACTATTCCCTCCCAAATCTTTCAAAACAGAATCCCAAATCTATCCATCACTGGAATCACCACACAGTTAGAATTCCCAAATCTTTCAGCTGGATCCAAATATCAACTGTGAACACCCAACTCCAGTGAAATGGGAACCTGTAAACCAAAACAGCAAGGCACTTCTGGTTACCCTACTTCCAGTGGGCAAAGCAGCAGTAAAGTGTGATTAATAAGGTGGTTAAATGCCTCCATTTTTCTGTGGTTCTTCAAAAATCATTCAGAAATAAAGAAAATAATTTCCCTGTGATATCAGATTTTGAGATTTTAACAGATCTTAAAAAATATTTGAATATTTCTGCCAACTGCTTTGTCACAATCTGTTTCTTCTATCACTTTCCTACAGTAAGCATGGATTTATATGCATTTTAGAAAGCTGCCCAAACACTGGTTTTGCAAGACTTCTAAGATTCAGATTTAAAACAGTGTGGCCTTGACTATAAGCATTACACCAACCTCCCCAGTTGTCTCCCATCATTCAGGGACAAATTAAAAGTGGTAAGATTATGAAAATTGCATTTAATTATCAAGTAGTGGAACTGCTGCTGATTGAAAAACTCTTTATTAAAAGTTCCCAATAACATGAATTAAGCCAGATAAATTATTGAAACTATTATTAAAACTATTATTTAAAGACTGACATTTTAATTGTGTTCAACAGCAAAAGATGAATCATCAAAAAATATTAAGTGCAATAATTATTGAAAAAATAAGGTGTCCCATGGTAGTCTCTTACCTGACAAAAGCATTCATTAAGTTTTCTTCTTTTAAATAAATCCCCTGTTAAGCATTTCTCTGAATTTATTTATCAACTCATGAAAATAATCTCACACAACATCTTCTGAGAGTTTTGAAGCATCACTTAGCCAGGGAAGAATGAGGGCAGGCCTTTGTTTTTTATTTAAACTAGTTGTTTAAACAGCAAGATATCACCAGTTACACACAGTCTCATGATTTAGTCACATGCTTTCTTACTGGTGTATATTTTATATCCTATCACCATTAATGAGCTTTTCCAACTCCCCCTGTGCAACACATTCTTTTAGGAGAAAGTTTATTTGGAAGGTATTTAATAAAAGAATTACAGTAATTTCACGTGTATAAGGTGTACCTTTTTGACTAACATTTTGGCCCAAACCCGGAAGTGCGCCTTATACCCCGGAGCACCTTAGATATGGACAAAGTTGGGAAATTTGCCAACCCTTCTTCCCAGGCACATGTTGATTTAAAAAAAAAAAAAAAAAAAAAAAAAGAGACCTATCTGGGCAGAAGATATGCACATTTGTACCATATAATGCAGCATATTTAAAATTAACTCAAAAACCAAAACAAACCAAACAAAAAAAATCACAACAATAAGCAGCCCAAACCAACTCTTCCCCCATAAAATGCACCCAGTCCAAATTAATAATGCTGCCCAAGATGGGTAGTTCCATTTTTTTTTTCCCCCCAAGAGTACACTACCACAAACGTGTGGCATTTCATCTGAGGAAACAAATAATCTTTTGACAATAACATTTTTAAGGCACAAATGAAAAACAAGGAAGTAAAAGTTAACCAAAACTCCCTTATTATTTCACACCAGCACTCATTTATTGACCTGCACTTCCCACTTGGGGCCAAGCATCCCAATGTCTCTCATCAGTAACTATCTAAAAAAGCTGGCAGCGTGTTAGTTCAGTTTCCTACTACCAAAATTTACAGCCTGGCTACTGTAAACAGCTCACAAAATATGCCTTAGCCAGCACCATTGAAAAAGGATGTGCTGAGGAACTGCTTTGGCAATCCAATGAGAAAAAGCATGTGTTATACATACAATTCTTGCTAATTAAATTGTAACTATATTGGCAATATTGTTGCATTATATCAATAGAAAAATTGTACTCAATTGTTACAAAGCAAAAAGGAAAAAAAGGGACAAAGCAGAATCTTTCAAGATGTTCAGTGGGAGGGAGGATAGTAAGGATGTAGGTCTGATAACAGGGCCTAGAAATAAAATTTTCAACCTTGAATTGGGCCAAATGGAGATGTTCCAGGCATTGGACACTGGAATAAGGCTTGTAGTGGGAACATAGCCTTAATTATACAACCTTAAGTGCTTGCACTAACTGCAAGGTTACACAGCAGACCCTGAGGAAGACCCAGAGTCTTCATCAGAAATGAGACCCCCTCCCAAAAGGATGAGAGACCCCCAACTACTGGTGAAGCATGTGCAACACAACATAGTTATGTAGATTTTAGGAATAGAAACTAGGAGGAGATTTCCAGAAGATTCTATATTAATATGTATTATCATACAGTATAGAAGTGAGATTTTTTAGTTTAATTGATTGGGTATGGAGGGAAGGGCCCTATCCATACCCTTGATTGGTTTTGCTCATGCTTTATTCAAACCTCAAACCTCAATTATACTAGATTACTCACTGCCAAATTTTGTGCATACTAAAATACATGTAACTACTATACTTTGATTGTATTCATTTTTATACAATTGTTGCTAAGTTTAACATTGGTGCCAAATTTAAGTTTGTTTGATAAATTAGACAAATCTAAGAATCCATTCATAACACATGGACAACAATAACAGCACAAGCAATGATATGAGCAGAAAAGGTAGTCTGGTCATTCAGAACCAGCAGCAGTACAACCAGGAGTATAATTTTCAGAAGTGGTAAAATTATAAAACCTGTATAAAATTAAAATTATAAAACCTGTCAGATTTGGACCTGGTAAAAGGGGTGTCTTGTGTCAGAAGCCTCACCCATACCAAAAACACCCCTGACACCCTGCAGGTGCATTTTTTCTGATTGAAAACATGTTTTCTATAGAAGTGAAATGAGACTAAGACAGGTGCCCATTCAGATGGGCATGTCAAATGACAAGGACTTGGAAGAGCCAGTGAGCCATCCCTAATGCCATCAGAAAGCTCCAATGGTCCGTTTCAAAAATTTAAGCCAAGAAATGAAGGCAAGGAAAGGAAATGCAACAAAAAGCATTTCTAACACTGACACATACTGTTCAGCCCTTACAGAAATATTGTAAAGAGCTATAAGACTTGAAATTAATTGGGGCAGTCACAGCACCCTCACCTTACCCCTAAGGGTCCACATAGGCTGCCATGGAGGGAGCATCCATCACCAAACCCTGCCCTGTGGTGGGGACTTGTGCCTGGTAGAAGCTGTTTGAGGCAGCTCACAAACAAATCCCACCGCAAACAGCTGAGGAAGGATGCCACAATAATTGACTGCTTAGGTGATGAAATAGCAAATGAAATGCTATGTTGACAAATGCAAATTAACATGCACTGAAAAAACATTCCTGACTTTACTTACACAATGATAGGCTGTAATTTAGCTATTAGAACTGAGAAACAAGAGCCTGGTGTTATGTGTAATTGTGGGAAAAAAAAATCAGCTCAGTGCTTAGCAGAGATTAAGAAAAGCAAACAAAGAGAAGTTGATGCATGCTCTCCTTTGCTTATTCTTTTCTCCAAGTATTTGTTCTTTGCCACTCCTTGAGAGCAGACAAGAGTTAGTGAGATCCATGATGTGACTCAAATCTTTCTAGCTCTCCTGCTACAAGAACAGCACACTTTGATAAAGGAACTGTGAATTAAAACATTATTAAGTTTACAAGAACTTCAAATTAATAGTAACAGCAATGGGTAAGCTATAAATGCTTTCCTGAATGTTACATATTTTATTCACAGGATGAGCCAGATGGCTCAACAAATACATAAAAATTTGGAAAGGTTTATTATTGTATATTACCAGTGCAGACCTAAGAGAAGCAAATTAGGTTTCAAGGTGCCTCAATACCATCTATAACACTGTGCCTATTAATGGTGAGTAAAATAGAGAATATATAGTGAGGACAGCTACAGAGCTCTTTAGAAGAACTTTTAGCGCAATATGGACTGAAATCAAACCCCACTGAGATCAACACTGTGGGGAAATTCTTTTACCTGCATAAAAAAAAATCTCCAAAAATCCAAAATTGTTATGGAGGACAAGCAACTAAAACTGCACTAAGATTGCAGTAAAAGACGCAGCAGCTGGGGACAAGGTTCGGTGGTGGACTTGGCAGTGCCAGGTTAATGGTTGGACTCAATCTTAGAGCAATTTTCTAATCCAAATGATTTTATGATACTAAAATAACTCACTCCTCAGTGTGCAAGTGACAACAGTGTGTCATCACCAGGTTAATGGTTTCAATCCTGACATGAGCTATTCAAGACAATTGCAATGGGAATGTGCAAGCTTCTTTAAAAATGCTGCTGCTACCAACTCTTAAGAGAAGACAGTTACACAACAATCATAGTGTAAAACCCTTGAGCCACTTCCGCAAATTCTAGACCTCAGACACACCGAGAGGCTGAAAGAGAAATAAAATAATGAATTAAATAAAAAAACATCCAAGAAAAATACACATAAACAATGTAGAACTGCATTTAAATTTCTTGGTGTTGAAGAAAAGAGCATTAAGTCCAAGTTCTCTGAAAATGTTTTTGATGGTCACCTTTTCCTAGAAATAATGTGGCAAGTTAATTCTAAAAAGGAACAGTATCTTCACAAGAAAATTTGATCAAAGCTTTCCTTTTATAAAACACCTACACAGAATAGGTAATATTATTTTGGCTTTTTAAAGAAATATGAGAACAATTCTTTAACTTCACTGTAGTAATTATTGAACTTTAGTTACATTTACCAGACCCAAATATCAAAGAAGTCCTCTTAGGAACCTTCCCAAGGGATCTGACAAAAATAATCCTAGGAACAAAGGTTTTGATGGATTTCTTAAAAAAAAAAAAAAAAAAAGGCAAAAAAAAAAGGCATTTTAAAGATAATAGGAGAAACAGATTGCAATCGTGTTGCTACAGGTACTATATTATTTGCTTGCTCAAGAAATTATTTTCTTGTTTCCAATTCTATTGAACACAAATTTCAAATTACAAATCTGAGATTCAACTTTGTAACGCAACATGAAAAAAATACTGCAGCTTCACATGAATATTTTGACTGGCTGTAATTGTTTTCCTTCACTGCATCAAAACTTGTTGAGAATTACAACTAAAGCCTATTAGTTGCTACAACTGTCAAGACTGAATGAAATAATGGAAGACAAGTCTAGTCCTGCAATATTGTCCAGGGGAAAAACAAATCAAGGAAATCCTCTCACATTCTTTAACAGCAGAGTTGCTCTGAAAAGCTATTAGTTTAGATAATCTTCCATGAAACCACAGGACTGCAATTTTTGTAGCATATGTAGAATCAAGCAAACTTGCTAGGCAGAAGTTAGTCATCCAGAGAGTGTGACTAAGCTTGATTAGCTTTTTGCTGAAGTAATTTCAAAATGTCCACAGTTTTTGGTAAGCAATGCTGCCAATGGATTACTAAAACTGATCTCTAGCTTTGCTGCTATTTATCAGCTCAGGAATGCCATTACAGCCTCCACTAAACATGGATTGGTCTAAACACTCAAGTAATTTTCAAAGAAAAATTATACAAATCTATATGTTAGAATGATTTTTAAAACTTAAACTTTTTAATTTAAAATAAATTCCAAATTCTTCCTTAAAAAAATAATTCATAACCAGCTGTCCAGGGACAGGTATATTTAGATATTTTGATGTTGGGGCAGTAACAGTCATTGAGTAATGTCTTCATTCAAATTTCATACACCACAAATGATGGCGTATGAAAACCCAACGGAACTCAATAACCTTCCAGGTTTTTCAATTCTAAATTATTACATGATTGTGTGATGCCAGAATTCGCTTGCATGGGTGTTGATGCTCCAATGCCCATCTGGGATGGTCCATTTGGAATGGGAAGACCCTCCCTTTGCAGCCTTCCCCAGCTTCATTTCCTTGCCCAGAGACATCTGCAAAGCTAATTGCCCATCCACCAGGCAGAACTAAGCCAGCCAGCCAAGGCTGCAGCCATCAAAAAGGGAATTTTCTAGCAGGGTTTCCAGCTTTGCTTCAGACAAAAGAATCAGAGCTGGGGTAACATAATATGCTGGCAGCCTGAACAGACACCCAGTCTCCCGGATTTGGATTTACAACTAGACTTGACTGGAACCATCCCTTGCTGAGTGCAGAAAACAGAGCTCCTGAAATAGCTGATCTGGCAAGCTCTTCTCATTCAGGCTCATCTGGCACAAATAGCATCTGCAAAATCACTGGGAGTTAATAACACATTCATCGACACTGAAAATGACTGAAAATTCCCTTTTCACTTATTATCCTACCTCTGCAACACATTTTAAAAAGAACTGTAATTACCATTGTGCACTGCTGGTAGGAAAGAGAAGATCAAAGCTGCTCTAAAGCAGCCTCAATGTCCCATCTCTTTTTTTGCTCTTTGCTAAACAACAAACGTGTGCCTTGAAGTGATTGCTCCACAGCGAGGAGCAGCTCCTGGGAATGAATTGCAATGACCTTGTGATGTTTATTGGGGAACTTATCAGAGCTACCACTTAGGTAAGTGCAAGAGATATTTGATGTAAGCAAACTCAAAGAGTTCTATCTAGAACAAATAGCACTGTACCTTCTAAAACGCCTATGGCAGCCTGGAAAATGCAATCCCTACTTCCAAATTTTATTATGTTCAGAGTGATGTTTGTTTGATAGGGTTCACATCTGATCAGAGAACAGGCAAAATCTTTCCTAAGAGAAATGTTAATGTTAAGCTTACTTCAAATTTTCTTATAAAATAAAACAAATGCAATAGAAATACCCAAATTGTCCCCCCTCCAGGTTTTTTGCCATGAAGACTTCAAATAAACTTTAAAGAAAGTGGATAACACATGAAAATGAAAACACACCAACAAAAGGTTCTGCCACTGGAAGGATTTAAGAAATGCTCTGTGCGTCACCTATTTGCGAAAAAATAAAGCTGTTGTGGGTAAATGGCTATAAATAAAAAAAAGTAATGGGACATGAAGCCCTCTAAACAAAATCAGAAACATTGACAGACTGAATTAGTAACTGTAGCTAAATGTGGTTTTGATTCACTGGTAATTTATGGGTCTTATCTTTATGAATATAATAACAAAAAGGAGCCAGAGAAAGAAAAGATGACAAATGCTAAATATATACTACTATAAAATAATGGTAAATTTTCAGTATACCAAAAATACTTTTAAAGTCTTGGAGTATTTAAAAATAATACCACCACCAATTTCTCCTTTTCTTGAAACCACATTTAACCTTCAGAGTGAATTAGGGCAAGACTAAATCACTGTTTCCTTGCTGAGAAAAGAGGAAAAATAAACTTCTGAGGAATTAATGCTTTACGTAATTTAGGTACTAAAAATGGAACATGGTATTATCATAAACTTAATAGCAGGGAAAGTATCAATAAGGAAACTATATACACAGAAATTTGTAATTACTTCTCATGCCAGAGGATAAAGGGGCAAAATTAATCCCATTTTCACTACTTTATTATTACAGTAGCACAGAACAAACTTCACTAAGATAAGTAACCTATGTGCTGTCTTTCATCCTTTAGTGGCCTGTTTGGTCTGTTTTTTAAATCAAATTACCTGATGTGAAATTTAGATTACTGTTAAATATGATAACAAAGTTGGCCCAATATGGACAGTCAGAGTAGTAACTCATAGGCCAGAAGTGGAAGGATGGTGATTTAAGAATTAGTAATTAATGGCTTCTGATCAACCAGCCAGATCCCTTATTTGGTGATCCCTAACTAGCCTTTTCCCAAAGATGAAATAGCAAAGAAAATTACTGTATACTACATTTCTATACAACATGGCTCATAACCCAATTGATTGCTTATGAGATAGAGCATTAGTCCTTTAACCTCTGTTCTGTTCACCTAGGATATATTCAGAAATGTGTTATATCTTCAGAAGTTGTGTTCTCCAGGAGGAATAAATTGGCAGTAGCATCTCCACACCTGATTCATAATTCTCTTCCATCTTGCTCTGGCTTATTCAGAATTACAAACAAATGAGACGCAATGTTATTTTCCCCAAATTATTCAGCTGTTCAAAGATCCTGATCTAGAACATGCATAGCTATTTAACCTTTTAAAACTTTCTACAGCTGTCCCTCCCCCTGAAAACAAGGCTTTCTTTTTCAATATGAGCCTTCTAACACTGAGAATGCAACCAGGCTTTGTCTTTGGAATGGCATAGGACAGGAGGCAGCAGAACCCCCAGCAGAAGGTAAAAACCCACCCTGCAGGGAGGGCAGCAGTACCACCCACACAAGCACCCAGACACCCATCCGGATGGCAGAGCAGCACCCCAAAAATGCTTCCCATGTGCCACAAGCCATTTCCACAGCTCACTCCCACTTTGCACCTCCAAAGTTGGGGTCATCCAAAAGCACCTCATAAAATAATGTTCTGTAAATGCTTCTGGTCTGCCATCTCTGCTGAAAGCACAACCTCCAGTATTTAAATACAGATGGATTAAAACCCCATTTCACACCCAAATGGTCAGCAGTTAGACAGTATTGCATCCTCACTCAATGCAGTAAAGCTTTTTCCATCCTAAGAAACCTCAGAAATGTTAAAAAATCCACGGGTGGGTTCATTTCAGCCTCACCTGTGAGCATAAGAAAGTTCTCAGTTAGGTTTTGTTCTCTGTGAAACGACAAAAAAAATTCGAAGCCTTTATTACATTTATATGTTTTTAATATATACATCCCCCCATATAAAGTATCTATTAAAATTACTTAAAGGCTTATGGAAGAAGAGAGAAGTGCTTCCCAAAGAATTAATCCAAAAATAGAAAACTTTCAACAGTGTATTAAAAGCACTAACATTCAAGTAGCAATTGCTAAACACCCTCCCCTTCATTATAGATCTTCTGTGGAAATTTTTTACTTCTTTAACACAAAAACTGTTTTTAAATGCAAAAAGCATTAAAGAGCAGCAACAGAAGACCCTAATGGTTAGTGCAGCCATTGAGAGAGAAATAAAAACCATTTCAGCAGCTAGCATTAGGAGCTTTTTCTCATTCCCTTATATCTCTTTTGTTATCCTCTACTAAAATCAGAATGTGAAAGCAAATATCCATCACCATCACACAGGAGGAGACATCAGCTAGTTTTGTGAAGAAACTCATCAGTCAATAGTTATTGTAAGCTCTAATATTCAGATGTCAAGCAACTAAATTCTGTATTGCAACTGCACAACTGCTCTTAGAATAACTCATTAAAAAAAAAAACAAAACAAACATTGGCAAAATAAGCCTTAAAGGAAATTGTCTCTTATATTCTCAAATCCTCCTGCAGCAAACAGCAACTATACAAATTTGTAAGGATTTCAGTCTTTGCAGCGACTGGAACCAATGCAATGGATAGCACACAAAATGAAAGGGTTTTGCTTGATGAAGGCTGCACATTCTTTGAACAGTGAACCAACTGGGATTAAATATTCTAATTCTCAATCTTATGAAACACTATGATGGACAGCTTTGTCAAGCGCATTAATACTAAAGCAACTGCTGATAATTGCTCCAGGTTTCAACCTCTAATTAAAGCTAAGTGGCTCG